>NC_056735.1:383412152-384012152 GCF_019279795.1 Protopterus annectens | reverse complement strand
GTATGTTGCCTGATAGCACTGCTTAGCCTGGCTGTATCATGGAGTGTGTTTAACTGAATTGTACACACTCTGCTATTGGGTGTTTGTGTAAATTTGCTTACCATGATGCGGTAAAGTCTGCTGAATCCCAGTCAAAGAGTCTCATGGAGATTTTTAGTGAAGCCCTTCTTCTCTTACAAGAAACTAAGTCAAATTTTAGTAGAAGAAGATGAAAGTCATTTTATAAATATATTAACAGCATCCCTTTATCTGTTCATGCCAGTAAGTTCAACTGACCAATGCCTGTTTGGAGTTTGCATGTTTTCCCTGTGTCTCCATGGGGTTTCTCCTATGTCCAAAAGACCTACTGAGTGACATTCTCCAAAAGGGCCTTACTGAGACGGACACCTGGTGTCAAAGTCATGGCCTCAAGCTAAATGCCACAAAATGCATAGTCATCCCATTTGGGAAAAACAAAACACCCATGAACTACCACATAGGTGGCAGCCCCCTTAATACAGAAGAGGTAATAACAGATCTGGGGACCCAGGTAGATAGTAATCTCTCCTTTGACAATCATATTGCCAAAGCAGTTAGGAAATCCTTCTATGTGGCCCATCTAATTACTAAAGGGCTCGCATCTAGAAATAAAGAAGTTATAGTGCCCCTCTACTCGTCACTCATTAGACCCATCATAGAGTACAATGCCCCATTTGGGATGTACCTCACAAGACACTTCCAACAGCTGGAAAGACCACAGAAGTACCTTACCAAGAGGATTACTGGTCTCAAACATATGTCCTATGCAGCCTGACTGAAAAAACTCCAGCTGTACTCAGTGGCATATTGCTTACTCAGAGGTAATCTCTGCCTGACTTACAAAGCCATGTCCAACTCAGCATTGATGGACATGCTCCACCTAAAGAAATCCAAGTCACTGCGAGCCACACACTCTAGTGAGCTAAACCTTGCCACAACATTAAATAGAACATGCTGGAGAGATAGAGTCCTGTCGCAGAGACTCCCCATGCTTTGGAACAAAATTCAAAATTACATCAGGCAGAGTCCCTCACTACCACTCTTCAAGAGAAACCTTGACGAGTGGATGGGTAACAAAAAATACACCCCTGGGATCACTTCATTGGCTCTACTTGATAGAGGATCAGTTAATTAATCAATGGGGCAGCAAAAGCCGACACACTCTGGCTAGGCTTATAAATGCCCTCGGGCAGATAGCCTAGTATCTACCTATGAACCTATAAACTCACCAATGAATGGAGCACTACACTTACCGTATTTTAAATGGAAATGGAAATTGAACATTCTATGACAGCTGATACATCATGGAGGAAAAATACTGCTCTAAATACAGGTACGGCTAACCCTCTATTTAGTTTGAATTTAGAGGATGAAACAAGATGGATTATAAATGCAGAAACTGATTTTGAGTTTGAATATATCTTTAAAGAAGTGGAAAATGCTGCCTACAAACTGAAAAGACTGCAATGGCAGCATTTCCACATGGAGGCTTGTTTACATCATAACGTAATACCGAGGGGCCTGCGAGTCAGATGTATGCCGAGTTACTGCAATACATATCCAACATTACTTGCAAAATAGCAAAAGATTAATATTTAGACCAGTTTCTGCTATATCAAACTATTAATGGAGTTTTTTAAACCTCAGGAGGAAGACCTTGGTTGCTGACTTCATTGAAAATAAACAAAGAAAAGTGGAAAATATGAAGCTGTCAGATAATTGCTTAATGAAATTAGAAGGCTTACAAGATAAACTAAATATCTATGATAAACTTAAAAGCATTAAAAGCAATAAGCTAATGAGGGACTTTAATGACTTCAGAACAGGGCATATTTTTGAATGGCTAAAAGAAAAGAAGATGTATACCAGGGATATGCAGTTAACCACTAATGATAAAGTAAGAGACGAAAAAGGTAAGGAAGTACCTCGCATAAGTGTGCAAGCTGAGATACATGCGGTATCAAATGTTAAAGACAAACAGCTAGATAAAAGCTCTCTTAACTTAAATAAAAAAAACAATGGAAGTGTGTTTACTGCTGAGACTAATGAAGTTGAAGCAATTACATTTCTACGGGATGTGGATACTATAGAAAATGAAGTTGCTGAGAAGAATGCTTCACTAAAAAATAATGAAAATATAAATGATGTAACATCAGGAGCTATACCAAAGAAAGGCTCCAACCATGCTATTCCCTTAAAACCTATCTTAAAAAGTAAAAGTCTAACCAGGAAGTACTAATGAACTTTGATTGTAGTAGAAAAAGGTGTGCTTGTAGTTAGCAATTCTACTGGCCTAAGTCGATCTTGATTGATGGTATGTGCCTGGTTTTGCAATTGGACAATGGATGTTTTAAACAAGTACTGCTCAGGTTTACACAACAGGATCTGAAGAAGGTATAAAACTGAAAGTGCTTATCCAGTTTATAACCTGAGATTGAGTTTCTAGTTCTTCATTTTAAAAATTTTAAATAAAGGAAGTTGTTTTAGTTATTTCATTTACTCACTTTGGTGGAAGTCCTTCTTCATTTGTATTAATGAATGGAGCTGTGGGCAGCAGTATAGACTCTGCATGGTGCCCTATAAGGGGAAGAGTTGTACAGACCAACCACTTTGGGCATCTACTGTGGTGCGCAGTATCCTTAAGATAGAATAACATGGATCACAGACTGCATGCCATGCCAGGGCTAGCCACTCGATGGTGTAAAATATGGCTTTAGGTCATGTTGACTAATGTCACCAAAAATGGGCATGGTTAGTTACCGGTGATAAGTGGGTTGAGAACCCGGCCTACTCTGTCCCACGCCAGAGACTCTTGCTAATGGTGGGAGGTGTATATGTGCCCCTATTGGTCAGTGTGTGCCCGCCATAAAACCCAGCAGCCCTAGGTCAATAAGCTACTGGCTGGCCAGTGTCTAGTTGCCCAGCCTGGATTACCTGGGATGGCTCTGTTGAGTGAAAGCTGGACATAAAAAGCAACCAACCTGCCAAACATGAACTGAGAATTGTTACGCTTAATGTAGGTTCACTGACAGGACGCAGCTTGGAAGTGGATGATATGATGACACGGAGGTGGCTGGACATCCTATGTATCCAAGAGGCGAGATGGAAGGGCAGTGTAGCAAAGGTACTTGGCTTGGGATCCATTGTCTACTACTAACGTGGAGGGCAGGCTAGAAATGGTGTAGGAATTGTGGTGAGAGAGAAACTTCAAAAGGCAGTAAGAGATATCATCAGAATTAATGACAGACTCATGTCAGACACCAGTGTAATGATAGGGCAGTATTCATAATCTCAGCCTATGCCACACAGCGGGTTGTGATAGTGAAGAAAAGAGTGCATTCAGACAGCAGTTGCAGGGCCTACTAGATAAAGCAGGACAACATGAATTGTTGTTGATGGTTACATATTGCATTATCAAAGTTTCAGTACTTGGAATGCCATATGGTCGACACCATATGATCGAAGTACTAAAACTTCGAAAATGTAATAAAAAAAAAAGTAATTGCTGCAAGCTCCCCTGCACCCCCCATGTGGAGGGGCTGCTCCTCCACACCACCCCTACTTAAATATACCAACTCCGAGATAGCACTTTAATGGAGTTAAGCGCAGGAGAGGGAAGGTTTCACTTTCCTACACTGTAGCGCGATCTCGGAATTGGTGTATTTAAGTAGCAGGGGGTGTGGGGGTGCAGGGGGGCTTGTCCCCCTGCCTACATCCTTTACTTTACCTTTTTTCTTTAATACATTTTTTGGAGCATTCAAAAATGTAATTGTTCGATCATTAAAGGTCGACCTTTAGTGAGTCGAATAATTGCATTTTCGATGTTCCAATAGGAACCCGTTGTTGATAATGGGTGACTTGAATGCACATATCGGGACAGACAGAACAGAATATGAGGACTGTCTGGTCTCACATGGGTGGGGCAATGGGAATAAAGAAGGAGAAGCCATTCTAGACTTCTGTCTGACAAATGGCTTGATAGTAGCCAACACATGGTTCAGAAAGAGAGTCAGTCACAAAATTATATACAAGAGTAATCAACATGCAACTCAAGTAGACTTCCTCCTAGTAAGGAAAAGGCACCAGGGTAGAATCCTTGATTGCAAAGTCAACCTCAGTGAAACAGTTGGTCCACAGCATAAACCACTAGTTGCCACAATCAGCTGCAAGCAGTGGTCAGAGAAGGCTATAAGGTCAACACAGACCAGCCTGAAGACCTGGAAGTTGACTGGAGAGAAAGTACAACAGTTTAAGGAATTACTCAGGGCTCTAGCACCCCAAGAAGAGGAGAAAATAGGTGGAGTTGAAGAAGGATGGCCGCGCCTAAAAACAGCATGTGTTAAGACTACAGAAAAGATATGTGTCCGAGCCAGGTATGGAAATAAGGTACATAAGGAAAGCTGGTGGTGGAATGCAGAAGTCCAGGAAGTCATCAAAAGAAAGAAGGAATGCAGGAAGAAGTGGGAGAGACAAAAGACTGACCAGGCTAGGAAACACTACTGGTTGCCTAACAAAGAAGCTAAGAAAGAAGTTGTAATAACAAAGAATAGGGCATCAGAGGCACTGTACCAACTTCTGGAAAGTGACTCCTTAAGGGGTGCAAAGAAACTATATTGGGTTGCAAGGGAAAGAAAGAAAGATAAAGAAGATAGTCAAACACCCTTCATAAGGGATGCCAGCAACAATCTGCTCACCAGTCCAGAGGACATCAAAGGCAGATGGAAGGAGTATTTCCAGCAGCTTCTGAATGAAGAAAACCCCACAGAAGCTTTACTGCCTCAGAAACAGCCTACAATGAGAGAAGAAAAGGAGCCCATACTAGAAGAAGTAAGAACAGCACTAAGGAAGATGAAGTTAGGGAAAGCCGCAGGCTCAGATGAGGTCACAGCAGATATGCTAAAGATGCTGGGTGAATATGGAAGATATGGCTCTTGAGGGCACTAAAAGCAGTGTGGAGAGAAAGGCATATCCCAGATAACTGGAGAATAAGCATACTCATGTCAGTGTACAATAACAACTGTGGGCAGTACAAAAGTATCAAACTCCTATCACATTGCATGAAAGTTCTGGAGAGGGGGATTCATAAATGGATACGCAGAGTAGTAGAATGTAAGATGGGAGATGAGCAGTTTGGATTCAGATCAGGATGCAGCACAATTGACCTGATGTTTGCATTGAGACAGATACTTGAAAAGAAGCTAGTGATGAGAAGACAGTCCAACTGGGCATTCCTAGACTTGGAGAAAGCATATGACATGGCCCCAAGAAAGCTGATCTGGGCAGTACTGCAGTGGTTTGAAGTCTCAGAAACATTGGTAGAATTAGTGCAGGCTATGTACAAGGACTCAATGACTCAAGTATGAACAGTGTTTGGCCTCACAGAGGGGTTCCTAGTGGGAATGGGTGTACATCAGTGTTCATCTCTGAGCCCACTGCTGTTCATACTGGTGATGGACTACATTAGCAAACAGGTTGGAGGGGACGGATCAACAAAGCTGCTGTATGCAGATGATGTGGCAGTACAGACAGACTCTGAGCTAGAACTTCAGCAAATGATAGGAGAATGGAATGCAAATCTAAAGGCACACAGGATAAAACTAAACATAGATAAGATGGTGGTAATGGCAGCAAATTGGGGAAATCAGAAAAAGCTGAGAATAGAGATAGAAGGGAAGATAGTGGAACAGGTAAACAGCTTCAAGTATCTGGGAGGGGTAGTTGAGGAGAAGGGTAGTCTGAATGAAGAGGTCAAAGCTAGAATAAGAGGGGCTGCAGCCAACTGGCATAGAGTATGAGGTGTAGTCTGTGACAGAAGAATGCCAAAGAAGCTGAAAAGTAAGGTGTACAAGACAGTGGTGTAACCAGTACAACTGTATGGTAAAGAAACCTAGGCAGTAAAGGCAGAACTGTTGAAGAAGCTAAAGGTGATGGAAATGAAGTGCCTAAGAAAGGTGGTAGGATGCACACTATGGGACAGACGAAGAAATGAGGACATAAGAGCAGAAGCCAAAGTAGTTCCAATTGCAGGAAAGATCAAAGAGAACAGATTATGGTGGTTTGGGTCAATGTAGAAAAGCTGAAGACAATCTGGTGAAGAAGATTTGGGACAAGACAGGAAGAAGGTAAGAGGAAGTGAGGACATCCAGCAAAGAGGTGGATGGATTGTGTGAAAGAAGCTCTGCGACAGTCAGGGATGAGTGTTGAAGAAGGCAGGAGTGTGGCACTGAATCGAGCGAGTTGGCGACAGTTAACATGATACCCCGACCCCATGTAGAAAAATGGGAAAAGGGGGGCTGATGATGATGCTGATGATGATTGCTATTATAGTAAGCTATGGATGCTGATCTTTACTTTAGCACATGACACATATAGTACATAAACAAAAATTCAGCATCAGTAAATTTGACTTGCATGTTAATAACTGTATCAAAAAGACACATTCAAAACTAGGGCTCCTTTACCGTAACAAAAAATTCCTTACCTCTGAAGCCAAGATTACTCTCTCTCTGTTACCTACCTTCTACCCAGTCTAATGTACAATTCTCAAATTCTCTCAAATCTTAACTCAGCACTCCTGACCAAACTCAAATCTACCTACAACAAGGTAGCTAGAGTTGCTGCCCAACAAAGCTACAAATCCCATCACTGTCTCACTCTAAAACACCTAAACTGGCTTGAATTACCCCAACAGCTTCTTCTCTCTAATCTCCAGATCATTCAGTCTATCCTATACCAGCCTTCCTACTGCCCAGCAAAATCATCTCTCATCTCCCATTATTCTCCCTCCAAACCTCTCCAAAGCTCTAACCAAGACCTACTACAAATCTACAAACCCAAGTGTAAATTTGAACATAACATGTACAGCTATCATCCCACCATTGCCTGGAATAGGCTCCCACTAGAAATCAGGACCCTTACACATCCTAAACAATTTACAACAGCCACCAAAGAGCACTTTAAAAGTCACTGGTCCTGCCACTGCACTCTTCCTCCTTCACATCCCCTACTTCTCGTACCTTAATCTACGTTCTGCCCTTAACTCACTCTTCTCACTAGCTCTCTCTAATCTTCCTTGACTACTCTTTCTACTGTCTTCTAAAATCTATTAAGCAAATTGCCTCAGAGAAACATTCTATTGTAATTGTCTTGCCTTCATGCAACTACATCATGATAAAACTGTTTTTTTTAACCACTTACCCCAAAAACTATACTCATCTTAATGACATATTTCTTTTTATACAGCTTGAAATAGTTATGCTATACTCCTGATTATTGACACTGTATAACAATGTATTGCTACTTAATGCATTGTAATAATCCTGTAACATTGCTGTTTAATTCTAATTTATATTGCAAATTGTATAATATGTTGAAGCTTTTTTCCCCGGGCCTCCACTTTAAAAGGGCTCTTATAGGTTCATAGGTTCATAGGTAGGTACTAGGCTATCTGCCCGAGGGCATTTATAAGCCTAGCCAGAGTGTGTCGGCTTTTGCTGCCCCATTGATTAATTAACTGAGCCACTGTCAAGCAGAGCCAATGAAGTGATCCCAGGGGTGTACTTTCTGTTACCCATCCACTCGTCAAGGCTTCTCTTGAAGAGTGTTAGTGAGGGGCTCTGCCTAATGTAGTTAGGAATTTTGTTCCAAAGCATGGGGAGTCTCTGTGACAGGAATCTATCCCTCCAGCATGTTCTATTTATTGTTGTGGTGAGGTTTAGCTCACTAGAGCGCGTGGCTTGCAGTGACTTGGATTTCTTTAGGTGGAGCATGTCCATCAATTCTGAGTTGGACATGGCTTTGTAAGTCAGGCAGAGATCATCTCTGAGTAAGCTCTTCAGCTCAGTTGGACAATCCCGGTCAACAAATGTAAAATAAATAAAATGTTTATTAAGTAGAGAAATGCTACTGTATTAGTAAGTCTCTGAAAGCTAGAGAGTGACTACAGAATAGTTCAATAATGAATACTTTTTGTGGAATTATTTATTTTTACTATTTATTTCTAAACTCTGCTTAGATTAACTGTTTTAACTTTTTGTTTCTGGACTGGAATATAAGTCAAATATAAACCAACACTGAATATATGCCTCTTTTTTATACAATGAATATTTTCAAAGCAAGGCCATGCCACAATCACTTGTAGACAGTATATTGTATCAGTATATTTAATATATATATATATATATATATATATATATATATATATATATATATATACGTGTATATATATTAGTATATTTGTATAGTGTATCGTTGACAGTATATTTATATTAATATGTTTCAGTCATTATTGAAGTAACCAGATCATCCATTTGGTTTGCAGACTTGTTTTAATAGATATCTGAGAAACACTGTATCATTAAGTAACTTGCTCAGAGTCACACAACAGATTCTAGCAAGGATTCAAACTAAAGTCTAGTGGATGACACTTGATAATAGCTGTGACGCCCCTGCACTGGCCCAGTAATCAAGGAGCCTCAATCCTCACCACTGGCAACAGTGAGGGATGTACACAATGGGAGAATGACAAGTACACACCCAGTAAAGTACAATTCCCCTTAAGAGCACACAATAGATCACAGTCAGTCTGGGGCTGGTTTCTCCCAGTTTCTCCAGATCCCCAATAAGACTCCCCACTGGCACAGATATAGAGTTGAGTCCTTAGCCAGGGTTCCAAGCCAAGTCCTCCCAATATTCTCTCTGTCCAATCAGTGCTTTGTGTCCCTGCCCAAGTAGCTGAAGCACACACACACACACTTTGAGATTTGATTTATACACAGACACCTAGGAAAGGATGGCACAGGTTTACTAGCTATGCCTCCTTCTGCATAGAAAATAAGGTAGTTCTCACTGCCACCAGAACCCCTTATCAGCTACTTTAAGGCCCTTCCCAAAGGGTGACCAATCCTGCTGTGTAATGTTACTATTATCCAAATGGTAAGTGTAACCAAGACCAGGGCTATTTAGGAGTGGTTTGTACAGTGTCACCAAATACATATGCAAGTACTTGCATATGTCTCACAAATATCAGCCACAAAGTTAGATTTAATATATTTAATAATAAATAATAATAAATAAGACAATACTCAATCAACACAGTAACTACATAGTTCAGAATCACAGAAAATCTTTTAAAACAACATTACAGGACAGTCTCAAATAAATACATAAAGCATCTAAACTAAACTTTACTATAGGTTCATTGGTAGGTACTAGGCTATCGGCCCAAGAGCATAAGTAAGCCTAACCGACAAGGTTCCCTGGCTTACGCCAGCCAAGTTAATTTCCTGTCCCCTGTCGAGCAGAGCCACAGAAGTGATCCCCGGGGTGTATTTCCTATATTCCTATCTATATCTAAAAGAAATTAATTTACTCTAGTTACTATTAGCAAGGCAAATGCAGATGAGTGCTAATGATGAGTGGATATTTCTAGGTCCAAGATAAGACACAAAATGCACAGTCTCTCTCTGAGAGAGTTCTTAAATTAATAATACACATTACTGCTGAGTTAGCTTGGATGACATCACTCTTTGTCACCTGCCTTTAGTTTCCAGGCTAACAGATACTAACAGAATTGTAACATCTCTGTGTGAAAAATACATACCTCTTGGTTGTCTGCTCAGAACTGGAAGTCATAAAACAATCAAACACTTTTACATTTTAGATCTAGTAATTACTTCTCTCCAGGGCAATAGAAAAGGCTTCTAGCTCTAGACATCCTGTCTTCTTGCTGCATTGAAACTAACTTTAATAGCACATTGTAAAGCACTTAATTTCAGCTTATTTTTTTGAAGTTTTGTAAGTTAATCTTCTAGGTTCCAGCAGGGTATGCTGTGGTTACATTCTTGAAGCTCAGTACATAACATACAGTTCTGTATAAATCATACCAATATTCTCAAATGACATAGAATTATTTACAAAATTCCAGATATGTGGGCTAGCAGTGTCACATTTCTCCCCTCAACAAAAACTCAAGCTAGTTTTTCAAGGGACCCTTGAGAATCGTTGCTTTAGAGGGTTGAGCCTATCTGGGGTTGTCTTTACCCATTCCCTGTTTTGAGAGTCCATCTGCATTGGCATTGCTAACCCTACTGTGGTGCTGCATTGTCATATCATATGCTTGTAACCCTAGGCTTCACCTTAGTAACTTGGCATTTTGCTGGCTGGCTCGATGTAGCAATGTTAAGGGGTTGTGGTCTGTAACTACAGTGAATTTCCTTCTATACAGATAAGGCTGAGATTTCTGCAGTGCCCACACTATGGCTAGACATTACTTTTCTACAACTGCATAGCATTCCTCCCTGGGTTGGAGCCTATGACTGAGATATACCACTAGGTGCTCTTCTCCCTCTGAGGAAACCTGGCTAAGTACAGCCCCCACCCCATGGTTTGAAGCATCCACCTGCACAACAAATACTTTGCTGTAATCTGGAGTGGCTAACACAGGTGTTTCTCCCAAAGTTCCTTTACGCTTTCTGGAATGCTTACTCACATGCTGGGGTCCACACTACCTTATCTGGCTTGTTTTTCCTTGTGAGGTCTGTGAGGGGAGCAGCTATGGTACTATAATTGGGGCCAAACCTTCTGTAGTACCCTGCTGTCCCTAAAAATGCCCTCACCTGCTTTTTGGTAACAGGAGCAGGCCATGCCTGAATGGTTTCCACTTTGGCAAGTTCTGGCCTGATCTTACCACTCCCCACTGTATGTCCCAGATAGGAGACCTCTGCCATACCCACCTGATATTTGCTGGGCTTAATGGTCAACCCTCTTCTCTGTAGTCTGCCCTGCTCCTGCTAGGATATGATCTACCAGCCTCTGAAAAGTTGCTGGGGCATTTTGTATCCCAAAGGGCATCTTTGTGAACTCATACAAGCCAAAATGAGTCACAAAGGCTCTCTCTAGCACTGGGAGTCAAGGGCACCTGCCAGTAACCCTTGGTAATATCAATGGTGGTAAGATACTTAGCCCCACCCAGCTGCTCTAGGACTTCATCTGTCCTAGGCATGGGGTAAGCATCTGACTGTGTGACTATTTAATTTCCTGTAGTCCACACAGAACCTGGCACTGCCATCCTTCTTTGGTTCCAGCATTACTGGACAGGTCCACTGCAAATACTCAGCACAAGGGCCTCCCTATCATTGTTAGGTTTCATCATGTTAACATGGTACAATTTGTGCCCCTGCCTCCTGCCCAGCAGTTCCACCATGTAGTTAGCATCAATGAACTTCTTTACCACATTGTAGGGTCCCTCCTAAGCTGCTTGCAGATTGTTATGTCTGACAGGAATGAGAACCATTACCTGCTGCCCTACAGCATACTCTCTAGCTCAAGCATTCATGTCATACCAGGCCTTTTTCTGCTGTCAGGCTTCTGCCAGGTTCTCCTGTGGCAAGCCCATGAATTCCCTGAGCCTTGTCCTGAGGTTTAAGACATATGCCACAGCAGACTCCTTGTGAGATTCACACTCACCTTCCCACTTATCTCAAATCAAATCTAGAGGTCCCCACACCCTATGCCCATACAGCAACTCAAAGGGCAAAAACCTGTGGATTCCTGAGAAACCTCTTTATAAACAAACAACAGATGGGGCAAATATTTGTCCTAGGCCCTCTTAAACTGGTCTGCAAATGCCTGTATCATAGACTTGATTGTATAGCTTAACCTCTCAACAAGGCCATTAGTCTGGGGATGGTATGGAGTGGTCTTTAGGTGCTTCACCCCACAGTATGTTTACAGAGAAGCCAACAGGTCTGACATGAAATTGGCACCTCTATCAGTCTGTATTTATTGTGGGAAACCTACCCTGCTGAAAATCTCTAACAAAGCATTTGCCACCTTTTCTGCCTCAATGGAGGAAAGAGCCACTGCCTCAGGGTATGTGGTAGCATAATCTACTGCCACTAGGATATACTTTTTCCCTGTGGAACCTGGGGTACTTAGAGCCCCCACAATATCCATAGCTACTCTCTAAAATGGCTCCTCAATCACAGGCAAAGGCATCAAAGGAGCTTTCACTTTATCTCAATCTTACCTACCTTTTGGCATTGCTCACAGGTCCTACAGTACCCTGTTACATCTCTAGAAATCCCAGGCCAATAAAAGTTCTGCATAATACGTCTCTTTGTACATTTTATGCCGATATGACTACAAACGGAATATCATGGCCTATGGCTAGAAGTGCCAGATGGTAGGCATTGGGCACTACCAACTGCTGTATTCTCTCACCATCTAGCCCTCCCTCAGGGGTCCACTCTCTATACAGTAACCCTTTGTCCCAGTATACAGATTCCACCTTCCCTTGAGAATCAGGTGCTTCACTAGCTACCTCTCTTAGGCTTTGTAATGTAGGGTCTGAAAGCTGTGCCTGTCTCAACTTTCTCTTTGTAACCCTTGCCAGCTCCCCTTCCTCAGGATGTCTGGTATTCTCTGAAAGTGGTGTCTCACTGTCACTCTGGGTACTACTACTCAACTCTGCCCTTGCAGTCACTCTGTCTAATGGAACATCAGTATCCATAAGCATCTGTGTCTCACCTTCAGTCTTACTGCTACAGGGTAGTTCCCTCCCTGAAGTAACCACCAGTCTTGGCTGCAAGTGTGCGGTCTGTCAGTGTCTCCCCCAGGCTAACAGACCCACATGCTTGTCTTCATGACTGACTGCATGTAACTGCATGCACACATGTTACTGCATTATCAAAATCATTCCCTATCAGGACATCTGCAGGGGTATCCTTAAACACACCTACTTGCTGGCTTCATTTCCACACTCCCAGTCAAGGTGAACCCTAGCCAAAGGTATTTGGAATGGGGTCCTTCCTAAAACTCTGACTGGAGTAGACTGCCCAAGCAAGTAGCGCTCTTCTGTAACCATTACAGGCTGCACAATGATTAGGTTAGAGGATGTGTCTCTCTTAGCCATGGCCTCTTTCCCATTCACTAAGATAGGATATATCATCTTGTGGTAGTTTGGTACCCTTGTTGTCTCGAGCCAACCTGCTGTTGGCATTTTGTCATTCTCACTTACTTGCTCAGCCACCTTTGGTTCCCCACCTTATCTCTGTGGACATCTACATGGTACATGGCCCCACTGGTTGCATTTAAAACATTTAACCCTTGTCCCTGAATGTGTACCTGGACTAGTGGCTTCGCCTGCTACTGCTGGACTCTTGGGGCAGTCTGGGCTGGTCACCATAGCTTCCCTTAGACCAATAAGCAGCACTGGGTGCCCCTTTCCTGTGCAGTGATGCCCTGCTTGCTAGATATAGGTCACCCTTCTTCCCCAACTCATCTGCAGTAGTGCATTGTCTATCAGCTAACCAGATTCTCATGTTCTCAGGCAGTGCGAAGGGCTTGTTCCCTCATCAAAAGGTTTGTGAGCACTTCAAAAGTGGTGAACTAACATCTATTCACCCACCTATGAAAATAAGTGCTTAGTTCAGCAACATATTCACACACACACTTTCATCTGTCTTGCGTCTATGCTCACAAAACTTTTTGTATAAGTTTCAGGTGTTAACTTAAAACATTCCAAAAGACGGTTCTTCACAACATTATAATTTAAACAATCAGTATGGGACATTCCAGAAATTACAGTTACAGCTTTACTATCGAGTAAGGGAGTCAGGAACTGTACCCAGAGCCCTTGGTCAGCACTATACTGTTTACATACCCTTTCAAACATATGAATGAAACTGAAAATTATCCCCCTCTGTAAATTGTGGAAGAAATGTACTGACCTTTGTTGCTTCTGGAGTTCGGTTACTCCCTTTCCCATTACCTCCATGACTTTGGCAAAGAGTCAGCATCTCCTTTTCATGTTTCTTCTGCCTCTCATTCTCCTCAGCTTCCAGGCGTCACAGTTTCTCATTTTCCTTAGTCTCTAGACATTCCAGTCTCTCTACTGCCTCTGTTTCCAAATGCTTGGCCTCCAGCTCAAGTCTCTTTAAGTCCAGATGGATTTTTATGTCCTCTGTTGAAAGGTTGAGCTGTGCATTTTCTGAGAGTTGTACATCTCCACGGCCAGTCTGATTATCCTTCTGGTTGCTATTCTGTGTGCAACTGTGACTAGAGCTGCAGTCATATCTGCTTCAGTCAGGTTGGCATGCCCCAGTCTTTTAGCCTGGCACATTTCAGCCAACTGGCTCCTTGCATCTTGCCATACCCCTCTGCTGACATACCTGTTCTCCCTGACTAACTAAGCTAACAAAAAAAAAAACAACTGTGATATGAATTCTGAATGGTCACTGCATGGTTGATTGAGAGTACAAATACCTTCAGTGACCACTGTACACTGGCTACAGAAATTCAATATCCACGTCACTACAAGCCAATTAATATATGATGTGGCTAACTCACCACTGTCAACCAATTAATATGTGATGTGGACATCTCACCACTGCTAACCAATTAATAGGTGAAGCCCCTGCACTGGCCCAGTAATCAAGGAGCCTCATTCCTCACCGCTGGCAACAGTGAGGGATGTACACAATGGAAGGATGACAAGTACATACACACACACTCACACACACACACACACACACACACACACACACACACACACACACACACACAAACAAAAGCACACAAGAGATCACAGTCAGTCTGGGGCTGGTTTCTCCCTCTTTCTTCAGATCTCCAATAAGACTCCCCGCCGGCACAGCTATAGAGTTCAGACCTTAGCCTGGGTTCCAAGCCAAGTCCTCTCAACACTCTCTCTGTCCAACCAGTGCTTCGTGTCCCAGCCCAAGTAGCTGACACACACACACACACACACACACACACACACACACACACACACACACACACACACACACACACACACACATACATACACGCGCGCACACGCGCGCACACACACACATGCACACTTTGAGATTTGATTTTTACACAAACACACAGCTGGGAAAGGCTGGCACAGGTTTACTAGCTATGCCCCCTTCTGCCCAGACCATAAGGTAGTTATCACTGCCACCAGAACCCCTTATCAGCTACTATAAGGCCATTCCCAAAGGGTGACCAATCCTACTGTGTAATGTTACTATTATCCAAATGGTAAGTGTGATCAAGACCAAGGTCATTTAGGAGTAGCCTGTACAGTGTCAGCAAATACATATGTAAGTACACTAAGAGCTTAAACATGTCTCGCAAATATCAGCCACAAAGATAGGTTTAAATATATTTAATAATAAATAATAAAAGAACAAGACAATACTCAATCAGCACAGTAACTACAGAGTTCAGAACCAAAGGAAATCTTTTAAAACAACAATGCAGGACAGTCTGAAATAAATACAGAAAACATCTAAATTAATTTTTACTATATTCCTATCTATATCTAAAAGAAATTAGTATACCCTAGTTACTTACTATTACCAAGGCAAATGCAGATGAGTGCTGATGATGAGTGGATGTTTCTAGGTCCAAGACAAGATACAAAATGTATAGTCTCTCTCTCTCTCTGAGAGAGTTCTTAAATTAATAATATGCATTACTGCTGAGTTAGCTTTGATGACATCACTCTGTGTCACCTGCCTTTAGTTCCCAGGCTAACAGATATTAACAGAATTTTAACATCTCTGTGTGAAAAATACATATCTCTCAGATGCCTGCTCTGAACTGGAAATCGTAAAACAATCAAACACTTTTACATTTTAGATATAGTAATTACTTCCTCCAAGACAACAGAAAAGATTTCTAGCTCTAGACATCCCGTCTTCTTGCTGCATTGAAACTAACTTTTATAGCACTACATAAAGCACTTAATTTCAACTTATTTTCTTGAAGTTTTGTAAGTTAATCTTCTATGTTCCAGCAGGATATGCTGTGGTTACATTCTTGAAGCTCAGTACATAACATACAGTTCTGTAAAAATCATATCAATATTCACAAATGACATGGAATTATTTATAAAATTCCAAATAGCTAGGCTGGCAGTGTCACAATAGCTCAAATGTTTAATCATGTCTGTTAAACTGTTTGTGTTGGGCACTTGTGAAAGAGAATGAATTGCTGTGGTGTAGTATCTGCAGGGCTGATCTAAGGCTATATTTTAGTATGGGCTATCTGGCGAACAAGATATGTGCGAGTAAAGTGCACAGTACTAACCTGCCGGGTTCTTACTGAAGGGTTAAGAAGAAGATATGTATTGTCTAAAATCAGATTGCTGGTCTACTGACATGAATTGTGTCAATAAGTGGGAGTTTACTCCAGTGACTGTACTTTACATGCAATACCTCTCGGTTGCTTCACTTTATGTGAGGCTCTCTGATTTGAAGCCTCAGAGCAATGGCTATTCTGGGCTCTACTTTGAGCAATGACCATTTCCATTCCCACTGTTTAAGTGATTCAGCTGCAGCATGGCACTGCACCAGTGAGATACTAGTTTTGTGGACTGCATCACCAACCGAGTGGTCCAATCAGTGGCATTCTTACTATTCATACCACTAGACATAGAATTTATTTGTGGCTTTTTCCTTAATTCTGGAGTAAGGAGCTAAAAGCTATGCCTGCCGCACACAATACAAATGCTTTTCCAACTAGATAGAGGAGAGAGAGTGTTGCATTTGCAGCACAAAATAATATTTGATACAGGTTAATTCTTACACTGTTAAGTTACTAGCTACATTTCTGAGGGAAGTGATCACTTCGCCCCATGATTGCAGTTTCATTTTTCCACAATAAAAGTGGTGTGTCTATCATATAGGTAAACAAACGTGAATTGTATTTTGTAAAAGGGATGTAGCGATGTTCTGAAAATCTCAGCAGTAGTACACATACAATGCCCTACGCCTCACAAGACAAAGGTATTTAGTATGTAGATTCCCTCTCCAAGAGACTTATAACACAGCTACTGGATCTTTTTTTAAAGGCGGTCTGAAGCTTTGTAGAGGACAGCTATTGTTCAGTATTTTTTAGAACACAGTTCTGTATACAAGATTTTGGCTGTGATTCAGAGAGATGTTCTCTGTGATCACTAATTGGCTGACAATTAGTTGGTCAATTAGAATATATGGAGACATGGTAAAGCCACTCAGAGAAACACCTCATTAGCAGCTCATTACCATGCCTCTGAATTGATCACTTCAGTGTCAGGCCTGAGTGTGCTAATGTTCCTCCTACCAGCCCACACATTGTGGTAACATAGGACCCTCTAAACACACACACACACACACACACACACACACACACACACACACACACACACACACACACACACACACACACACATTCAGATACTCATGTCTAGACATACAAACACACTCACACACACACACACACACACACATCACATACACACTCTCCCTCCCTCACAGTCACACTTCCAATTATCTGCAAACAACAAGCCCCCACACACTTGCACACACTCATGGAGACACATCAAGATACATGCTTCAATGCACAGTAGTATATAAAGTAGTACACACACACACACACACACACACACACACACACACACACACACACACACACACACACACACACACACACACACACACACACACACACACACACACACACACACACACACACACACACACACACACACACACACACACACACTCCACAAATACTCCCATAGGAGGGAACGAGTAAACACCCTGAGTAAAAATTAATTTGACAGAGCACTTCTCTGTCAAGTTAATCAGGAGCCATGGACATTTATGGGGGAGAGCAGATAGCTAAATGGATTTAGTCACTCCCCTGGACTGTCATATTTTCAGTGGCCTTTCCCAGCTGTCTGCTGCTCATGTAAGGTCCCCTACAAGGGAAAATCCATAGCATTAGAGTGGTGTCTGAATCAACAAGACTTACCATGATGTGGAAACATTATGAGATAAAGTTTCCATATCTTGATATGTCATTTTGAATCCCAGGATCTATCTTAAAAGGTTTTAACCTTTAATGCTTTTTTTTTTTTTTGAATAAATATTTTTTCCTGTTGGAATCATCAGCTGAGGATATTTTTGCTATATTAACTTCATCCTTTTACATACATCTCTGGTACTCGGCTTTACAAATTTAAGCAGCATATACATATATACAAAGTGAGCTCAGTGAAGTACAGTAGGGATATTAATATCTTTAATATTTCCGTATTGTGGCCTCCTCATAGTAAAATTCTAGGTCACTTACATTTGAAGATGCAGAATTATGCATGTCTCCTGAGTGTGAACAAATGCGTCAACCCCCTCCGGCCCTTCTGAGAGTGAAAATTTACATATATGCAAAATGTAAGTGCTATGATTTTGATTCCTTGTTATGATTTGATGGTCTTTCCTGTGATATGAGGGATGACAGGTGTGCATGGAATTGCTGTTCTGCTACTCAGTGCTTTGCTTTGCCTCATCAATTGCAAACCATTTACAGGGCAAGCCATCCAGACCTATTTATTATTATTTATTTTACATTTGGTTACCAGGAAAGTCCGACTGGACACAAGTCGTTTTTCAGCAGAGGCCCAGGGAGAAAAAGAATAAAGTACAATAACACAGGCACAGAAGCAGAACAGTACATTTTACATCAAATAAAACTAGGACATTAAACTGTACATCAACTAAAAGTAAGATGAAAAATGGTACACTATACAGGTACAAAGTTGAAACACATTAAACTATGCAATCAAAATAGCATTCAGTCTGATACAGTATTATAATATTATAGATTATACACCAGGTTACTATACTTAGCAGAAGGACTGTCAAGAAGAAGAAGAAGAGAGGTGTGATGAATGAGATTTGCAAGATAATAAAGAGAGGTCAACTGCCTGGAAAAAGGGTGAAGTGTTTACTCTGAGTGAGTAAGAAGGAGATGGAGTTAGACTAGCCTGGGACACTTTCATTTATTTTTTATTTTATTTTACATTTGTTGACCAGGAGAATCCAACTGGATGCATGTCCATTTTCAGCAGAGGCCCGGGGAGAAGAGCTCCACAGTTTGTTAATATACAAAGCCATTTAATATTTACAAAGTCATTTCACATATACAGAGAACAAGTACAAACATAACATTGTAGCTTACAAGGAAAAAACATTTTTAGCTTGTAAATTGTAGTAGGACACATTAGTTGCATGCTCAATAATATCTACTTGACCAGTGATACCATAAATGGGAATATGCATAATTTACCAAGGAATATGCACAAATTCACAATATTGTGTTTGAGTATGGTGGTGTTAGAAAGAAATATGGAGTACAAAGAGTAGTAGAGAGTGATTTATAGCGTAGTAGGACTGCTAGTAGATGAGGTTAGCATAGTTTGACTACTAGTAGATAAAGTAAGTTACTATGAGGATTTTGATAGAGTATTTACCGAGGAAGGAAACAGGTATAGAGGGTCAACCTGGGGGAGGGCATGGGCATTGTCTTTTGATAAATAGGTGTTACTTTAGTAGTTGTTTAAATTTAATGATTGAGTTTGCTGAGGTAATAGCAGGAGGCAGTGAGTTCTAGATTTTACCTATGTAGTTAGGAAATATAGAATCACCTGCTGAGTTGTTGGATTTGGTTATTTTGATTAATGTTTTGTCACTACAGCGTAGTTGTCTGGACTGTTCTTGTATTTTAAGAAAATTAGATAGTGCTTGTATTTTTTCAGTATATAGTAGGAGTTTCTGAGCGAAGACTACTTGATGGAAGGTAATGCGATTTGGAAGTTCAAGCCAATTTAGTTGAAGTAGTGAGTGGCAATGGTGGGAATGGTAGGGAGTATTTGTGGCAAATCTGTCAGTTTGATTGTAACATGTGTCTAGTTTTGTAATTTCTGTTTTGGATAGGTTGGTGAAGATGGGAGCAGCATATAGAAGTGTGGATAGGAGCAACGTTTGAGCCATGGTAATTCTAGTCTGCTGATTTAGGTATGTTTTATTTTTGTACAAATAGCCTAGTTTTTTGTGTATATTTTTGAGAGTTTGATTTATGTGAAGGTCAAACTTCAGTTTGTTGTCAGTTGTGACACCTAGTAGTTTTGTGTGGGAGTCTGAGGTACTGGTACCATCAATAGACATAATACTGAAAGTATCTCCATCTAAGTTGGATTTATTTGGTTTGAAAATTAATAAGTTGGTCTTTTTGGGGCTCAGTAACAGATTTTTACTGAGAAACCAAGCTTCAGTGGTTTTGAAGACTTGCTGGGTAATGGAGAGGAGTGTAAGAGGGTTGCTGTTTGAGCAAACTAGTGTTGAGTCATCAGCATATTGTATGACAGTTGCATCTTGAGTGATCCTGTTGAGATCATTAATGAAGATGGAAAATAATAGAGTGCCTAAATTTGACCCTTGTGGGACTCCAGTTGTAATAGGAAGCAGTGTGGATAGTTTGTTATCTCACCTGACCGCTTGCTGTCTACCTAGTAGGTAATCCTGAAACCAGGCTAGTGAGTGATTGGATAGTCCAAGGTCTGAGAGGGACTCAAGAAGTTTGGGATGGTTTACCATGTCAAAGGCTTTTGATAGGTCTAAAATATGGCTGATTAGTTTGCCTAAATTCCTGTTCTGGTTGATGAGGTTAGTGAACGAGAGGATGGCAGTTTTTGTACTATGGGCTGGTCTAAATCCATTTTGGGTAGGAGTGAGAAGTTGTTTTTTAAGCAGGTATTGCATAAGTTGCTGGTGAATACATTTTTCCAATATTTTAGCTACTGGGGATAATATGGCAATAGGGTGATAGTTGGTAAGGTCTGTGCAGGTACCACCTTTATGTAGTGGGGTGACATATGCTGTCTTCCAGATTGTTGGAATTTTGCTTTCTGTTATTGATCTGTTGAGGAGAATTGATATTGGATAGGCTATCTCATTAGCAGCCATTTGAAGGTATTTGGCAGGAATGCTGTCAGCAGGTAGGGTAGTTGGCTTGAGTTTACCTAATAGTTTTTTTACATAATCTGTGGGAATAGGTTTGAATTGGAAGGTGGTTTTGATACTGCTAACAAGCTTGGAGTTGCTAGTAGTAGATGTTGTGGGTTGTTGATGAACTAGTTTTGAAATGGTTTCTATGAAAAATCTATTAAAGGCTTCTGGAATGTCAGTGCTATCCTTTACAGTGGTTGGTGTTGGGGTAATGGGTTTGCCAGGGTGGAGTAATTTATTTAACCCTACCCAGAGTTTTTGGGGGGTGGTTTGGTGTCTATTTTGCAAACTGAGAAAATAATTATTTTTGTCTAGTAGAAATTGTTTTTTTTTTTGTTTGTTTTGTTTCTGAGTTTTTGGAATTGTTGCTTGGTTGCTATGGTTTTAGTGACTCTCCAGTGATGCCAGGCTCTATTTCTTTGAGTTATCATGGTCCTGGTGGTACTGGTGATCCAGGGGGCTATTTTAATTTTTAGTTTACTTGTATGAGGAGGGGCATGGGTATTTAACATTTTTAGGAAGGTAATGTTAAATAGATCAACAGCTTCATCTAGTGGAAGTGTTTTTAGTAGGTTCCACCTTTGGTATTGTAGTTCAAGTCTGAATTTACTTATGTTGAAGTTTCGTTTGTTTCTAATGGTGCAAAGTGGTGGCTTGGAGTTGGTGTGAGATTTGAGTTTTAGTAGGAAGATGGGTTGGTGATTACTGAGGTCATCTGGTAGGACACCTGCTTGGTAGGATGTATTGGCATTGTTTATCAGTTGCAAGGTTAGGAGGCTTTCTTTGCTTTTATTATTACCTAGCCTTGTACAAGACAATAATTTGGGAGAAGTTATAAAGATTTATAAAGTTGGTATACGATATCCTCTTTCCCTCACCATACCATGAATTTAAAAATTGGTCAGCAAAAATCTCAAGCACTCTAATATGTAAGACTACCTATGAATTAACAATTTCTTCTTCTACCAAAGAAAACTCCACTCTTCAGCTGTATTAATAGTCTTAGGGGAAAAAAAACAAAGGATTCATGGCAGGATAGTATTTATTTTTTTAATGATACAGAATTCCATAAATAATTTTACCAAACCCAGTTCAGCAAAGACTTTTTTTTTTTAATTTGATGCATCGAGTTCATAGTCTTTTTCCCATGATGCAGCAAACACTGAGAGGATTTTATGAGAGAGAGAGAGCTTCTGGGGCTTTCTCCTTGGATTGAATATGGATGTTTTTTCTCAAGTATATAAAGCAATGTTTTAGTTCTTTGTCTTTTTGTCCAAATGACATCTTGACTTATGTTTGTTGAAGGGGTACTCTTTTTTCACTTTCTTGATACTAAATCCTTGGTTGATGAAAAACTTAAGTACTCATATACAAATTTTAGGCAATAAATGAATTATAGCATGTCCAAATCACTACTTAATATATTAAAAAAGGGCAAATCTTGGTAAGGCAGTGGTCAGTGGTTTTATTTTAAATAAGTATCTAAGATGAAGTGGAACTGAAATGCCAAAAGAAGATTTTTTTTTGAAAAAGGTTAAATGGCAGAGTGCCTAAATGACAATATACCTATATATTTGAAAATATTATATTTACAGGATCTGTACCCAATGATTCTGACTAAACTACATGCTCCTATTGCATGATTGCAGCAGAAAGGGGAAACATTTTTTAACTTCAAATTTTCCTAGCTTGGTCTGTGTCACCAGCATTAGTTGATATCTTTTACTCATCCATTATTTTCCAATTGAAGCTGATAATGTGTAGCAGCATGACTTTGAGATTCGATGCGTTTCACAGACTTCATGTACACAGCTGCAGAGTACTTGTACAAGAAGGTGACTTATGTACAACCTAATAGCAGCCACTTGGGCAAAGATCCTTTCTCAGCTCAGATCAATGCTACTTAACAATGATAAATCACAGCAGTGGTAGCTAGTTGTGTGGTTCTCACAATAAGCAAGGAATCTGAGTAATGGGAGAAAGCAAGAACGAACTACCTCTCATGCCATACTTGAAAACCAAGATCCAAATGGAAATGTAGTTCTGTTGTTTAAATAGCAAAGAATAAACACATAATAAAACAAGCACACTTTATTCTAGCACCTTATTTTCTTGTGAAAGTAAAGGAGTGATATATGTTTTAAGTTGTCCATGTCATTTGTATTATATAGGGGAGATCAAAAGAATGTTTTGTGTCAGATTTATGGAACATATGAGAGATATAAAAAAGCAAAGGGAAGATAAAGTAATATCCTCACATTTTAAAATGTATCACAATAGTGATGTTAATTTGTTGCATGGCACTATTTTGGAACAAATTGAATGTATAGAAGGTAATGAAAATATATTAAAACAAAAATTAACATATAAGTAAAGTATATATATTTTAAAATATAAAACTTTAGTTCCTAAAGGTTTGAACAATGAGTTAAACTGGAAATGTTTGCTTTAAATTAGGAACTAATTTAAATGATTGTTTAATTAATTAATTGAATGTAATTTATAACTTGGTATATAAGGTATGGTTTTTGTGACTGTTTTATTCCTTGAAGGTGGTAACACCGAGGTGCTAGAATAAAGTGTGCTTGTTTTATTATGTGTTTATTCTTTGCTATTTAAACAACAGAACTACATTTCCATTTGAATCTTGGTTGTCGAGTATGTTTTGGAATAGGAGAGGAGGTTTTGGGCGTGGTGTTACCTATCATGCCACGGAGGTCAGGATTGAACCTTGTATCTTCTGCATGGGAGGCAAAGACCTTAACTACTAAGCAATCGTGACTTGAGATTTGTTAACCCAGTGTGCCATTTTAAATTTGAATTTTCATACTGAATTTTCATATATAGCTTTTGTTTCTAACTTATCTTGAAAGAATCTGTGCATTTACCTCATACTGTATCTACCTGTATATGTATGTATGTAACTATCTGTCTACAAAAAACAAGTAATCTCCGTGGTATCCGCTAAGTCTCAGAACAATCCATTAAAGTGTAGTGGGTCCAAAAACAAAACATTGTAAGAAACTTCTCTGTGTGGAAGATTTTCAGTCCATATATTTCTAGTTAATCCCTGTATATTAATCAGATCAGACAATAGTAGTAGAAGTAGCGAACTTAAACTTATCTTAAATCAAAACAAAACAAAACAAAAAATAATAATAGAAAATATATAATTGTACAGCATTACTAAGTATTCGAAAGTAATCCAAGCAAGGCAGGCAGTCTGTTTCCAGTCGAAAATGTTTTATTAAGTACACAGACAAGCAATCCAAGTAAAACAAAAATAGAGTAATAATTTCCTCACAAGCTTTCTAAATATATATACATACTTTTTATCAGGCATGGGAGTGGTTTATTGTGCTGTAAAATAAAGTGTTATTGGTACACATGTTAAATTCACATCCCTTCCCCCATCAGTGTGGCAATCGAGCTGGTCCTGCCCTACTTAGTAGCTGTCATAATAATATATAACCATTATGTACTTTAAACAAAATTTATAATGATGTGGTACCTCTTATTTAATCAGATTATTAAGTAGATTATTAAGTCTGTGATTTTATCCAAGACAATATACTACATGGCTGGAAATATATCAACCTTAGTTCATTTGGCAATCAAAATATATATATATAAATATATACATATACATTTTGCTGTAAAAATCAATTTCTATTTTCATAACCTATTGTTAACAAAGATCGTTTTCGTCTTTCTACACTTCTTCAAGTCTGTGTACAAGAACCCTAAAAACAATCTATAAAAATATATATAATTGTATAATTAGTTACTATTGTTATTACACATCATTTTGAATAAAGTGGAGAAAAAAACAGAAAAAAATAAAAATAAGAAAAAATGATTGTATGATGATGGAAACAAAATATACACTTAAATTTCAACTGATTTAAAATGGTATTTAAAACCAATTTGTAGAATAAAATAAAATACAATTAGTCATGTAAACAATGTGGCAATTTTCTATGTTCCAGTGCACTTTTAATTGAACAGTAGTTGTTTAGTCCAGGTTTCCTAAAAGAGTTCAGCTTTAATTGCCACATGGGTTCATGTTTCTCCAGAATATTCAGGATGTCTCCTTCAAGATCACCCATGTCTATTCAATCCAGGATCTGGAACTTAAATCCTGTGTCTTTTATTAAGAGAAAGGTGTTTGGCTAGTGCATTATTTTTACATCCAGAGCGGATTTCTGACAGATGACATGAAATCCTATGCTTGAGTTTATTTACAGTCTTGCCCACATAGAATGCATCACATTCATTGCACTGTGCCCTGTAAATTACTTTTTTATTGTTGCAGTCACGTCCTGCACTGGTTTTAATGATTTTCTTTAAAAAAGGGCAATAAAAGCTATCACCTTGCTGTATAAATATACAAGATGTACAATTAGTTTCACATATTTTAGTGCTTTTCTCACATGGTCTAGGTTTAAATTCAACAAAACTTTTAATGTTCCTGGCCTTCCTATAAACAAATGATGGGGCTTCACCTCAGATGTTAATCAGAAAGGGATTTATTGTGACAATGTCCCAGTTTTCTTCAATAATATTTTTGATACTGTGATAATCCAAAATGTATGTCAGGATGCAGCTATTTTTCCACTCTGTGGAATTACTTAACATTTTTCTACTGGGGAGGTCGAGTGAAGGTGCTTCAGTCCTTTTCAGTTCTATAATGGGTTCCAGGATGTTTTTTAACATCTGACTTTCATACCCTCTCACTAGAAAATCATTATCTAAGTTGTTCAGATTTCTCAAAAATGCGGTTCCATCTCTGTGGTAATTCTAGCTAATCTATAGCCTTGGGACTTCACTACATTATATTTGTTTTTTGTAGGATGTAGACTTTTACTGTGGAGTAATAAGTTAACCCTCATTAGTTTTCTGAATAGATCAGTGGTGATTCTGTTATTGTTGGTGTACTTGGAAATCTGCATATCTAATAAAGTGGTTGAAGTACAGCTATGGGAAGAGGCAAACTTCAGGAAGGGGGTTGTTTGATTGAGGTAAGTGATAAAATCTCCAAGCTGCTAGGTGTCACCTTCCACACAATAAAGATGTCATCAATAAAATGTAAATAGCATGTAATATGTTGCATGTAGTCTGTGTTGTTTAACACAAAGTCCTCCTCCCATTTGCCCAGGGCTATGTTAGCTATGCTGGGAGCCATGGCAGCCCCCGTTGCTATACCAGTTTTTTTGTTTGTAGTGTTTGCCATTGAAAGTAAAGAAATTGAAGTCCAATACAAGATTAATGAGCTTGCTTAACTTTTGCAGTTGTGCCTGTGTACCCTGATTATGTTTCTTAAAAGACTCCATAGCTGCTGTTATACAGTAATTGTGAGGGAGCACTGTGTACAAGGATTCCACATCAATAGTTAATAAAATACTGTCAGCTTCCACTGTAATGTTTTTTTTTTATTTTCTTCAAAAAATCCATTGAATCTCTTATGTCTGACTTATTATTTTCTGTTTTTTGTTGGTACTTTGGTTTCTGAGACCAAGATTTTTGTTCTGTCAAAGGATCCCTGAATTGATGTGGGATTCCAGCATTCTAAGTCATGGATAATGACATGCTAAAATATTTACTAACTGTACCTATCTGGAATGATACAGAAGCAGATCAGATACAAACAGATACAGAAAATGAATAGGGAAGAATGGACACAGAAAATATGAATTCAGAGACTTTTTCTAAACTAGAAAAGGAACTGAAATGCATGTAGGGTCTCTACTGGGAACACATTTATTTACAACAAAGCATAGATAAGAAGAGACTACCACAGGGACTTAGATTGAACAAAAGACCAATGTGGAAAAGTATGGATGATTCACTTTCTAAGGAATGGGAAGATATTTTAGAGGATGCCAACTACAAACTTATTTGTCTGCTAGTAAGGAACAACCTTAGTGTGCAGGAAGCTACAAAGGCTGACATCACATCTTTAAAAACAACATTAGAAAATGAGAACCACAATGACCTAGATGCTAAATTTGAGCTGCTTAAAGAAAGAGTGAAAGGATATGAGCAGTCCATTAATTAATTAATTATTTATTTATTTTTATTTATCATTTGTTAACTGGGAATGTCCGACTTGGAACGAAGCCAATTTTCAGTGGAGGCCCAGGAAGAAAGGCTCCAGATGTATGTCTTTGTAATTAAAGAAAGAAAGATTAATAAAATGAAACGAGATCAACTGGATAAAGATGATCCTGGGAGACTTACTTGGAGGTACAATAATAATAACAACAACAACAACAGGAGAACCAACAACAGACAAGGTTTTAGTTATTACAGGGGATGTAAGGGAAAGTATAACCATGCCAGCAGACCTCAACAGGATTTTCCCAGGGGAGATCCTCACACAAAAACAGACAGGAGCACAATGCAGGACCACCAGGAGACTGCCCCTCCAACATCTCAATCCCTACAATCCCAATCCCCTCTGTCTATCAACACTCCGCAGAAGCCTTTGACATCACAGAAGGATCAGGATAGGAACATAAGCCACAGCGGCAACCAGAACCGACAGAGAGTTCTACAGCATGAATTACAGGACTACCAGGATAACCGGGACCACAGACAATCCAGCTACCAGGAGCAGCAGCACCTTCACAGAGACCAGTTTCTTCAGAAAGACCAATATTGACAGCACAGACATCAACCACCACACCAATACCAAAGCCAGCACCAGTACCGGAACAAGAACGATGACCACCACCAGAGCCCCAGAGCTTGTCCCTCTTACCAGGTCCCCCCATACCACAGCCACAGTGAGGAATACTACTACAACCCACTGAGATTTCAGAAAGCAGAGGAGGAATTCCAGAGGTCTCATACTCTATCCACGAACTCCCAGGGTGACAGGAGATCCAAACAGTGGACAGGGGTGAGGGAAATACAATACCTGGGCAATCCCGACTGGAACCCCGACTACAACCCAGGTCCCAGGCTCAGACGGAGGAAGCAGCCACAATAACAGGTACAATAATAACAACAACAGGTGCCACAATAACAGGTGCTCCACTTATCTGGAACCACTCTCTTAAAGCACTGACTGAAGAGGAAAAAAGTGTGTTGTCCAAAGGACTTACTTTTGTACCAAGCTGCAGGAGTGAGGTTGCTCAGGTACTGATAGACCTTAAAATGTTTGTGAGGAAGCTCAACTTAATGGTACAGTTTCATGGCAAAAGTAATGACATTGAAAATAAGCCTATTGATGAAACTATAAAAAGGCCTAGCAGCTATTGTCCACCACTACATCAACCACTAGCTGCTTTCGAAGTGAAATGTGAGATGGATATCAGGAAACTGCTTAAAAAACTTCCTAAGAAAAAACTTTATTCCTTAACACTGGGAGAAAGAAAAGCATTGCTTGAGCTAGGCAATGATAAAGCCAGGTGTGTAATGAAGGCAGACAAGGAAGGAGGTATACTTGTGACTGATACCACTAGCTACAACCAAAAGATAGAGAACATGCTGGAGGATAACAAATTTTATGAGTTATTTACCATGGATGACATAAAAAGAGCATATGATTTATGGAACACTAACCTCACCACACTACGGGAAGAAAAACTTATCACTGAAAATCTTTATGATTATTTGTGGAGCCCATGCCCACGTTTACCTTACTTTTTTGGAATACCAAAGCCACACAAGAACAGAGAAGACCCACCTTATAAACCAGCGGTAGCAAGTGGAGGTTCCCTTACTGAAGCCACAGCCATTTACCTTGATTACTTGCTGAAACCTCTAACATAAGTCATACATAAGAGATTCAATGGATTTTTTGAAGAAAATAAAAAAACATTACAGTGGAAGCTGACAGTATTTTATTAACTATTGATGTGGAATCCTTGTACACAGTGCTCCCTCAAAATTACTGTATAAAAGCAGCTATGGAGTCTTTTAAGAAACATAATCAGGATACACAGGCACAACTGCAAAAGTTAAGCAAGCTCATTAATCTTGTACTGGACTTCAATTTCCTTACTTTCAATGGCAAACACTGCAAACAAAAAAACTGGTATAGCAACGGGGGCTGCCATGGCTCCCAGCATAGCTAACATAGCCCTGAGCAAATGGGAGGAGGACTTTGTGTTAAACAACACAGACTACATGCAACATATCACATGCTATTTATGTTTTATTGATGACATCTTTATTGTGTGGGAAGGTGACACCTTGCAGCTTGGAGATTTTATCACTTACCTCAATCAAACAACCCCCTTCCTGAAGTTTGCCTCTTCCCATAGCTGTACTTCAACCACTTTCTTAGATATGCAGATTTTCAAGGACACCAAAAATAACAGAATCACCACTGATCTATTCAGGAATCCAGTGAGGGTTAACTTATTACTCCACAGTAAAAACCTACATCCTACAAAAAACAAGTATAATGTAGTGAAGTCCCAAGGCTATAGATTAGCTAGAATTACCACAGAGATGGAACCATTTTTGAGAAACCTGAACAACTTAGAGAATGATTTTCTAGTGAGAGGGTATGAAAGTCAGATGTTAAAAAACAGCCTGGAACCCATTATAGAACTGAAAAGGACTGAAGCACCTTCACTCAACCTCCCCAGTAGAAAAATGTTAAGTAATTCCACAGAGAATAACAAATACAAAAATAGCTGCATCCTGACATACACTTTGGATTATCACAGTATCAAAAATATTATTGAAGAAAACTAGGACATTGTCACAGGAAACCCTTTTCTGATTAACATCTTAGGTGAA
Source organism: Protopterus annectens (assembly GCF_019279795.1). Taxonomy (NCBI): domain Eukaryota; kingdom Metazoa; phylum Chordata; order Ceratodontiformes; family Protopteridae; genus Protopterus; species Protopterus annectens. The sequence goes on along the minus strand of NC_056735.1, from coordinate 383,982,540 downwards.
GCCCCATCATTTGTTTATAGGAAGGCCAGGAACATTAAAAGTTTTGTTGAATTTAAACCTAGACCATGTGAGAAAAGCCCAAAAAGATGTAAAACTAATTTTACATCTTGTATATTTATACAGCAAGATGATAGTTTTATTGCCCTTATTTAAAGAAGATCATTAAAACCAGTGCAGGGGGGTGACTGTAAGACTACAAAAGTAGTTTATAGAGCACAGTGCAATGAATGTGATGCATTCTATGTGGGCAAGAGTGTAAAAAAACTCAAGTGCGGGATTTCATGTCATCTGTCAGAAATCTGCTCTGGATGTAAAAATAATGCACTAGCCAAACACCTTTCTCTTAATAAAAGACACGCAGGTTTTAAGTTCCAGATCCTGGGTTGCATAGACATGGGTGATCTTGAAGGAGACATCCTGAATATTCTGGAGAAACATGAACTCATGTGGCAATTAAAGCTGAACTCTTTTAGGAAGCCTGGACTAAACTACTACTGTTCAATTAAAAGTGCACTGGAACTTAGAAAATCGTCACATTGATTACATGACTAATTGTATTTTATTTTATTTTATTCTACAAATTAGTTTTAAATACCATTTTAAATCAGTTGAAATTTAAATGTATATTTTGTTTCCATCATCATACATACATTTTTTCTTATTTTTATTTTTTTCTGTTTTTTTTCCACTTTATTCAAAATGATGTGTAATAACAATAGTAACAAATTATACAATTATATATATTTTTATAGATTGTTTTTAGGGTTCTTGTACACAGACCTAAAGAAGTCGAGAAGGACGAAAGTGATCTTTGTTAACAATAGGTTATGAAAATAGAAATTGATTTTTACATGCAAAATATATATATATATTTATATATATTTTTTGATTGCCAAATGAACTAAGGTTGATATATTTCCAGCCATGTAGTATATTGTCTTGGATAAAATCACAGACTTAATAATCTACTTAATAATCTGATTAAATAAGAGGTACCACATCATTATAAATTTTATTTAAAGTACATAAGGTTTATATATTATTATTATTATGACAGCTACTAAGTAGGGCAGGACCGGCTCGATTGTCACACTGATGGGGGAAGGTAAGTGAATTTAACATGTGTACCAATAACACTTTGTTTTACAGCACAATAAACCACTCCCATGCCTGATAAAAAGTATATATATATATATATATATATATATATATATATATATATATATATATTTATATAGCTTGTGAGGAAATTATTACTCTATTTTTGTTTTACTTGGATCACTTGTCTGTGTACTTAATAAAGGATTTTCAACTGGAAACAGACTGCCTGCCTTGCTTGGATTACTTTCGAATACTTAGTAATGCTGTACAATTATATATTTTCTATTATTATTTTTTGTTTTGTTTTGTTTTGACTTAAGACGAGTTTAAGTTTGCTACTTCTACTACTATTGTCTGATCTGATTAATATACAGTGATTAGCTAGAAATATATGGACTGAAAATCTTCCACACAGAGAAGTTTCTTACACTGTTTTGTAACTATATATCTATCCATCTGTCTATATGTCTGTCTTGCTAACTATTGAACCCATCCCTCCTGGTTAACAAATGAGTCCATTCATTCTCCAGGGTGAGATCCCTATGATCCATTCATTTCTTGGGGTGGGAGCTGAGCAAACCAGGAGTAGGAGCTGTGACACCCGTGCCCTGGCCTAGCAATCAAGGAGCCTCAATCCTCACCACTAACACCAGTGAGGGGCATCCATATAGGGAAAGGATAATAAATACACACACACAGTAAAGTACAATTTCCCTTAAGAGCACACAGAGTTCACAGTCAGTCTGGGGGCTGGTTTCTCCCTTCCTCTCCAGGTCCCCAATAAGACTCCCCACTGGCACAGGTGTAGGGTCCAGATGTCAGCCTAGTGGGCAAGCTAAGACCTCCAGCACCCTCTCTGTCCAACCAGTGCTTTGTGTCCCTGCCCAAGTAGCTTATACACATACACACACACACACACACACACACACACACACACACACACACACACACACACACATACATACACACACACTTTGGGATAAGAGTTTACACAACCACACAGACACTCCTGGGGAAGGCTGGCACAGGTTCTCCAGCTGTGTCCCTTTTACCCAGACTACAAGGTAGAAATCACTGCCACCACCCAGCTATTTATCAACTACTCAAAGGCCCTTATGAAGGGTGTCCAATTATTACTGTGCAATATTATTATCCAGATGGTAAATGTGACCAAACAGTCAAGACTTATTTGGAGTGACTTGGTATACAGTATCACTATATACATGCAATGTACTCTTAGAGCTTAAATTATCTCTACACAAAACAGACACAGTTGAAAGGTTTAAAAATATTTAATAATAAAAAAATAAAAACACAAGACAATACTTCTTACTACCCAGTGCCAGTCAAGAGTTCAGAGATCACAGAGAAATGCTTACAATGATACGGTAGAAAAGTTCTGAGATCACAGGAAACCAACTAGTCTAATCTTCCTATTTCCTAGCTATATCTAAGAGAAAACACAGTTCTAAATAACTTACATATAGAGCAAATCAGTGTTGGTGATGTTGGATGTTCTCAAGACAAAATGCTCAGAGCTCTCTGATTCTCTCTCTTTAAATTGATAACACAGAGCTGCTTCACATGACAAAATTATTCACACTTCTCTGGTGTTCCCAGGCTAACAGAAACTACATTTACATTTTTTGCACCTAGTCAGAAACCAGAGCAATAAAGGACATTTATACATGCAAATTCTAGCCATTAACTCAGGTCTTAAAACAATAGGCAAGATACTCCCTCTAGATATATCGGCTCCAAATTTTGACATCAAAGACAGTCATAAAATGCTTGACTTAGCTTCCTTAAAGCAAAGTGCACTGCTGTTACATTTTTGCAGTTCAATATCCAATGCAGTCTTTTCACATTTGAGAGAACAAGTCTGTGGCTTACATTAATATTTACAAAATACACAATTATCTACAAAATTCTATCTGGCTAGGCTGGCAGCCTTCACCTATCTTCACAGGAGCCATCATCTTTGTGGTAGTAGTGATGGTTTTATGTTACGCTCTACTCCAACATGCATACAACATATAAGTAGCTGGCTTTCAGTGATCCCTTGCAATGCATATCCTGATCACAACATATGTGATCTACTTGTAGACAATCATATCTGAGTTATATCTAGCCTGTGCCAGGAATTCTGTTATGGGGCATGTGACACTTGCCTCTCCTCAAAGAAACCCGAACAAGCTAAGCATCATGATTCAATGTGCCATGTCCAGCAAATGTTCAAACTTCTAATCAAACTTAGGTTACCAAGGTCACAGTCAGGGGATTTATCTATGCCAGAAGAGATGGCATAGTGTAAATATTCAAGGATAAAACTGATGGGACTGACCTCCTCAGAGGAATAAAATGTTAACTGCTTGACATACTTTCCATGGCTCTACATTAAACATTTAATATCTAAATGCCCAGTGAAAGAAGTAAGTAGGTACTCCACGACTATTGAAGCAAACCAGTCCACTGAATAAATGTGAAAACAAAACTTTTTATTAAGTAAGCACTTTTACGTCTCCACGGACGCTTCCTCAGACTTCAACTATTAAAACAACACACAATAACCATTTAAATATCAATTGGTCATTTTGAAAGCTGTTAATAGTGTACTGTGCTGCTATATGAAGAATAATAATTAAAAACCTGGTGTTGCTACATTATTGCTGATATACTACCACCTCAGGAGAACCATGGCATAACTCCATCCAGCACTTTATTGACAATCTAAGTGAATGTAATTGTTAATTATGCAAATAGCAGTTACCTTTTGATGCAATTTCTTCTCAAAGCTCTGTGAAGTTATTTTAAATGTCTAAAATATATTAAAATGAAAATGCAATTATGACTAATTTGAGCAGGCCAAATGCATTTCTGGCAGAAGGAACCAATTGAATTAGTGTCTTTAGAGAATGTCACAAAATAGTGTTTTAAAAATAAATATTTTGAGAGAATACATGCCGAGAAAATTGTTTACTGACTAACTAAATATTAAAACATTAAACTACCATAGCTGCAAAGATTAACTTTATTAAATCTTTTAACTACTATAGCTGCAAAGACTCAAAAACATACTGCTGCAGAAGCAAAACTGATGGATGCTGTTAGATGCAACACTAATGGATTTCCATATTAATAGACAGCTCATGTAGCAGTAAGCACCTGCGGAAGCCACACTCCACTATAGGAAAGGGTTATGCTTGGGGAGCTTTGAGTATTCATTTTCCATGGCTGATTCTTGCCTTAGAAGGGAATGAAAAGGTATATGGATTTTTGCTGTGGTAAGGAAATAACCCTGGACATGGAATGAATGGGGTAGCTCTTACTCTCATGAGGAGTAGATGGGTCAAGATGGGGAGCTTAATGTTCAGCGTCAATTGGACTGAAAATAAATAGATAACTAAATAAATAAGGACTGATCATAAGGATCCAGTTTTGTGAGTGCTACTTTAGCATTTCCTACTTTATCTTATGGCAGTCACTATGTATCAAATCATACAAAGCAAATATAATGCATCCAAGTGTGTAATCATTTGGGTACCCCTTGTGAGTAGTCAGGGGATACTGCAATAAGGGATGAATAGTTTCAAATGCAAGAGAGGAAGTCATTTTGCTAAATATGGCAAACGTTGTTATGAAGTCTGATTACTTTCTAGAATATGAAACAAATTACCTAGTAAAAGAAAGGTTCTAACTGTATGGTTATCTGTAGGCTAGATTAAAACCCATAAACCTGCATTTTCCCTGGAGAAAGGGTGAAAAACATGCGGAATACTTGTAGGCTGTAATAACAAGGTTCATAAATTAGTCACCTAGAAAACTAGGTAGGGAAGATACATTAAAAGTGTTAAGTTTCTGGCAAAATCATTTTATTTATCTTATTTTTATTGCAAAATGAGCTAATACTTGGCAAAAGAACAATGCTTTGTTATACAGCTTCCTATATGTTTGAAGATATGTAACCATTTACACTGAAGTTGGGTGTTGTCAGACACAGGACCTATAGCTTTCTGTTACATAATAACCAGTGCATATATGTAATGGTGATATGAAATAAAATTACGATACCTCACATCACAAGTTCCATACCAGAAAAAAATATGTCTGAATCTGTTTTTGCCTGTACTTCCTCAATAAAATCCCAATTAATCCTTTTGCACAATCCATATGCTAACTCAGACTATAATATCCATCCACATTCTAACATTTCCCTGATCTTTTGTCCTTATTTCTTTTTTCCCTGCTTTTTCTAATGAAGCCATAGCTGAAATTCATCTCTATTAAAGGTTTCTGCATGTATGTGTCTCATATTGTCACTCTTTCATAATCCACAATCTCTAGTTAACTCTGCATGCTTGCTTTTACCGCATCTCTTGTTAAACAAAGACATCCAAAGCTTTGGCATCTCTCCCTGTATATATCGATGCATTCCCTGCCAAAAAATACTTGAATCCCTGGATTACCTAATGTTTGCATCTATATTCCTCTCAATGCATCACATAATTCCTTGCATACCTTATCTGACATTGAAAACCCTAAATCTAAAAACGTAGCTTTGTTCTTTTTGATGAAATTAATGCCAGCTTCTTTTGTTCTTCTAAACTTCCACAACATCCTGGCTTTAATCTAATTCTTAGTCTGTTCTTTTTCTAGCTAAAACTTCTCTGTCAGTTATCATTCCATGCTAAACAGAATTCTTAGAATTTCCCCATATATTTGTTATTCAATACACTCCCTTCCAAGTTCCATTAGTAATCATTCTGTATCTCTTCACAGTAGTATTTCATGTTTCTTATCTCTCTCTTCAGTTCCTGCTATTGGTCACTGTTTTCTCTCTTTCAGTCCCTCACTCTTATTATCATGTCTCCCCTTTTTTGCATAAATTGCTGTTATATTTGTTCAAAACTTTTTCTGGAAAAAAAAATATTCCTTCTATAAAATATTCTCTTTTCTACTTGAACACATAGAAAACTTGGTAACAGTTATCCATTGCTCACTCCCTGTCCTAAAGTAAACCTTAAACAGTAGGAAAAGATGTTCTATGGCTGGAAAACATCTAACTTTTACACTAAATATCTTAACTGTTAAAAAACTCTTTGAAATTAATTTTGAATCACTGCCAAATGAGCAGAATTTGTTTTTTTTTTTTTTCAATAAAATGAATGTTCCGCTTTCATGACTCATAAACAGGAAAACTGGAGACATATTAAGAACCTCACTGCAATTAACACCAAAACTAAATCCGTGAATATATCTCTGACTCCCCTGCCTAAAATGTCTAATAAGGCTTCCAAATATGTCATTGAACAATGAATGCCCATTTTTCCTTATCTGAATTGGGATACCTAATTATGTTTTTCCTTGAGGTTATTTGGTTGCTGCATACAGTGGAGATAAAAAAAGTTTTCACAATAAAAAAAATAATATCACAAAGAGGGAATATAGAACAGAAGATTGGTAAAGTAGAATTAAAAAAAAACAGAAGTTGAAGTTATGGAGTGCCTGCGAAATGAAGGATTTGATGTAGAAGGTCTTACACAGTTACATCACAGCATGCTGGAACGAGTCATCAAAGTAAGGAGAAACAGGAAGATCAGGAGACATCTGAGGAAGAAATATGGACACGGGAAAGAAAAAGAGATTTAATATGGTGTAATATTTATGCAAAGGAGAAAGCAAAACTAATCAGTACAAAAAGAGCAGCACCAAAGATATTTGAAGAGAACTACAGACAAAGGAATCTAGACATGAAAAACTTTGCAATACAAAAAATAAGACGATAAAGAGGAAAAGTAGAAAAGTAGATTAGTAGTGGAGAAGACAAAGAAATAGAAAGTGAGATGATGGAGTACCTCAACGTGAAGGATTCAGTGTAGAAAATCAGGTCTATATTAGATCCGTAAATGATCACAATGTCGAATCTGACATTGTTGACACGTAAATGGCAAAACTGCAGAACATCGAAGAGGTAAACGGAAATCTCCGTAAGGGACGATTTCCATTTACTTCAGTGTAGTGCGGTCTCGGAGTTGGAATATTTAAGTAGCAGGCATGTGGGAGTGCAGGGGGGCTTGCCCCCCTACTTAAAGCAAGTAGTTCTGTTTTTTGACTTTTTAAATGTTTTTATTAGGTATTCGATGTTACTGGACTTCGACAATATGGTGTTGATCATATCGTATTCAAAGTTCAGTAACTTTGAGTATCTAATATAGACCCTAGAAAGTCTAATTCAGAAAGCATTGCAACAGGATAGAGCAATGGACCTCCAAATTAAAGGAAAACCAGTGGAACAGGAAGCTATTGATCAGATGCCATATGAAGATATTTTGGAGCCTTCCACGGAAAACCAGTAAAATATTCACTTGAAACTGAACAGCAAGGGAAGGAACAAGAAACTGTGGAAACTCTGACACAATTAATGTTGAGGAGTGATAGGCCAGTGAGTTCCCATATGACAGAGTAATGGATGGCACAAGATGAAATTGAAGAGAATGTGCCACTGGAAGGTGTAAAACAACTTTCTGTACAATGCCCGCAGGAAATGGAAAATAAAAAATGTGTCCGCAGTTTAGAAGAAAATGAGTTGCTTGACTTGATAGAGATAGATAGACATATTAAGATCAAGGAAAGAAATAAACTGCAGAAGGTCAATAAAACCAAAAAGCCAGAAGTTTGATAAAACAAATAAACACAGTAATTAGGACTGTCCATACAGATCCATGCGACATAGAAGTAAACAGGCTATATTACTGTGCAGCTACAGTAAATTAATAACTGATAAAGTTCTACCACAAGAACACAGGATAGTGAGGGAGAAAAAGGGCAGAAATCAAATACCATAATGGAAGTATCAAATAGAGAAAACTACAAACCAACTAAGACAACAAGTGTTACTGTTAGAGGAGTATAGACATGATAAAAGCAATGCGCAGTATTAGAACAGATCAGGATCTATCATGCACTATCGCAAATAACAAACTGAAAATCTCAGCACAGGCAGAAAAATGTAGAAGATATGCAGATAAATATAAAGAAAAAGTACAAAATAAGCTATTTATTGATGACCCAAAAAAGTTTCATAGAGAATTGGAAAACAAGGTAAAAGAAATTAAAAGACCACCAAAAAAGAAGAAACAGATACATTTTGGAGAAGTATCTATGAAGATCCTGTGGAACATTACAAAGATGCTAAATGGATAGAAGTAAAAGCAAGAATAAGAAGTTTAAAGGTACAGGGTATGAAATGGGATGAAGTAACAGTAAGAGAGATTGAAACGAAGTTAAGAAAAGCCTCTGATTGGAAAACCCCAGGCCCAGATGCTGTACCTAACTTCTGTTTAAAAGTATTAACATCTCTGTACAAAGATTTAGCCATGAGTAAGAACTATTTATATGCGCACCCCGAACAGACACCAACCTGGCTAACAACAGGAAAAACAATGCTCTTACTTAAGAGTGAACCTGCAAGCTACCCTAAAAATTATAGACCAATAACTTGCCTTCCGATGACGTATAAACTATACATGGGAATTGATGCTGACAGAGTTTATAGTAATTTAGAAGAAAACTCAATTATGGCAATAGAACAAAAGGGCAATAAAAGAAAGCCATATGGAACAAAGGATCATTTGTTGCTAAATAAAGCCATAATGGAGAACTGTAAAAAGGGGAAGAATCTAAGTATGGCATGGATTGACTACAAAAAAGCATTTGATAGTATTCCACATTCATGGATAAAACAGTGCTTAAAAATGTATAAGATGCACCCTACACTGATCAACTACTTTACAGTGACCATGAAACAGTGGCAGACCACTTTGCAATTAAGCCATGATAAAGGACAAATTATTATTTCAGGGATAAAAATTAAAAGGGGATATTCTAAATTGACTCTTTGTCACAGCTGCTATTCTGCCTTGCCCTTAACCCATTAAGATGTCAACTTAACAGCTTAGGCCATGGCTATAATTTGGCTGCTAGAAAACAAAGTGTAAAGTCTTCTCATTTCCTGTTTGTCGATTTAAAACTGTATAGCTCATTAGATGAGGAACTGAAAGCACAACTGCAAGTTGTCAAAACTTTTTCAGATGATATAAGAATGTCATTTGCTCTTGATAAATGTGCAAAAACAACCTTTAAAGCAGAAAAACTGCAGCACCAAGAAAACATCAGTTTGGGACAAGAATGTGATATAAAAGAACTTGAGCAAGAAGGAGTGTATCAATATTTGCAAACTGATGAAGGATCAACAATAAAACATGAACAATTGTGAAAAAAACTTAGTAAGGAATACTTTAGAAGACTTAAATTAATCCTGAAAATAGCGTTGACATCTAGGAAAAAATCCAAGCAATAAACCAATTTGCTCTTCTTGTCCTAACTTACAGTTTTGGAGTGATTAACTGGCCCCAAAATGTGTTGGACAGATTAGATAGGAGACAAGAAGGATGCTTCATGCTCACTAAATGATTTATAAAAATCAGTGCATACCAAGATTATATATTCCCCATTCTGAAGGAGGGATGGGCCTCCTTGGAACTGATTACATGTATAGATCTGCAATCGTGGGACTCCTCACATATCTGCTGACCTCACAAGACCCAAATGTAGTGAAAGTTTTGAAACATTAGGAGAATAAATCTAAGATGACTTCCCTGCTTAGGCTTAGCAGAAGCATATCGGCATCAAGCAGGAATGGAAATCAAACCATAAGTAGATATAAATCAGGCAGCAATGGAATGTACCAAAAAAACAAAAGAAAGAATATAAGGTGAAGGACCAGATGAGAAGGCAAGAAATGTGCAAAATGCATAAATATAGTTGCAAGTATAGAAAACTTCTGGAAGAACCTCATGTTGATCAGAAATGAATGCAGGAATGGTTAAGCAGAGGCGAATTCAAACCAAGCGATGAAAGGTTAATATTGGTGGCACAAGATAGTGGGGACATACACGTTGGTTTACATAGTCCACTGGGCATGTGGGAGAAACAGACAAATGTAGGTTTTGTAAAACAGAATTGGAAACAGTTGCACAACTCATTGCTGGTTGTGACATACTAATGGCAGAAGGACTGTATAATGAAAGGCATAATAATGTGGCAAAACTGTTGCACTGGGGAATGTGCAAACATTATGGTATTGAAGTGGCTGAAGAACACTGGAAATATGAGCCACAAAGCATCATAGAAAATGATGAAGTCTACATCACATGCGATCATCCATTACCCACAGTTCAAAAGATATGTGCCAGAAAATTGGATATAGTGGTCCAAGAAGAGAAGACAAAAGTAGCATTGATCATCGAAATTGCCACATCCAGTGACTAAAGTGTCTTGCATACAGAGAGACACAAAGTCATAAAATATCAGGCTTTGCAGGCAGAAACAAGAGCAATATGGAAGAAAGATATCCATATAGTTCCAATAGTAGTAGGAGCAGCGGGTATTATAAAAAAGAATCTACAATCATATTTAAATGTGTTACCAATACGAAGTGCAGAAGGAGTCATTACTGGGCACATTGCGGGTGCTGTGAAGAGCTCTTCTGACTCACATCAAAGACTAAAACAATACAAATTTCATGAACTTTAATCGTACTTTGACTTAGGTTCGGGGTCCATTCCCATCATGGTATTAGAAACCCAAGAGATTTGGAGAAATTAAAAAAAATAGAGATATGTTTTTGCTCACTTGTAATGTAATAATATTTCTCTGAGATCAGTGTCTTGGAAATAACAAGTAATGTTTAATTTTTTTTAATTAGTTCTCTCTGTCTGACCTACAGTGACATCACTATGAAGACTGGGGGGTGCAGAGAGGTTGCTACTTTGCAAAAACATTTATTTGAGGTTATTTTGTGTATTTATTTGCACAAAAATAATTTGGAGTACTGTTGGAGTTATCCTATATATAACTGAGGAAATTGCATAGTACAGCTATACATGAGGTGATCTGCTTTGAAGACAGGAATCAATGTGACATTAATAAATCACCAAATACTCCAAATCGTAGTTCCATTGATCTTACCAACATCATCTGCACATACTTTCTAAGCATGACCATATCACCTTTTCCTTTTTCATAGGTTCATATGATGTTACAAGGCTATTGACCCAAGGGTCTTTACAAGCCTAGCCATTAAATCCCAATATGATGCTATATGAGAGATATTGTTTATGCCCAAGGTTTTTCTAGCAAGAACTACTACCCATGCCCAGGAGAGAAGCCGGGGAAATCCCCAGCAGAAAATTAGTTTTCCATGCAGTCATTCAGGTTGCACTTAAACAGGATTATGGAGGTGCTCTGTTTGATATGGATTGGAAGCCTATTCCAGAGGAGTAGCAACTTCTGAGAGATGCAGCTGTCACTCCAGCAGGTCCTGTTTATGTTGCAGGCTAGATTGAGGTCCCTGAAATGGGTAATAGATAGCCCTGTAAACCAGACATAAGTTGCCTCTAAGTAGTCTATACACTACTGAGTACAGTGACAGCAACTTCAGTCTGTCCGTATAAGACATGTGCTGGAAACCCTAAATTTTCTTAGTTAGAAATCTCTGAGGAGTCTCAAGTTGCTGCAGGTGTCTGGTAAAGTACATACCAAAGGGAGCATTATATTCAATAACAGGTCTGATGAGGGACGAGTACAGGGGATTTATAACCTGTTTTGCTCTTGAGGCAATGCCTTTGCTAATCATGTGACTGAAGCAGAATGCCTTCCTCACCACAGTAGACACATGGTGGTCAAAGCTGAGGTCATAGTCAACTTGTGTTCCCAGGTCTCTCACTACTCAATTGTACTTAGAGTATTATTGTTTATTTTATAATCAGTAGGGACATTGTGTTTACCGAAGGGAATGATGATACATTTTTTAGCATTTAGTTTAAGACCGTGGCTTTGGCACCAATCATTAGTCTAGAGATGCAATTATCTTTAATGAAAATAGATACTCCACCTTCAATTTGCAGTCTGAAAGTGTGGAAGGCATTGTAGCCTTGCAAGGCTGGGGTATCTTCTACAGGTTTGACCCAGGTTTTTGTGACTACACAGACATCAACATCTTCAAGGGAGAAGAGTGCTTCCAGAGAGTGCAGTTTCTGATTTAAACTCCTAGTGTTTAGCAGCACGACCCTTAGTTTCTTTGTGTTTGATATTTTCACGTCAGGAATTTTGTTCTTGTGACCTTGCCTAAAAAAGGCATTATGGGGGAGGTAAGTGCCTTATCAAGCAACTGAAAGCCTAAAGGTGCTAGGTGAAGACCTCCTCTGGCAAAGCAGTGTGGTCTATCCACCATGTCGTCCCAGGCTGATAGGAACTGGATTCCCTTAGAATGACACCAGAAACTAAGCCAATTATAGTAGTCAGTTATTTTCTGTTTATACTGTGGTATCATCTTAGGCAAGAGTAAAATGCTGCTCAAAGCTAGGGACATGCATGCCTGGGACACATATTCAGAGAGCTCAATCTTGTCTCTCTTCATATAGTCCAGAGAGGTATATCTCAAGCCGTTCACACCAACATCAACTATGATGGAATCATAACGGTACATGTTGTTGATAGACCTAAGTGCATGTGTGATCTGGTGAATCCTTGCACCAGACAGGCAGCTGACCGTAACCTTCTCCACATTCATCCTGGTGGGTGGGGCATCTATATGTCTCACTATAGAGTCACATATAACTAAAACATGTGTAATAGTTGTGTATTGCCTTATGAGCTTATTTGGTGAGACACAGGTGCTAGTGTTGTTATGTGCATTGGGTGCTCTGGTAGTTGTGTTAGGTGTAGCATGTTTGTGTTTTGGAGGTCTCTGGTGTTTAGGCAGGTTTCTGGAGAGTACTTCTGCATATGAAGGTTTATGCGTTGTGTGCATATTATGAATAGAAGTTGTGGTGTGTGAGCTGACAACCTGTCCAGTGTTGCTGTTCTGGGTGCGGGAGAGCAGTGATTCCAAATTTTTAGTTTAGGAGCATGTCTTGCAAATTGTAATTGAGTGATTTAGGAGTAAGGGGTTATCAGTGTACATGAGACAGTTGCTGCACTGCCCCAAAAAAAACATGTTCACCAGGCTGGCAAGAGAAACAGAGGGAAACTGACAGTCCATAATGCAAGGTTTGAACCTGGTATCTCAGCAGATAAGGAAAAAAAGACAGGGGTATCAGGCAGGGACATATGTTGAGGTGACTAACATATGAGGTGTACAGTAGGAGATCTACAAAAGGAGGGACCTATAGGGTCTGATGTTGATAGGCAAGAAGTAAAAATCTCTGCTGGGTGGTTCACTGAAATGTTGAGAGCTATTCAAGAACTGCAGTGCTAGATAGCAGCTGCTTCTAAGGGAAATACTGCTATTGGCACTTTTGCATCTATAACTGCCCAGATTTACCCCCTCTGCATGGTGGTACATAATGGTACACTATGAGCAAACAAGAACAAAGCAGCTAATACAAAGAAACTGATGCAAAACTCAAACTGAGCCCTGTACCAATGAAATAGTTCAGACTGGGCCCTGAACCAGTAACCTTCAATTAGATAGTCCTACTGTACACTTCTGCCACAAGGATACAAGGGGGTTTCTCCAAAAAAAGATGTCTTGATTTTTAGTGCTCAGTCTACAAACAGAAATTAATTCTTCCCGTCTGAATCCAAGTTATACTATAGCCAACAGAAGTGCAACAGAACAACAGAAAAAAGTAGGATAATTTTGCTTTTAATTAAATAAGCAACAGTGTAAAAAGCAGCACGATTTTTCTTGAATTAATAATAGCAACAGAATAAAACAGCAGAAGCAAATGTTTTCTTAAATTAAATAAAAAGCAATTGGTGTGAAATACAAAGTGCAACAAATGCAGTAGTAAAATACAGTGCAAAGCTGCAGCAAACAGTACAGTTTTTTTAAACTGCTGAAGTACAGTCATGCCCCCGGATTCATGAAGCTCGGCGCAAGTCCGGCGTAAGGCTTGCGCCGGCCGTGCAGCATAGATGTGGAGTAGATGTGCCATATGCATATTAATGAAAGCACGCAGCCACCACAGCCATGTGCATAGAAAATGTGCGCGAGTGCAAGGGGCGTATCGAAGTTGCGCAGGGAGGCGTGTCAATGTCGGCTTTCGAGGAGCAACCTAAACTGCTGAATATTATATTCCGCCAGCAATAGTAATCATACCGATCAGTGTCCATGGAGACTGAAACGTATGCAAAGCAGAGTCCCTGCGAACAGAAAATGAAGACTCAAACACAAATGCACGGTAGGGAATAACGGGTCCCTACCCATGAACAAATGACAGGAAAACCGTGTGCCTGTAGTCCAAAGTAGTGTTGATAGCTATACCATGTGGAAGTGAAATGTATCAGATGTTAGCGCGCCACCAGTAGGTACATCCAGTCCAACAGAGAGGGTCTCCAGCCAACCCATAATTTGAGGGAGGGAACATAGCTGTGCAGATGTGTCCATAACAAAATACACGAGGAGAAATGTAGATATAGGTAGTGACCGTATGTCTGAATCATATCCCACAAGCCATGTAATAGTCACATACAAAAGGTATGTCCGTATTTCACATACCAAATGTGATAGGAAATAGCATACGCATGTAAACAAAACAGAAGGAGCATATAAATGAGCCATAACAACAGGGACACATGTAGGCCGAAAGGAACAGTATGATCCATACCGTCAACCAAGATTACCACCTGTCCCACTTTGCGAGCGACAGTCCCTCTATGGGCAGATGTGCCCTGACACAAACATGTAAAACTGGCAAATGTCCAGAGAATATAGGACATAATTCCTCCGTAGACGTCATGCAATAGTTGCATTAAACCTATTTCACTGGACATAAATGTCATAACAAACAGAATAAAATACCGAAATGCTACAAGAATAAGCTTAGATATAGGCAAGAATTGTAAGTTTTATCTGCCGAACTGACCGTGGGTATGTGTCAGCCTGTAAAATATGCTGTGTTCACCGCAACTGTCACAGTAGGGTTGCCACCCTTACAAATGGCCAAAGTGGGACATGTTTGGTACAGACATCAGACTGTACAGGCCGACACATACCCACGGCCAGTACAAAGGACAGAACATAACGGTTTTGCCTACAGAAAAGCGTATTCCTGTAGCATTTTAGTTGCTTATTCTGTTTCTCATAACAGTCAGGTATTTCAGATACAGAATTAACTGTTTAATGCAACTATCACATAAAATATAAGTAATATGTTTGTCCTAAAATCTCAGGACATTTGCCATGTTGACAATCACATGTCAGGACACAACTGCCCAAAGAGGGACTGTCCCTCGCAAAGTGGGACAGCTGGTAACCCTATGTCACACTGTGGCCAATTGAAAAGGTGGAAACACAACCGTTGACTGTGGGGAGGCAATGTCCACAACGGTCGGACATGTGTAAGGAATAGCTTGGACATAGGAAAAGGTGTCATCCTACTAATGAGTAGAACAGGCTGGCAAAATCCGGAAGTCAGCTGTATAATCCAAACGTGTATGTGACACAGTTGAATGGGTAGTAGCCGGATACACCAACCAAGTAATAAAAGTGAAGTAAGGGCGTGTACCTATGTGCGTGAAGTATAGCATGTGGAAAGCAAACATGGCAGGGTAGTCCACACAACCATAAAGGTACCCGACACATGTAGGGTAGTCAATGTGTAACTCCGGCTGTGTCATGGGCCATCAACCAAAAGTAGTGCTCTATGGGGTGTGAGCAATTCGCGTGTGAGGGGTGTGTGTTTAATGGTAAATTCCTCAAAGGCGATACTTGTGTCCTATGCAGAAAAGGTAAACCGGAGGTGTATGAGGAGTCAGAAGGTGAAGTGGAAAGAAACACAACCTCATGTAGAAACAGCTGCAAGACAAGCAGACAGGCTATAGTGTAGAACACAATCCCACAAACATATGAATATGGAAATATGCGAGACAAATGTATAAATACGGCACCATCACATACCCACAGATGGGTCCTGATGGAACTGGCCATAACAAACACAACACACCTGGATGCATAATAGCCTACCCAGCATACCCTCCACAACATACAACCTGCCACCATACCAGAACGTCCACCAAATCCAGCCGTACTTGGTCCAGTGGTTTGTTGCAGAAACAGCTACACACAGTGACCCCTACGCATATGTAGTAGGTATTGTCACCCTAGGCAGTGTCAGGATTGCAAACCATGTATCCCCTGCAGGTAAAACCCCCTGCACATTTTCGTGAAGCCAAAAAATCTTCGTTATCTAACTTGTTTTGGTCTTGACCAATTTTTGGGATATCCCTCACAGGATGACCAACTTGTGTAAATAGTAGAATGGGTATGATGACATGATGTCCAATCCAGTAGCTATCTGGATACAAGTCAGAACGTGCAGTGGAGGTCCATGACACTGTCCAGCCCTAAGTGGGCATGCATAACCTACCACCCAGGATAAAATACCTTCCCGTGATGCACCTGTCCAGACACGAATAGGAGGGAGAATATAATGTCCACATTTGCAAAGTGGAAAATGGCATGAGGGCAAGGAAGACACTACATAAACAGGTCAACCCTGATCAAGTGTGAGGGACACTGACTGTGTGCAGTCGTGACTGACCATACCTGTCAACCTGTGTGAGCAAGATATCTGGACAGAGCCATGAATATAAGTGAGACAAAGGTCCAAAATCAGGGACAATCTGTAAACATATCTCTTAGAAACATAGAATTTGATAGAATAACAGTTTGCACATTGGCATTAATGTCTGGAGTATGAAGTCTGAAACCCAACTGTCTGTCAGCACGTTCCGACTGCAGTCTTTAATGCTGAGCTACTGCTGTGCCAGAACACAACAGCGTATTACAGAGGTCCGTGCCATACCACTCAACTGTCCGGATATTCGCAGAATGACCAGGGTCACCACCTTCCCACTTTGTGAGTAACAACCCCTCTGTAGGCAGTTGTGTCCTGTGAAAAAAATCAAGATAGAAATGTCCTGAGAGTTTATTTCCCAATTTACTTTAATAGTCACATAAAATGGTTATTTTATATATGAATCCTCAATGTGTTATGTGTAGTAGCATAAGCAATTCAAATGTTACTAGAATAAGCTATTATATGTACAAAAAAGGTTAAAGTTCAGTACTATGCACGGCTGTAGGTATGTTTTGTCCTGGAAAATCTGACATCTCTACAGAACATGTCCCACTGTGGGCAGTCGAAAAGGTGGCAGCCCTAAGAATGACCACAGGTACGCACCATAGTGTTGGTGTGTGCCTGCGACACTGCACCAGTGTGGTAAATAGCTGAGGATTGGTGTCACTAAATAATTAGAAATATCCTGAGTATAAGACTCCACAACCTGCAGAAAAGTCATGCTAATGCAAAACCTAGCATTCTATCAACGTTGTAAGCTTGTAAGAGCAATCGTTAAAATGTGTCCCTAATTGTCCCCCCATCGTGTAGGTTTTGCGCAGGTTCGGTGCTCTAAGAGGTTGAGAGGTATGGTCCGTACATATTTACAGGAACAGCCCGTCACACTTGTGTAATGTACAACCGCATACCTGTAGTCACTTCATGTCCAAAAATAATAATCCCTGTATGACTGTATACAGGTAATAGTCAAATGTGAATGGGAACACCCCTCACCATGGAGTATGGACTGTAACAACCCCACCCATAATATGTAATGCCAACAGAATAAGCTGCTGACAGGTGCCCAAACACCTGTGTCTATAAACACAGGTAAAACTTCAAAATTGGGAGATAATCCCTGTCCATATGCTTCGTCTGACATTTGACTTCGGCCAAGGAAGTTGCGTTCACCAGGTCGATAAGCCTAAACCCAGATCACTACATGAACACCCTGACAATCAAAGACCTGTATGTGGCTGGACTATATGCCTTGGTGTTCTGCATATCCTCGGAGTGATTAACAATGCAGCCGGAGTCCACAGCAGTAGGCAATAGGGAATGTGTAATATGTAGTACCGCCTTTTTCCCAGCAGGAGAATGGATGCCTGTGTCGTAGGTGAAGCGGTGAGGCATATGTTGATGTAGCTAAGTACTATGGGTATGCATATCAATGAGGGAGAACACCAATAGAATAGTGGTTCCGGTATCCGGCCAACGTGAATGCAGTCCCGGTTGACCTATGACCACTGCACATATAACTTGAAAGTGTAATGAAAGCATTCGTGCAGTACACACACATTGAAATATGTAAAGGTGAATGTGTGTTTCGCAGTAGTCCGTAAACTGGAATACAGATATGTAACTGTTACGATCAGAATTATGAAAGTTCACGGAAGCACAATTATCTATGAAACATATGTAACCCACAATAAGGCTATGCAAGTCCGCCTGCGCGTGTGTAATCCGCTCACAGAATAGAAAATGAATGCTGTTTTCCCCACATTCTATGCACATGGCTCATACCTGTTAAACCCGTAAAGTATGAAACCGGACAAAGCCATGACAATAACTGGTACAAATAGGGACAATCCCCAGATATTGCACTAACAAACATAACAAGTGGATAGAATAACAGGTGTGTCACTAGCATGGATTCTCTGAAGGGTATGAAGTCGTAACCTGAAATGTTTGTCATTATTTACCAAAGTCAGTCTTTAATGATATGCCACTAACTCGCCAGATAGACACAAGGTTATGAAAAATGGACGACAAATAGGGACAATCCCCAGATATTGCTTAACAAACATAGAAAGTGGATAGAATAACAGGTGTGTCACTAGCATGGATTCTCTGAAGGGTATGAAGTCGTAACCTGAAATGTTTGTCATTATTTACCAACGTCAGTCTTTAATGATATGCCACTAACTTGCCGGATAGACACAAGGTTATGAAAAACGGAGCAAAGATAAGAGGCAAACAGCTGTACATGCAGCGGAAATCTGTACAGTTGAAAGGTATGATATGGAGATATATATACACATATATCCACAGACATAATCCAAAGCAAATTACGAGATGAGGAATGTACAGACATATGTATATATGTACAGATATATATATCTATACACACACGATACATGAATAGATATATACACAACAAACATATGTCCCTGTACATATAACACATGCACATAAATAGGTCACGGTATAGCTAATATTGATAGACAGACAGACATGCATGAAAGGAGAATACACAGATGGTTTCCAAACCATTTCCCGGAAAGTACCAGTGTGACAGGGCCTGCACGTTCTACACGTTAAACATGAATATAGGTGTCCTTTGCAGGACCCTAAAAATTGATCCGTATGAAGTGCGAACCGTCATAGATGCAAAAGACGTCACAGCTGCAACTACGATATAGCTGTACATGCAACAGTAGCAGGTGCAAGGGTAATAACACATGGGTCAACTGAATGTATGACGTACGAGCTGATAACCGCAGAGTGGGGTGTGCTCGGAAGTGTCCTTACACTTTATTATCGCTCACATTAAACATGTCTAATGGGTACTGTGGAGGTGTGTCAGGTATAGGAATCATGGGTATGCAGAATTGGGCCAAGGTGTTGGTTGGCACAGATCTGTTAGGTACGTCCCATGGGAGTGATCAATATACCTATGTGGGTATAGCACACGCTTATATTCACCAAAAAGGTGCAACCCATCCACTGGACATTGTGTAAGCCATTGGGGGAAGATGTAGGGACCTATATCAGTGTCATGTAGGTGATTATCATGGATGGACATGCATACGACCAAGATGGTAACCATACCTGCCAGAATGTCAGAATAAGACAGCTGGACTAAGGCATAGTACACGACAGACAAATAGGGACTATATTAAATATACCTCAGACAAAGTCAGACTGTTGATAGAATAATTGCGTAGTCGGGAATACGAATGTTATGAGAGTTAGTAATCATGAAATAGAAATGTCAGTCATGATTACCTAACCGCACAGTCCATCATGGCTTGCCAGCAATCTATCAGAAAGGCACATTATCATGACAAATGTAACAGAATCATAGGTCAAACCCCAGGGTGTATACCCATAATGTGTACAGGTGAGAGGTATGAAGGTAACCCGTCCTAATGAAATGTACAGAACTAGTGATACTAGGTGGACAGGTCAGGAGAAAGACGTCAGGACAAATGACAAAACATGTTCAAGTCATAAGCATGTTTGTTCACAAATGTGAATTACAATGTATGGCCTGTGAAAGTCAATGTGGAAGGTTAATAGACTCAAACGACATGTGTCCCTCAGGGTGTCATGCAGTGTCACCGATACAGTGTCCAGTCCACCATACTTGTACTTGAGCTCTGCCACTGACGAAAAGTGCAAATACCGGCCTATACATAAGGTACATGATGGAATAAGTAGTGTGGATAAGCACCTGTTGGCCAGTGTGAGGAATATAACCCAGTGCGTGGGTGTGTCCTGCAATAGGAATGTAATGGTAAGTGGCCTGTGATGGCACCATGTATTGTGTGTATTAGCGTAACTGTACAAATGTGCAGATGTATGCCTCATATGTGTGGTGTGTTCCTCTCACAATCTGTACCTGCCTGCCAAATACCTGAGAACTGAAGTCATTAAATAATGATACACATATGTGTTTAAGACCCCAAATCCCTCAGAAAGGTCATACTAATGCAAAACCTATAATACTGCCAACTATCTACGTTTGTAAGAGCAATATGTAGAATCTGCCCCTATCTGTCCCCCCATCATGTCAGGCTTTGTACAGATGTTTTGCACTAGGAGGTTGATAGGTATGATCAGAAACAGATACATGTCTGAGGAAGCAGCATTATCAACCGCAAGATAATGCAGAAGGTATGAAAAGCGCTGCAGTAGGAAGTTCATCTGCAGGTATGTGCTGACATGTCAAATGACACAGCAGTCTACAGAAAGTACATATAGGGTGTCACCTTTACTAATGATGACAGTGGGACATACCCACAGCCATGCATATACCACAAATAGACATAGCACACAGCAAAGCCTAGGCCATGATACACAACGCCTTCAGCGTTTATGGATTGAGTGAGAGTACAGCAAGGAAAGATGACTGCCAGGCTATTCAGCAAACACCCGTAGGGGTGCATGACCCGTAACACGAACATTGCACGGACAATGTTGGGATTTGCAACATACCCCATTTGTATGTGTAAGCTATGCAAATGATGTAATTATAGGGTTGCCACCTTTCCAAATAGCCAAAGTGGGACATTTGTGCTACAAACATCAGATTTTGCAGGGCAAAACATACCCACAGCCAGTACTAAGGACAGAACTTCAGTTGTTTGCCTGAATAAAAGTTTATTCTCGTAGCATTTCAGTTCCTTATTCTGTTTCGTATAACATTTAGGTGTTTCAGATACAGAATAACTGTTTTATGCAACTATTACATACAATATAGAAAATAATTTTGTCCTAAAATCTCAGGATATTTGCCATTTTCTCACAATATTTTGCAGGACACAACTGCCCAGAGGGACTGTCCCTCACAAAGTGGGACAGGTGGTAACCCTACGTAACTACGCGATACATGAAACAGTAAGCTGTCCGTGCAAGAGCAGAGTTATGTGCAGAAATGTACCTGGATGTTATGCGACTAACGTTTTGCACGTTGCTAAATGGAGCAATGACAACTGCAAATACAGTATGACTACAGTCGAAGAAGCATGCCAATGTCCAAGTCCAAGGCCAGTGGCGGCTTTGTCCATTGGATATCAATGAACCAGTAGTTGTCCTCCCCCGATCCCTGGTGTGGAAGCATAGCACAGCACCATGAGAACGCGCTGTGCTTCAAAACAAGACATATGGATAATATACATACAAAATGTAGGTTTAGTTAGATGTTAGTACGCCATGCAGATGAATGGCAAGCTGGAGACAACATGGCTACTGCGTACTGGTACCTATGTGTGGAAGCGCTCTGTCAGCGATGTAACAAAGCATTTGAAGGCAATGTGAGGCAAGTGAGGCTGAGGATAGTGAATCACAACATGTCATGCCATATTGGCCAAGCCTCTACAGTGTAGTGTAGGTTAAGGGGACTATTAGAGTAGAAGATAGGTGACAACAGGAGTGTGTATGTACAAAACACTGTTACCTCACTGGAGCAGTGTCACATGTGTGCAGTCAGTACTCAGTGGAAGAGGCGTGTCATGAGCTATCCCAGGGAACGTCAGGAGACTGACGGCATATGCCATGGATACCAGCGATGTGACCTGCAAACCCGCCCACAGTGTGTCTGCACCCATGCGCGCCAGTAAGCTCGAGTAAGTATGTGTACGTGCCTGTTAGCCCATGTGCGCATGTGGAAGAACGAGTAAGCTAGTGTACGAATGGTGAAGCCCGTGTAATGCTGTGTATGCATTTGTAAGCAGGTATACATGTGTACTACACACATCACACACGTACTGCACACACAGACACACATGCTGCCAATACTACACACATCAGTGAAATGGCACATTGATGGAGACTACATAATCAGAGGTAACAGTGCTGTAAACTATGCTACAGTGATGGTCATAGCTGCAATGCATCATGCCTGCTGAAGTACACCTGGAAGTAACACACTGTGTGTTAACAGCATGCTAACATCAATACAGTGGAATAAAGCCACTGTGCAGCAGCACCAGGTTAGTCAGATCCTGCATCAATGTTACACATCACAGGTGGTGGCACAGGTGACATCATATGCACAGGGTGTGGTGTTAACATGTCCAGAGCTGTCATAGAGCCATCCAATGTACACGTAGGTGTGTGTGTGTGTGAGGGACAACAGTTATTGCATGGCCCAATGGTGGTGCAATGGGTGTGTGTATGTGATAGCCATAGCTGTTTGTGGTAAGTGTGTGTGTCTGCATATACACAGGTACAGCATGTGTCAGCCATATACAGGAGGTTGTGAGACAGTCATAGACCGTACCTGCCAGGCTATAGAGATCCCCATTACTGGCCATGGACACCCCTCCATGCATCCAACACAACCCAATCCTGCACCAGTCAATGTCTCCACATACAGTCCTGGGATCTGTACCACAACCTGTGGATAAACGTGTGTCTGTAATGTTAATCTGGGGTGCATAGACTTGGCAGTTACTACAGATGGATATGAGCCATACTCAAACTCCAATGTAATAACCACCGTTGACTGTTTCCGAGATCTGCATACGACCAGTCAAAGGTGCTGCACTAACATTGTTTCCAATGCCCGTGTAATACCCAGCAACACAATAACTGGTCACTACACATGTATAACCCACGTTCACTACAGCACACAGTATGTGCACTATCACAGAGGCATAGCAGATGTACATACATCCAAGGTGCTCATGTACAGACAGTGCAGCACAGTCAAGAGTGATAATCCCAACATACATATCTATATACAATATACAATATATATATATATATATATATATATATATATATATATATATATATATATACATATATATATATATATATATATATATATATATATATATATATATATATATATATATATATATATATATATATATATACATACACACATATATATATATAAATATATATATATATATATATGTAGATAGATACATATATACACACACACACACACACACACACACACACACACACACACACACACACACACACACACACACATACACACACATGTGGCAGGGTAGGGAGCAGAACATAAACGTAAGCACTGTACCACACGACAGCATTACGCAGTTACAAAACACGCTACCGTGATCAGTGGATCACATGATTCACACAGACACACGTGTAGCCTGCAGACAGCAGCATCAAAGGCAAAGACGCTGCACGGATGTTATGGAGAGTGAATACTGTCCAAGCAATGTACTGTTGTCATGCAGCTGGAAACACACACACACACACACACACACACACACACACACACACACACTTGGCAGGGCTGGGAGTCGAACATACACCTAACTACCCTAACACACTACAGCATGACACATGTACAGAACGTGCTACCAACATTACTAAGCACAGCAGTCCCAGAGGCAGGCATCTAGGTGCGTGTCATCATCCGCAAAGGCAAAGACGTCGGTAGCAAACTGTTGTGGTGTGCGGCATCTAAAAGCAAGACTGAGTCCCCAGATGGATGGGAGCATGCGAGCAAACACACACACACACACACACACACACACACTTGGCAGGGCTGGGAGTCGAACATACATCTAACTACCCTAACACACTACAGCATGACGAATTTACAGAACGGGCTACTGACATTACTAAGCACAGCAGTCCCAGAGGCAGACATCTAGGTGTGTGTCATCATCCGCAAAGGCAAAGACGTCGGTAGCAAACTGCTGTGGTGTGCGGCGTCTAAAAGCAAGGCTGAGTCCCCAGGTGGATGGGAGCATGGGCGCAAACACACACACTTGGCAGGGCTGGGAGTCGAACATACACCTAACTACCCTAACACACTACAGCATGATGAATTTACAGAACGGGCTACTGACATTACTAAGCACAGCAGTCCCAGAGGCAGACATCTAGGTGCGTGTCATCATCCGCAAAGGCAAAGACGTTGGTAGCAAACTGCTGTGGTGTGCAGCATCTAAAAGCAAGGCTGAGTCCCCAGGTGGACGGGAGCATGGGCGCAAACACACACACTTGACAGGGCTGGGAGTCGAACATACACCTAACTACCCTAACACACTACAGCATGATGCATTTCAGAACGCGCTACCGAGATTACTGAACACAGAACTCCCAGAGGCATACTTCTAGGTGGGTGACATCATCCGCAAAGGCAAGGAATGTATAGAGAGTGAGCAGTCTGAAAGCATATTACTGTCCCAAGGTAGACGTAGACAATCACATGGCAGTGGTGTGATCGGGGCAACCAAATATCTATGGAGCACTACAACAACACTACATAGATACGGGACGCACCACAGACAGTACACCCTTCAAGACAGCAACCAGTGTGTTCAACGTAGGCATCCATCGTGACATTGAAAATGGACATCTGTTGCCTGGATGACCACCATCGCTATACAGGATGTCAATAGCCATGCCCACACGCTTAGTATCACACGTCTGTTTGGAATGTACTGTGTGTCCATCTACACAATGGCGTACTGGGCATGCCCACACACTTAGCAGTTGCAAAGGGCCGTCTTGCATGCACACAGATTCTATACACAGAAGGGCGCAGTTTGGAATGTACTGTGTGTCCATCTACACAACGGAGTACTGGGCATGCTCACACACTTAGCAGTTGCAAAGGGCCATCTTGCATGCATGCACATGGATTCTAAACACGGAAGGGTGCAGTTTGGAATGTACTGTGTGTCCATCTACACAATGGCATACTGGGCATGCTCACACACTTAGCAGTTGCAAAGGGCCATCTTGCATGCATGCATGCACATGGATTCTAAACACGGAAGGGCGCAGTTTGGAATGTACTGTGTGTCCATCTACACAACGGCGTACTGGGCATGCTCACACACTTAGCAGTTGCAAAGGGCCATCTTGCATGCATGCACATGGATTCTAAACACAGAAAGGCGCAGTTTGGAATGTACTGTGTGTCCATCTACACAATGGCGTACTGGGCATGCTCACACACTTAGCAGTTGCAAAGGGCCGTCTTGCATGCATGCACACGGATTCTAAACACGGAAGGGCGTAGTTTGGAATGTACTGTGTGTCCATCTACACAACAGCGTACTGGGCATGCTCACACACTTAGCAGTTGCAAAGGGCCGTCTTGCATGCATGCACACAGATTCTAAACACGGATGGGCGCAGTTTGGAATGTACTGTGTGTCCATCTACACAACAACATACTGGGCATGCTCACACGCTTAGCAGTTGCAAAGGGCCGTCTTGCATGCACATGGAGTCTAAACACGGAAGGGCACAGTATGGTATTACTGTCCCCACGTACATGAAGGCCACTCACATGTATTGACCAGTACACACTCAGGAGCTATCACAGATGTCACAGGTGCATATCACAGAGGTACACACCACAATCTACAATATAGCCCTCCGACATCACCATGTCATTGGACCAGCAATACACAGCCATACATTAACACAACACCATGTGACTCATGACCATTGGACTGTACATAGGTCTACAGCAACTGTGCAGACTACACATGTACCGACAGGGTTCCATCATGTGTTATGCATTGCAATGATACCACTGTACATAACCAGGTCGGCTCTACACATACCAGGGGCCCTGGGTCTTACACAGCTGTGACAGATGACTGTCGCTGTACACCAATGAACACACATGTTTGGCTATGTCATACATGTAATTGCAGTGGATATGTGCATGGACCACACACACAACACATATGTACATAGCATAGCTTTTGCTGTCCTCCATGCAGACAAGTGGCTACAGCAATCATACGCATGCAAATGGAAGGTGGGTCCATGGTTGTTGAATGCTAACAGTACATGAGGCAGCAATGTTGACCGAGGACACATTCCCTCTGTACTAGATACCCATGACACCCATCATATCATACAACAGTCCATGTGTTATGTATGTCAACACACATGTCCACCAATTGCAATGCATACAAACATGGCTACATGACAGGCATGTAGGACCAACACATATGTACAATCTGTGGTGTGCATGCAGCTACCATGCATGTGCAGTAGCTGATGTAAGTAACTCATCTGTGCCTAACTACAACATGCAGTTAGAATGCAGCCCCATCATTGACAACTGTATATGGTGACATACTGACTGTACGGTAGGATGTACAGCAGGTATGGATGGATGTGTGTACATAAAGTGGTGATCCACGTGTGTAGATGGATGTTTGCTAGGGACGGCTCACAGATGTGTCACACGCCATCCTACCATTACATGTGTAAACAGTACGCTATGTTACCATTACTTGACGGTGGAGACATAAAGCCTACACAGCGGTCAGGTGTTACCGACAGTACGTCACTTGACACCTGAAACACTTACATCCACCCGTGTGCATATAGCAGCACAATTGCCGAAGGTAGCATTGGTACACATAATGCGGCCAATACTGCCGCAGGTCTGTCAGACGTATCATCATATAGCAGGTGTATCATTCACAGTACTGCCATGTGTGTTTGCTTGTGTGACCATATATGCCACATATGGTGGGGAATACATCCCAATTGTTACACACCCCTGTACACTGTTGTAGAGATCTGTACATACTGCAGTGTGGTAAACATGACATAGGCAGGTGTGGTGTGTGTATCACACACATCAGCTATCCATATGTGTATGACATTTGTGGTCTCCACAGTGTGTGTGTGTATGTAGGTGTGTATGGCTGTCTGGTGCATGGAGTGAGGGTGTATGCTACCATGCAGAACACACAGGATCCCTAACCCCACATGGTGATGCAGTCCACTACCCTGTTGATGCCATCGGTCTCAGCCACACTGGCTACCTGTACATGTTCTTTCTCTGTGTCACGTCATGTGGGTTCACAGTGCTGTGACAGTGATAACCACATAGGCAAGGGTCCTCACCTCAACACTATGGGGTGTGCATTATAGTATTGTTGACCCCGTGAATGTGAGCATGTTCCTGTAATGTGACAGGGTATTACTGCTACACAGTGAGGCCTCATACTATCAAGTGGCCTCTAACATTTTCATTGGCCAGACCGCTGTGTACAACCCCTGCACCATGTCAACATACCTGTGATGTGACCTGGTATGGATGTCACGTCTCTAACCACTGTAGCCTATTAGAATGCCCACATGCTTCTGGATCAGTATATGTGTGGACATCTGTGTTATGTTAGACTTTCCAACAGTCAGGCTGAGGCTACGTATAGCATGCTGATATTGCCATATGTGCCTGTGAGTACTCCACAGTTACACATGGGTGACTGCAAACAGTGCTACCTGTAGTCACATGCAAGTAGACCATAAGGAGGGAACCAGGGCATCATTACAAACATGCTGTTACTGTTGTTACCGAGACACATACTGTGAACATATAACAATGCATGCTAAACCTGTACTACATGGTATGTCTGGTGCGTGTCAACAGTACACAACTAATGTAATATACACATCTCTCACTATTCACACACAACTAATGTATTATACACTTCTCTCACTATTCTTACACAACTAATGTAATATACACTTCTCACTATTCTGTTCACCCTGTGCATCAGACCATTTGAGCATGTCCCTGCACCAATGGTGTGCATGACAGGGATGCGGCACAGGCTTCATCATATGCACAGGGTGATAATGTTTGCCAGGGGCATAGGCTGCACCAATGGATGACATCTTGTGTGTGGGTAAGGGCCAGTGATATGATTGGACATGTCTGTTCAGTATGCATGTGGATGTTGTTGTGCCCTACAGATGTCTTTGCTGTGTACGTGTATGTGTGCACACAGTTCTGCCTTTTGTGAGTCCTACACAGGGTATTATTGACAGCTCCAGATTGCACAGACCAGGTTGTACAGCTCACTGTGTCTGGCCACGGCCACGTGACCTGTGCCTGCCAGGGGTTGCACATGCACTACCAGGTGGAGGTACAGCTTGGCTACTGTCTGACAACACATGTCCACTGGAACCGTGTCCCTGCTGGGAACATCCAGGGCCATGTCCACGTGGCCTGCTGTGTCCTGGTGTGGACAGCGCAGCACCAGCTGCACTGCTACTGCTACCAGCACTATGGGAGCAGGCATGTGAGGTGGCATGCTCACGTTGACCTGCACTAGGTGGTGTAGCTGGTCTACGTCCACGTGGCCTACACCTCACTCCTACCAGATGTTCCAGCACAGACAGCTCACACTTGTGGATTGCCATGCCACGGTCAAGGATTCTGACCATGTCACCCAATCGCCTGTCCAGAACATCAGCAATCTGCTGTTGAGCATTTGCCAATGCCTGGAAGTTGTCATTTAGGGTATGGATGGCGGCCCTCTGCAGCCTCTGCCCTTCTCTGTTCTGCCATTCAGCACGTGCCTGTGCTGCCATTACAGTCCAGAACATGTGTCTGGTGATACCAGCTGCTGCGCTCTGTCCTGTAGGTGCATGTCTGCCAGAGGTCCTCCTACGAGCAGCACCGGCCACATGCCTGTGTGGAACATCTGCAATCATTACACTGACACCATGGTGTGTAGACACACCTTCTGTAGCCACCACAGGTTCCTGTTCCACGCTAACAGACACTGACTGTCCTTCCTCTATGGCCACTGGTGATGTGGTATGTGTTGGCAGCAGAACTGTGTGCGGGGAAGAGGGGGACATAGCTGGGATGGCAACCATTGGCACAGATTCAGCCCCTGACAAACCTGCCTGTACCTCATGCATATGTTCATCACTGCTAGTATCTGTGGGGACACTAACATCAGATGGACTGCAGGAGGGTAATGCACCTACATCACCTGTGAATGCAAAGAAAGACTCTAAATTACAATAGACACACACACACACACAGACACACACACACAGACACACACACAGACACACACACACACACACACAGACACACACACACACACACACACACACACACACACACACACACACACACACACACACACACACACACACACACACACACACACACACACACACAGACACACACACACACACACACACACACACACACACACACACACACACACACACACACACACACACAGACACACACACACAGACACACACACAGACACACAGACACACACAGACACACCATGCATGTGATTTGACAGATGGCATGCAGCATGCCTGTGATACAGCAGAGGGCATGCAGCTCAGACATTAATAGTGTTAGTAAGCATACCTCCCTGGGGTGCACACTACAGCAAGCAGGTGTCATATCAGTAGCCATGCAGTTCACACAATCATGGTAGTATGCATGCATTCCCGTGATACACCATGTGGACCAGAACAGGATAACAGTACACATGGCTGACGTGACCTTGACATGTAATCTGCTGAAGTGTGCATTAACATGCATACATGTCTGACACAATGATGTCCTGACACATGTACAGCATCATAATGGGCATCACATTGCGGTGTTGTCTGTATGCCCTACAGATAGAATGCATGTTTAGCAAATGTGCATGAGCATGGAAGGGTAGTGTGAGCCATCTACATTGCTATACAGTGTGAAGTACAGACACTGTGCCATTGCATGGCATCATGAGGCATCTATATTGCTGTACAATGCATAATATGTACACTTTGCATAGCCATAACTGCATGCATACCCATGACATAACTGTGGATTGTGACCCACGATGCTGAGGTGTATACACACCAAACCATGCTGTGTCAAGTGACAGGTCACTGGAGGACCTACAGATGACACCCCTGCACAACAACTACAGGGTCTTAGCTGCCTGGCAACTATGTCCACACATAGGGGACATGTCAATTTACCATTTCCCACATGACATTGATGTACCACACACATGAGGTGCACAGCTAATGGTGATGTCCTACAGCAACAAGGGAAATGTACAGTATCTGTGGCCTGATGTGATGTCAATGTCTGTGGAAGCTGTACAGGTGACTACTGTCATGCTATGACACAGTCGTGATGTTCAACAGATCTTATATGGTAGACTTCAGTGACACTTCCACTAGCTGTGCACAGGCTTTTAGGATGTCCAGTGTACCACATCAACTGTATAATCAGTCAACTAAGGCTATAATTGGACCATGTGTGGACAATGTGCAACAGGGTGTATACACATCACATCTACTGTGTGGCTACGTGTCTCTGGCCATCCCCCATGGCCATGTGTGCACATGTGTTGGCCAAATGTGTGTGATGTCCATCTATCTCACATGTCTGTGTTGTCCCATATGACATACACCCATAGATGTCAGATATGTCACCATCCACAGGGCTATGCAGACAATGGGTTGTATGTTTGGTATGTGGGTATGGGTCATGGGATAGTGTGACAATATTGCAGCCAGAACACTACGTGTCTGGGACATGTCAGATGGCACATCACAATGTGTACACCCAATGCAGGGGCATATAACACAATGGTGACACCTGTGGGCTGCCCATTTCACAGCTCACTGTGTGGTACTGTTTGTGTACCACACATGTTGTTCCAATGCATACTACATATGCCTTCATTGTAGAACACCTCCACCGTTGTATGCACAGCTGACCACACATGTAGCAATGACAACTACTGTGGTTGTAAGTCGGTGTATCATTTCATTTGTATATATTGCACATGGGTTGCCTGTGTGACTGATGGGTGATGCGACCTGTATATCATGACTGGAACAAAAATCAAGTGTGCAGCTGTTAACTGGCTACATGGCAAATAGATCTATGCTTTAACATGCCTGATACTGATGACAGTCTCACCTGCAACGGACTCATGTCTGTGCGGCACACCAGAGGTACCTGTATAGGGGTGACACAGCAGTATGAACATTATCCATGACTGTATGACAGCCACAGGGTGCACTGTGCATGTTAATACATTCACCTGTATAATAGCATAAAGTATGCACATGTGTGCATACACAGGGTACCATACTGTAGTATGCAGCATGTGTGTCCACATACCTTGCATATGTTGTTACTTTACATAATGTACAGTGACACATGCAACTAAATGGGATATAATAGCCATATGTGCAGTACTGACTTACCAGGCAACTCCAGGCTCATTGGTTGGGAGACACCCACCTCTATGATGGCAGCTAGTGTGTGTGGATGCTGTTCTGAGGGTGTCCCCAGACTGGCCAGTAGCTCCTCGGTGTGTGAGTGGGGGCTGGGTTGGTGGCCCACCACCTGTTCCACCTTGTTCCCTGGTGATTGCAGTGGCACACTGTTTTGCATGTCGTATCAAGTCCATGCAGTGTCTGTGCACCTGCTGGTAGGTGTGGTTATGGCCATCCACATCGTTCACCCTCCTGCGTAGATCCTGTCACAGGTCATCCACTGCTGGGCATGCTGTGGCACATGGCTGAACAACACCTCGTAGTTCTCATGGAGGTACGGAATGAGGACATCATCCTCCTGGCGGCTGTACGCTTGAAGGCATGTACGAGGCATTACCTGTAAGACATAATGATGGTGACAGGTCACAGTTTCAGAGATGTACAGAGATACTGCTGCACATACATTTCTATGACATCTAGTACATCTGCACAGTTATCTTTGCAAATCATCATGACACTGACACAACTGACGTGTTTGTGTCACACACATGTAACACCCGTTATGCATTGGATATCATCACCATATATGTGTGTCACCTCATTACAGTGTTCATACTCCATGTGAATGCTGTCTTGATGTGGGCATGTCTATTTGCCTACACTGGTGTTCTTACCTATCTGCACATGTCTGGATGTGTCCACGGTAATGCTGTTGACCTTGATGCTGTGTATATGTCACATATCTACACAGACACAGCCTTACTGGACTTGAGCAGTGACAATGCACACATACGCATGGACACCTGTACATGCATGTGTTTTGCCATATACATCTACACAGCACTGTACAGCTGTTCAACATCCTGCCACTGATCGCCTGTGTTGCACATATGATAGACATGAGACAATGGCTAGTCGGACGTCATTCGGAGGGATGGTTATCAACCATAGCATGTACGGGCAAGGTTTCCAAGCTGTAACAGACAGCCATTATGCCACCGTGAGGTGCATCAGTGCCACATTACTGATCCAGACAGTTGATACTACATCTACCATGCGGCCATCACACCATGTATGACTGGGATGACATGTGCAGCTTTGATGGACAGGGTTGCATGGTTTGGTGGGAGTATGTCACATGTATGGTACAGGGATCTGTCCAGCATGTGGCAATCCTAGTATTAGGACGGTGGCTGTCCATGATGTATGTCTTACAGATCAGGATATGGATATGTAGCATGTCCATCATCATGGTGTAGCAAATGTCTTTATGCAAGTTAGACAGCATGCTGCATAGTGGAGGTGAGGATTGTGAAGGCTGGTATCACCCATCCACGCATGGCCATTACCCCGTAAAGGTGATATGTGATCCAATATTGGTAACCCCAGTGCTGTATATGCCTGTCCAATGATCTCCGTGCTCATGGATGGCACCCTGTCATGACATGGGTGCCACGTATGACTACCCAAGGGGCCTGGAGATGTCACCAAGGCAGGGAGGTGTACTGCACAGCACCATCCCATACACAGTGTCCATAATGTTGACCACAACCTAGGTGGTAGTTAATGGGTACAGGGATGTTCACCTAGCGGTGACAATGCTGATATCATCCATCGGAATGTGCACATATGTCACACACCTCACCCACACAGCCCATTCTGTATGTTGTTCACAACACTGACACAGCTATTCATCATAGGTTGTGGCCATTTACATCCTTACATACACAGATGCCTAACATTTGTCTGTGTGGTATGGGCTACAATGAGGGTGGAGTACAACACATTAACCCTGTTCTACTGTAGCTGGCACTGGTGTGATATGCACATGTCACTCTGGAACCTTTTGTAGTTGTGAGTCTATCAACAGGCCACTGGCAGAACACTCCTGTGACATACAAAGGTATTTGTAATCAAACATCCGTACTGTCTTGTACATCTGTACTGCTAACATCTACAGTGATAATGGTTCATGGACATGCACACCATACTCAGCAGGGTTATAGTGTGGTGCCACCCATTATGACTGTCATCACCACTCGTGGGTTGATATTATTCAACACCTTATCTGTATTGTATGGTCATGCTAGGCACTTGTTCAGAACTTGTGAGCATATCATGAGCTACTGATTAATATAGCACCCATTACACACCATTTCCCACAGGTACACTGGCTGTCCTAAGATTTCCAGCTTGCTTATGGTACAACAGCTGTTGTACACACATAACGCACATATCCTGTGAGACATGGTTGTATATACAGGCATGTCCAACTGTCACGTACCACTGCTATTGCCTGTCTATATGATGGATATGTCGTACATGTGGCAATAGAGCAATTGTCTCATGTACATATTCAATGCTCACCTCCCAACATATGACACTACAGCCTGTGGGGGATGCAGTTATGCAGCCCTGCTGGGGGTAATGCTGTCACCAACCCTGACTGCACCTGACAGTCATGTGGGGATGTGTAACATTCGCAACACACCCCACTCATCACATAGTCTCACATGATCTCCACCACAGGCCACACATATGAGGACAACTTGTGCAGTGCCTCTCCATACTCTGTGTAGGCACCAGAGGCAGCCCCCATCATGGAACACAACATCACCAACTTATAGCCCACAGACTCATGTGTGCCCATCACATACAGCCAATATGGTGTTATAACATACACAACACACCAGTCATAGGTGACTCTGTAGGCGGTCACACTGCAGTTCACACAGCAGGCTACACAAGGCGATAGTCGCTTACATCTTGCTGTTGGGTAACTGGTTCTGCAACATAACCTATGCACCCATGCCACACCTCACCAGGTACGATGTGACTGTCATTCTCCATGTTAGTGTGACTGCCCTGAGATGCCACTTCACAGACTACGTGTGCAGGGACATGCAATAGCTCACCAGTATTGTAGCCCTGAAGGAGTGGGCCTAGCCCTGGGGAGCATTATGCATTCATCTGGACCCGATACCACTGTACAATGACTGACTGTGTCACTTCAACAGTTGCCTATGCTTCTGCTGTCATTCCACAGGCATCTGGTATCTGTCCGCTTTGACTGACCTGGTCACACACAATGCTTTGGTACAGATGACCTGCACCTGTCAGCCCTGGTAGTACAGATCACATGTAAGGCTCTTGCTGCTTCTGTACTGCCCATCTTGCAAAGTTTCCAATAACAGTCACCGGCAGAACTGGAAATGGCAAGCAAGACATGGGGTCATGTGACACAATGCTTGCATCTTCCTCTGTGACGCACACAGGCAAGGCACACCTTATAATGCACCACTCCAATATCTCTGCAGTGACTGTGACCTGCCTCTAGGCTCTGCAGAGCACACCTGCAATGACAGGTTATAGACAGACCATACCTTTCAGGCACATACCTGGACCGGCACACCCACAGCTGAGGTGTTTCCATATCCCACTATGTTGTACACACATCCTGGCTAGTTACTTAGCACAATGCATCAGAGGTGCTCCACGTGCAACTAACTGTGTCCGGAACCGCTATACACACTGTAACAAGCTACAGATTCAACAACATACCCCACGGTTACCAGACCTCATTTGTTGGTGTACTGAACAGTAGGGCTCAGACAGCTACTACTGATGTGTGACTGACACTGCCCCACACTTAACTGGGATAGCCACTCATGTACCGACACATCCATGAGTCATAACCTCAGCTGGATCAACCCATACACACCACCTCCAAGACCAACATTAACCTTGACATGAACACTACCGACATGTGACTGGTGTTCCACACCTGGGATTATCCCCTCATTGGTGGTTTCCAAACATATGCTAATCAACCTTGTTAGCCACATCCCGGCACCACACCCTTCACGGCATACACAGTACATGAGTACTACAACACCTACTACAGACGTCTTATGACAGCGGCTGTTAACGTCATGACACCCGTGCAGATGGACAATGCACATACAAATGCTGAAACATACCCCAGTGCACTTCATTAGCATGTACATGACTGCATGGATCATGCTATTCCACACAGAGCCATGATGGTACACACCAGATAACAGACGCCACTCTGGTGGTCATGTTCCATGGACATATGATGTACAACAA
Source organism: Protopterus annectens (assembly GCF_019279795.1). Classification (NCBI taxonomy): domain Eukaryota; kingdom Metazoa; phylum Chordata; order Ceratodontiformes; family Protopteridae; genus Protopterus; species Protopterus annectens. Next base: position 383,946,664 of record NC_056735.1, on the reverse strand, counting down.
CAGGTGTAGGTTGTTGCACAGTGGTGTACATTCCCATGTGTGGGGTAGCTCACTGGTCATCCTCGGTAGGGCCACAGGATCCCTCATCACATACTCCAAGACTAGCTACGTAAACATGACTGCCACACATTCCGGGGTGTACCACCAGGCATTATGGTGGTATGTCAGTATTTGATGGCAACACTCACATCTGCTGTCACATACAACAGTCACTCAGGAACATTACAGACCCAGGTGATGTTGGCAACATGCTGGCGGATGGATTCAATGGTAATATTACACTCTCTCACTCACTACAGGGCCACAATCCATGCAGGAACATTGAGGTGTCCCTGCGGTCACACCTACACAGTACTAACCTGCACTCTATATGTCCTGGGACACTGGCCCCATGTCACCTTCCAAAGTCCTAGGCTGTGATGTCCACAAACCTCTGAATGACATGTCTCCCCACTAGGCCACCATATTCAGTAATAGCCTTATATCAGACATTGTGGCCCCTGAATGGCACACAGCAACATTTATCACACTCCACACAGGTGGCACCACAATGCACGAGTGGGACTATAGTCCTACACACCTGCCTGGACTGTTCTGCACGGCTATGGGGTACATCATCAAGGACGTCATTCACAGAGACATTGTTGGGCTCCGGTCCTTTGATGCCACCTGGGTTGGACTTGTTAGGGCCGGAGCATGGCCCCTACACCTGGTGGACTCCTTTCATACAGTTACCAGGGTAGTTGATGATGGTACGGGAGTCCACACATCCTACATTGTCCTCTCATTGCCTTTCAGCACCGTTCTCCATTCTGGTATTGACAACATACACATCCACCTGCACATCGTACCCTATGTCTGTGGATGTTATGCAATGTGGCTCATGGATAGGACACACACAATGAGGGTAGCATACCGTAATACCTACTGCATTTCAGTTACATTTGGCATACCACAGTCCTCAGCCATTGGGCCCCTCATGTTCAGTATATGCTTCCCTGAGGTACAGGCTAGCACAGAGGGACTTTCCCTGCCTAACTTTACAACCCCCTGCATACAAAGTGCCATGATTGATCCACCAACTGATACTGACTCCATCCATATGGGTGTCACTGTGACAGATTCCTGACATGAATATCATGGCCTCAAGCTGCATGACACAAGGTCCATGGACATCACCTTTGCATTACACCATTCACCCACTGTCACATAGGTGGTAGTCCCCTACTTACATGTCACATTGTACATGTTTGTAGTACACACGTATGTCACACCCACTCCTGTGATTACCGTATAGCCACTGTGGCGTGGATGTCCTTCTACATGGCCACACTTATCTGTACTGGGTGTGTAGCTGGTACATAGGCACCCATTGTACCTCTGAACTCAAGACTTCTACACACATTCAAGGGTACACCACCCCATTTAGGGTGTACCTTACACAACAGCTACAGCTTTACATACCACAACATTAACACGCCATGACGTTTATTGATCTATCTCCAACAGCTAAGGTATGCGGCTGAACTACGGACACCACGTCTGTACACATTTGCATACTACATACTCAGAGGGGTGACCTCTGCTGAACAGACAGGGCTCATGTCCACAACAATATTAATGGATATACTCCACATATGCGACATACGCAAATGCCACTGTGAGCAACATGCTCATGGATATGTGCACACACGCAACAATGAGTGGGATGTGCTTGAGGGTTACATTCCCAAACCGGACACTCACCATGCTTTGGAACATGACTCCTATGTACATCACGCAGGGACACTCAGTAGCACTGTTCATGTGATACCTCCCTTGGTGTTTGGGAGACACATGTATGCCAGGGATCACTGCAGTGGCTGTACTGTGCAGAGGTGCAGGTAACACATGGCTCTCCTGATCACAGGACACTACCCTAGAGAGGTGCCACTGGTGTGAACACTGTAGTTGTGCTTACACATAGACTTGCCAGACTGCATAGTACCCCACTATGAACCTGTGAAGCTATTACATGTCCTTTGTGCATGGTTATTTGCTAGCCCTTCCATTTAGATTAGCTATCATGCTATTACAATGTCCCTTGCCTACAAGCCATATGTATCCTGTTATTGTACATGCCAATAGACAATACCTTTGGTATGCATGATATGCCTGTTATGCTGTGTAGAATATCTGACATATCTACCTACAATACTATACATTACACATATTTTACATAGTATCCCATAATGCAAAGCATACTTGCACAGCAGGACCACCTTAGACATGTCATTGTCGTTATATGCTCATACACATGCCTACTGTGACAGTATATCAACATATACTATCCCTGGCTATGGCACGTACTTGTTGGACATACCCTACCACTGACGGTGGGTTGTATGTAATTGTTCTGTTTAAAGCCCTCATGTAGCATCCCTTGTGGTGTCTGTGATGTGTACCTTGTGGCCCACTGCTGGACGCACAGTTTCTACAAGCTTAAGTATGCTCAGCAAGACATCACTACATAAATACCTTTTCCCACGTTATGCATTCCGGACACTTTTAATTAATGCAAACCAGGCTATACATACGGTAGATAATTAATACAAAACATGCTATACATAAACTTACATACCAAGTGTTCTACATACCTTGTTATCGTTACGGATTTTCATCTCTATCTCTCTCACACTGCTTACACAGATATTTTGTATGAGCAAAGGGTATGAATGTCTGGCAAGTCTTCCTTATATACATTGATACCTATAACATGTGGTTTCCTGCCGCCTATTGGTGTTTCTGAGTGACTAATTACTTGCATATTAGCTGTGCAGCTACTCCATTCACCAATTACGTGGCAACAGTGGGGTATAATCGACTTCTGCACTTGGGTGTTGCCCATTTGCCCTACCTTTGGGGAGACGGCCTGTATTGTGTTTTGTTATATGTAATTGCAACTGCTATGCATAGAGACAAGTATACTTTGGATTCATGTCCCCCGTGGATTGTGTGTGACAGCTAGAGTATGTGGTTCAACATGTGGGTGTACCTGTCATCCCAACGTCTGTTAATGGACTATTGCAAACAAAACCTGTAACATCGCTGTTTGTTCCATTATACAACGGCTGCAATTTTGCATGGCACCTTTAATTGTGTCTCTCACAAGGTATGTTGATGGTTCTGCAGTTGTAATTGACTGACTGGATGTTTGTGCTGTTATTACAGTCTGTATTGCTATAGTTTCTAGTGTGGGGGATGTCGGTGGGTGTACGTAGCATATACAGGTTTGTGGGGCTTGCATTTCTACATATTCCATATATATGTGTGTGGGCTCCGTCCCTAATTATAGAGCTATCAGTTAGTAGACTTATGTTACGGGATTGTACATTGGGCCGTTGTTAATTGGTTTCTATATAGTATGCAGGTGAGGTTGATACTTCCATACCTCCGGAATTGCAGCGATATGTAAAGAGATATGTCTACATGACAGTTATCCCATGTATTTCTGTCCCAGATATTTGCAGTCATTGTGGTTGTGTTGGTAACAGAACCTCTTTGCCATGGGTTGCCACCTTTTCATATGGCCATTGTTGGACACTTCCAGGACACACAGCGGTGTTACAGGCCAACACATAGCCAAGGTCAGTACACAGAATAGCACATACTTTTATCCTCAATACATACCTATTGTTGTGGGACTTTGGCTACTTATCATATTGCATGTAACATTCACGTTTCTTACATACAGGCATAACTATTTAATGCTACTATTACATTATATATGGGACATATTAATGTCCTACAATCTCAGACATTTGCCCTTTGTAATGTTTTATGTCAGGGCACACCTGCCCAGGGAGGGGCTGTCCCTCCAAACGTGGGACAGGTGGTAACTGTATGCCTATGGCTAGCTATACCCACACCTACCGTAATGATCTACCTCCGAGTTGGCACTAACAGACACATGATGCGGACACACACACATTACACTCACACAGGGATGCACACGGCACCCTCAACACACACATACACAGACAACGGCACTCACAAACACAGTTGAACACCGTACCTACGTGGACCACAACACCGGCAGCGGTGACTACTTATCCATTCATATCATCATACTATTACTCATGGTTCTACTGTTCCGGTACTGTGTTCTTTTGGTCTTTCAGCCTCGTGGTTACGCATGTTGGTATGTTACATGTTCCATAGTTGGCGGTATCCTAATTATTTGTACCTCCAAGGTGTCATGAATGTCATTGACCTATCTATATATATTTGCAGATATCGCTGAATCCGTATATATCAACATATATCACTCTATCGCCCTTTCTATCTGTATTATATATATGTATATATGTGTACATATATATATATATATATATATATATATATATATATATATATATATATATATATATCTGATGGGGAAAGTGACAGGCAAGCTACACCTTTCATTGTGTATTTGTTGGTGTATACTGTTTCCTGGACTCCGCACGTTTGTGTCTGTACCTGTTACATTACACACCTGCCGTAGGTTAGGGTTGCCAGCTGTCCCACTCTGCAAGGGACAGTCCCACTTTGGGCAGTTGTGTCCTGCAAAATATTTGTAAACATGACAAATGTCCTGTGATTTTAGAACATACTTATTTCCTATAGTTGATGTAATAATCACATAAAACAGTTATTCTGTATCTGAACCAACAAACAGAATAAGTAAGTCAACATTACAAGAATGAGCTTTTATTTAGGCAAAACAGTGCAGTTCTGCTTTTCGTACTGGCTGGGTGTATGTGTCAGCCTGCAGACATCTGACGTATGTCCCACATTAGTCATTTGAAGAGGTGGCAAACCTACCATAGGTACATCTTGCCTAGCAATAGTGTTAGGTGATTCGATACATGATTGCATGTTCTACACCTGGCAGTGGTCGTTTTACCCTTCAGAGCAGGTACTATTAGTACAGGGGTGAATAATGCTGGTTTCACCTGTTCTGGACATCATTGACCATGATCTGCATGACATTCGGAGTAGCTTATCCCTGTTTCACGCATATCCATATAGTCATATTTAAACGTCACTTACCAGCAGTGGGCAATGCATATTCCCGGTAACGTGTGCTAAACATGATCTGCTGACCTGCATCCGACATGCATTACTCGTGCCTTCGGGATTACGTTACATCCCTTGCAGGACATGGGACCAGGAACATGCATGACAGTCACTGCATTTAACATATGGCCATCTGGGATTTGTACACGTGTTATGTCATTTTGTACGTGGAGTATACTACGGCTGTTACTCCATACTGCACTCACATGGGTAACTCAGTTAGTTTACATATTGATGAGTACAGTTAATGGTATGTCCATGTGATGTTTACTGGATGTGCTCTGGCATTGGGTATGTATATCTCAGTGAGCCACACACGATCCTGTGCTACACCTTCAAATGACCGTGGGTGGAGCATGCTGGGGTGATGAATACCTGTCATGGGTACACCCCATGCCTTGACACGACATCCATGATTATATTATGTGGAGCCCCTCATTAACGCAGCAGGGACTCTGTGCTGAGTGTGTGCAGAACAGTGCTTACACACATGTGCTCCCACGATTGCCTCTGCTCCTCTACGCGACAGTTGGTTACTCGATGTTGTGGTGACAGCGGACACTGTTTGCCCAATTTGGTGTATGGCCTCTGACAGTTGGCCATGTACCTACCATTGTACCTGGGAACCTATACACACAGCACCACCATATGCTGATAGGCGCATGTACTGTTCAGGTGTTGACATTCCTTGTTCCAATAGCTGTTTTGTGTACAATGTTTGAGGGCTGCCTATGTGGGATTCACACAGTGGGCCACCTATACATTACAATTTACAGGTGGTTGTGCTTGTGTGCCATCCATTTTACTGTGTGTGCAGGTGGAGAGGTGTGTCAGTCCGTAGGGGCCTACACTGTCAGAGTATGTGCTATACGTTCCCTCTTTGCCAAGGCATAGGCATATTCAGCACGCCTCCGTCTGCCTACTGGGGCTGGCACAGTGTGTTCATGGTCTGAATCCCTCTGTGCTTGTGATGGCCTTGGCAGTTGCGGTGGGCTATGAGGGCCTTCACCATTTTGTCCCTGCTGCAGCTGTTTCCGCAGGATCATATTATGTAGCATGGCACATACTATGACATTGTGGGCACACGTGCCTGGAGGGTACTGCAAGGCTCCACCAGATGTGTCCAAGCACCAGAACCGTGATTTCAGCATCCCGAACACACACTCTATGATGATTCTGGTTTGCGCGTGTGCCTCATTATGGCGTTCTTGCATGGGTGTGTGTGCATTTCTGATGGGAGTCATCATCCACGGCTCCAGTGCATAGCCAGCATCCCCCACAAATTGGCCATGTGGGATGTCCCCCCCTGACAAATACCTGGTACAGCTGTGAGGCATGCCAGATATGGGAGTCATGGTAGCTTCCAGGGCTGCCAGCACACACATCCATGATAATGCCCTGGGCATTGCACACAACCTGGCAGATGATGGAGTGGAATCCCTTGTGGTTTATGTAGCACCTACCATGCTCACCGGGTGGTGACTTGATTTGTATGTGCGCGCAGTCTATCGCACCCAGTACCTCCAGGTAGTGTGCCACACGGTGGAAGTGATGCATATTGCTGGCCAACTCCTCCTGAGTTCGGGGGAAGTATATATGCTCATTGGCATGTGGTAACATGGCATCCAGGAACTGGTGTAGTACCCTGGATGCTGATGCCTGTGAGATCCCCATTATATCTCCAGTTGGCCTTTGAAAGGTACCTGTGGCTATTATTCGCATGCTTACACATACCTTCATGTCCACTGGGATGGGTTCCCCTCTGTTATTTCTGGTTCTCAGGCGTGGCCGGCACAGCTCCACTATTTGCTGTAAGATGTTCCTGTCCACCCTGTAACACTCTACTGTCTCTAGATCATGTAGCCCCTGGTAGGTTACCCTTGGTCTGAACACTCTTCTCCTCCTCCGGGGCCTGCGGTGGTTGTCGGCATCATCATCTACAACACCATCAGTCTCTAACACATGCTGATGAATCACAGCTATGGCAGCTCCCAACATGTACATTTTAAAAGTTCCCCATGTGTTTACACCTATGGTGCAGTGTTTGGGAATTCACAGGTGTGTGTAGGGTGCTTTCACACTTTATACTATTGTGCTGTGAACACCGATGATGTCATAGGGTGTGTATGTACGATCGTAGCTACAGGGTATCTTATGTGTTTTACTACCGGAACTACTATTGTGGTGCCTTTGGTGTTGAATTACATTTGGCTGCAGTGGATTACCTCTTGACCTTCCCTTTACATTTCTGCACGTTCCACCTACCATTTTCTGGCATGCATCCAGCAGCCTGCTTTCATTTGTACTTTCCTAGACCTGGCATATCTTGCGTAATGTGTGCTATTGCCAGTCTACTGTCGGTTTGCTTTGCTCTGCTATGACAGATCTCCTATCTTTGCAATCCAATGCCTCCCCCCCTTTCTTTGCATTCCAATGCCTCCCCTATCCTGTTTTGCAGGTTTCTGCGAGCAGACTTGACAGCTGCCGTTGACTGGCCACCGTGAGTTGATTGGTGTTGATTGCTCATTAGTACGCCAATTACCCTACTTCGGCATTTCTTTCTTTTCTTCCCCTGACCTTCCTGTTTGTGCTATTGTTTGTGCCGCGTGTATCCGCTTACTGGGTTTCGGGCATGTTTTCATCCCCGTACACATGCGCTTTTGGGCACCATGTGTGCTCTCAACTAAACGATTCTATACCTTCCTCCCCACCCCTGTCCTGCAGCTTTGCTTAGCAATGGCCAGGCCAGTTTGCATTGCTCCAATGTGCTTGCTGCTACGGTGGCACACCCCTCTGCTGATGTCATGTATCTCCTCTGAGCCACTCCTCGGTATTATAGTGCTGCGCTGTATGGTTCAACCTTCATCTTGCAGGACAATTGCGATTCAGTATTATCTGCCTCATTTGCATGGCATTGACTACTAATTCATAGTTACCTCGCCGAACACTGTCACAGGCCCTTAGCAACCCTTGCACCTTGGTTGTGGTGTTCCATGCCTACCATTGTGTATTATGCTGTAAACCTGCTTTGTATTACATTGCGATTTTATGACATTTTTATATATTTTCTTTATGTTCCAGTTTGCGCAGACATGCCCTGCGGTTGTACTGTGCGCTACTGTGGACATGACATTAAATGTTGTTTTTTAGGTGTTGTGCATCTTTTCTTATGCCATTGGCTGTGTATTTAGCCATTGGCATATGTTAACTTTGTAATACATGAGTCTGGTCCGCTTCCATATCTCCGATGTTCTGTTTGGAAAAATGTAAACTGTGTTTTTTGGTTTACATTTCTGTGGGCTTATGCTACACCTGCACCACTTCGTGAATCACTATCTGCCTTCATTTGCATGGTGCGACACTGCGCATGGGGTGATTAGCATATCTATGCTGATGGCTGCGCAGTTCTGGCGTACGCCAGTAGTGCACGTGGTACTGGATCGTACCTGAATCGCTCGACGGCCATATTTGGTGTCATTCTGCCTATGCTACCCCTGCACTTGGCGCAAGCTTCATGAATCCTGGGGATGGTTTATAAGAGAAGTGCAAAGAAAAAATACTTAGATCCCTTTTGTGGGTTTCCCAGAAAGACCAGTTAAACACCCACAGCCACTAGATGAATAATCCCAGTCATCCTAATATAAAAGCACAGTAAGAGAGTAACTGGAGTGAAGTGCTACCACAAACAAACTTAAAAGATATGTGTACAACAGTATACCTTCAACAGCTCATAAAAGTGTGATTATTCAATAAAAGTACTTCTCTTTGTATAAATGAGCCAAGAGCCACTCAAGTGTACAGAATTTATAAAGGCACTAAAAACAAGATAAACTGATTGATAAGCCCTCCAGCTAATAAAACTACATGCAGAAATCTCAAGTGTTTCCTCAATCTAGACAGACCAGGCTATCGCCCAGTGCACTAGAAGGAAAATCCACTGACCTTGATGAGAAAACAAGTGTTTGCTATAGTGTAAAAATACACTGCTTTACCCAACAGCTAGTTAGATAATGAATTCAGATTAAGTTTATCAGTACAACAGACAATAAGAGACAAAATGCACTTTTCGTCTACCTATCCTACCTATTCTTATTTTAATAACTATCCTTCTGTATTCTTCAGTTGCTCCCTTTCCATTTTATTCAGCAACCTCCAACAAAAGAATATTTCATAATTCACTGCATTCCTCACATTTCTAGGTTTGTAAAATAACTGTCTCTGAAATTGTATCCAGTTTTATCTTCCTAAGGAATCCACTTTCTGCAAAACACCTTCCTTCTGCCTTCCTTAAACTGGTCTCCACCCTCATTGCCCACTCGCTCTATTATCTGTTCACTGTGTCTTTTACCTGAAGAACTCTACCTGCAGATTGGAAATACAGTGTAATTATCCCTTCCCAAGACCTTCATGTCACAGTCATTTTCTAACCATTTCCCAGTCTCAAATATTCCTTCTTTTACTAAGATACATAAAAAAATAAATACACTCACATTGTACAATTTAACTGTGACCTTCTGTCTCAAGCCCCCTATGGTCTCCATGCTGTTTACAGTAGTAACTCTGCAAAGTGCTAATGTTATAAGTTCATGGGTTGGTACTAGGTTATTGGCCCTAGGGCCTATACAAGCCTAGCCATAACAATTCCCTGGCTATTTCTTTCCATACTATTTACTTCCCTGGACCCCTGATAAACAGCATCTGCAAGGTTCGAACCCAGAACCCTGCACAGCATAGACAAAGTGATTTACCACTAAGCCATGTCAGGCATATATTAATATAGATTCCAATAATGTGAGAAGAGGTAACTAAATGTGCTGTATTTGTTGCTTTCAAAAGGGCCTCAACCAAATTTTTGTACAATTCTTTTAAATAGCTTAAAAACATTGGTGATGCCCCCCTTGCTTGGTTTAAGGACTACCTCTCAAACAAGAATATACTCAAACATTCAATCTTCTTCAATGCATGCTCCACTCCATCTGATGCCTTTTATGTTTCTGAGTTAATCTCTCTTCTTTCATTTCTTTTAGAATTTACATTCCTTTCTGAGTTAGGCATCCTCATCTTGCTCTTTATTTTAACAAGGTTGTCTTTTTTGAATTAAAGTGACTCATCTCTGTCTCTGTCTGTCTGTTTCTCTCCTTCTTTCTAGCCAAGCAACAATACAATATGATTCATCAAAATACTGAGATTAGCACACTTCTAAAACAAATACACAAAGATGCATTTAATGAGTTTGGCACTTCTCAAAGATTTATTCTACATGATGTGGTTCTACAGGCACATGATTTTCATATAACCTCCTGTTTTAAATATCTTCAACAATAACTTCTCCTGTATTCCTTAATGCCAGCTGCATCCATTTTTTGGTCCTCAGTCACATTGGAACTTCCCACACAACCAAGAGACCCCCATAACACTTGCGTCTATTGCAGCCATTGGCAGAAACATGCATTTCCCCTTCTTTTAATGCTTCTTTTAATGTATCCTTCCCTTACTCTTATTTGCTCCAAAACATCCTCTCTCCAAATTGCCAAATCAAAAAATAATAGAGTTAATCATCTCTGTCTGCTTTCTTTGCTAAGAGCCATCTTTATCTAGCCACTTTTCCTTCTCTTTTTCAGTAGTTCATAAATTCCTTTTTTGCATTCATAGTACTCCATAACACATCCTTATTAAAGCCTCCTAGCATTTTGCAAGTCATATTGATGGATTCCTATTCCTCTCATGACCCCATTTTGTACTTTGCACTGTACTATTTCAAGGCATTCTTTGATATGGCTCCCTGGTGGTCTAGTGCTTAGAAATTGGTGTTCTCACTGCCACAGCCTGGGTTTGATTCCCAGTCAGGGAAATTCAATTGATTTTATTACAGAGAATCTGCTGCATGTAAAGCCATCCACTACTAAAAGAATAAAATAAGTATCATTTTGCACTTCTTCTGATTATTTTTACTGTATTTCATAAGAATCCTGCATTATTTGTTACATTTTTTGCAGTTTAGTAGAGTTTCAAAGCTGAACTATCTCCACTGCTGTGGTAGTACTAAATTACATTGTGTCTACTCGTTTTACAGAACTGTAGTATCTAGATTGTGCAGTTTCCTACACTTGAGCTCTAAAACCAGTATCTTTACATTAAGAGGATGTTCTGATTGTACTCTTGGCAGAAGTGTGCTGTAGCAAACTTATCTGAGTTGGGGGCTACAGCTGAAAGCTTTCCATAAGTAGTACATTAAAATTAAAAGCATCTTATTTTCTCTCCTGAAGTTTTTTAGGTTATTTTTAAATAACACGTGGTTAATATCGTTAGAATGTTAGGGGTCAGGGCTGTGTTATTTGAGGGGGGATCAAATTGAGAGAGTGTTTTCTTTTTTAGGTACCACATCATTTTACAAACTCTTTTGTGACTTTTAATTAGGTTTTAGTAATGGTACCAGCTTCATAGCTGTGCACGTATTTATTGCATTTCCGTTATTATGTTGTTAGAAATCACATACACGCATGCACTTTTCTTAGGGTGCTGCTTATAATGCGTTTTGCCTTTAAAGGGTCATCTACAGGGAGGCTTTTTATAATTAAAGTATACTTTTTACTGTTGCACTTAATTATTTAATTAAGTTATTTAATACTTTATAATTTAAGTATACTTTTTCTGTTGTACTTAGTTATTTAATTGCTTAATTGTTCTTTGATTGAGTTGTTGGTGTGTATACATTCTGAGTGTTTTGTTGTGTTATTTGTTGTGATGAAGTCCAAACTATGTATGGACGAAAGCGCTTAACGTTGTTTAATAAAAGTTTTACATTCAGTGGATTCTGACCTCGGGGCTTTTTCCTTTTGTTTTCTCTGAAAGCTTAGTGTGTGTTTTCCTGACTGGTCCCGTTGGCCTTGTTGTTGTAAATTTTTTTTCTGATTCTATATAAGTCCAGCATTTGTGCTAAGCTGCTCTCCACACATCAGAGGTTAGTAGTGCCCTGTACTGATGCAAACACTTTCAGGTTGAAATTTCACATAAGATAATTATCTCTACAACCTTCCCCAGTCTCCCTGCTGCTCTAAGAGCAACTGAGTTGCATGCAGAGCAGCATCACCTTGTTGAATAGCCTCAGTTAACACTGAGTATAGGTTCATAGATTAGTACTAGGCTAACTGTCCTTACAGGACATTTTAAGCCTAGCTAATTGCCCCCTGTGAGAATCAAACCCTGCATCTTGGGTCTGTAAGGTAAACACCTTAACCATCATGATAACCTCCCACACATTCTTCATCCATGTGCTGTCATCCCAGTCCAGTTAAATCTATCCACTCTTCTCCCTAGTTAAACCCATAGTAAAAAACCTGAAACCTTGAATAAGCACTCTCCTGCTATCTTTGGGGCCAGTGTGATGGACATGGTCATCCTGAAGCAATGTACCAGTTGTCTTACACATACTGATAACCACTTAATTCTGGAACAAACAAACATCATGTGAGAGATGTAGTTACAATATGAAAATTGAGACATGAATCTCACATGCTGACAAATCATATAATTAACAGGTTGTCAGCACATGCACATCATTTCCCTCACTAAGGTCCTGACACATAAACCCACATATGCAGAGGTACACACAAATAACTTACTGCCTGTGTGCTGCCCTCAGAAACCATTTGCAAACAAAAAACAATCAACACCAACCACTACACATAAAAATACACATCACAGTGTCTCCACAAGCAAGCCCCCAAGATGAAACACCACACATTCAAACATCTTGGTCACAAGAGATTCCATCGTGGGACACACAGATGCCCACTCACTATGATAGATAGAGAGGGTTACAGTTAGTTGCCTGTCTGGGGCAGAATTCACCAGATCATGCAAGTACTCAGGTCACTGAACCACAAGTACCAGTATGACTCAGTCTTAGTCCATGTGGGTGTGAATGACCTGAGACATACCTCCTTGGACTATATGAAGAGAGACATGATGGACCTCTTTGAATACATGTCACAGGTGGATATGACCCTCGCACTGAGCAGCATTCTATCCTTACTAAGAAAGATATCACAATACAGACAGAAAATGATTGACTTCAACTATTGGCTTAGATACTGGTGTCATTCCAAGGGGATCCAATATTTGTCAGCCTGGGAAGATATGATCCACAGACCATGCTTCTTTGCCAGAGATAGTCTGCACCTGTCACCACTAGGCTTTCAAATATTGGCCAAGACATTAACCAGCCCCATACTGACATTGTTAGGCAGTGCCTAACCAACAGAACTACAAACATAACAAATTATTCTAATGCCAAGCTGAAGGTAGAAGCTCAATGCTAAGATTCTTAACAAGAAACTGCACTCCCTGGAAACTCTCCTCATCCCGGAGAATGCTGATGTCTGTGCAGTTACAGAGAGATTGTTCGGGGCTGTAGAAAGCCCCCCCTGTAGCGCAAGACTACAATGCATATCAAACATTCAGACCACCCTCTGAAAAGACAAAAAAACTTAAGAAGGAGGTATTTCCATTTACATAAAAAATAATCACACCACAAGATTGGTCAAGCAGGATGACTCACTTGAGCTACTACATGTCCCGCTAATCAACCATAGGCAAAATCCCCCAACATATTATCACAGGTCCTCAACCATGAGCCATGAAAACCACTCTGCATACCTGAAGTTACTAAAATTATTTACCATTCAGCCCAACACACTACCCATGTACAGTTTTAACTACCCTTCCATAAACTGGAAAACATACATGACCACTAACATGCAGGATCACAGATTCCTGTTCTTTGTCACTCCAAATGCTCCAGAACAGCTGGCCTGCACTCCAACTAGAGGCTTAAATATCCTTGAAATAATACTCACAAACATTGGGGAACATTGCCCCCCCCCCCAGCATGATATTCTCATTGGCAATATCCGATCATAAATTGCTCTCCCTTGAAATAAATGTAATAGTAAAACTCCCATCAAACCCTAAAACCCTAAAGAATTTTTCCAAGGCAAATTACCTTCTATTAAGTGATAGCATAGATAATTTAAAAGCTCCCGCAAACCTGAAAACATGAAAGTTGATGCAGAGGTATAAATGATTGCCCCTTAAACAACTGCATAGAAAAAGCAGTACCTGACCGAACTAAACCCAGGTCTAGACAGAAAAATAAGTCAGCCTGGGGGACCCCTGGCATAAATAGATTATAGAACAGAAGGAAGAAATTCCTGTCTAGAAGCAAGTGGGAGGGTGTGCAACAGAGAAGAAAATGCCTCATTACTCCAAACAGGCAAATCAGGGAATTAGTTGAGTCCTCAAAAGCTAAATACAAGAGAAAAATAGCCTCCCAAGCAAAGGATAACCGCAAAGCATTCCAAAATCTTAAGCAAAACACTCAACAATTTGTTGAGTTGGCTGTAGATGGCACTGCATGCACTCAGCAAGAAGAAATAGCAAACCTGCAGGTCGATAAATTCAGCTCAAATTTCACCCCCTCGTCACTTACAGTTGTTGTTGTCTTTCGGCTTTTCCCAGTTAGGGGTCGCCACAGTGGAAATCTGGTCTGCTAATGATTGGCAGTAGATTTTCACGAACACTGAGGTGCCAGCTCAATGTTCAACCTTCAATGAAGGCACGCCCATTTACACATGTCTTTCGAACACCCACCCAACCGTGGGGAGGACATGCTGACTCCACACAGAAGGCACTCCTCGCCTGCACTTCAGCCGAGAATTGAACTGGAGAACCTCTTGCTGTGAGGCAACAATGCTACTGCTGCACCACCGCAGTATCATCACTTACAGTCACTACCCATGAAATACCCCTACCATTCCTTTGCTTGTTATCACAAAAGAAAAGTTCATCACTGCACTCTCTAAAACTAGAAACACAGCATCAATGGGCTCTGATGGAATCCGAGGGTGCCTATTAACTAGCTTGAAACATGACCTAGTGGACCCACTTGAATCTCTGTTTAACCACAGTCTCCAAACAGACTTTGTCCCAGTATAATCGAGGACAGCAACAGTCATCCCTCTGCACAAGGGGGCACCATCAACAGACCCAGGAAACTACCAACCCATAAGCCTGACTAGCCCCATATGCAAGGCTATGAAAGGAAAAGCTTGGACCTGATTAACAATAACATAGGAAATCTCCAGACTCTAGACCCAACCCAGTTCAGCATCATCAAGGGCAGGTCCTTCCTGCTCAGTCTGGTGAAATTGTTTCAGAAGGTCATGAAGGCCATGGATGATGCTACAATAGTGCATACCACCTACCTTGACCTGGCCAAGGTATTTGACACAATACCCGACTCAGGTATTAGAGACAAACTGACAAAATTTGGCATAAACCTGTATGTCACAAGATGGATAGCCAAATGGCTCAGGGATAGTACACATGTTGCTAGAGTGGGTGAATCCACATCCAGCAAGAGGCTACTCACAAATGTAGATGGCTTTGACTGACCAATTTTATGGATGAGTGCAAGTTGAGGGCAATCACTGACTCCCAAAACAATGCTGATATCCTATAGAAAGGACTGACATAGACTAATGACTGGTATCAGAGCCACTGCCCTAAACTAAAGGCAAATAAATGTATAATAATACTCTTTGGAAAATCAAATTCCCATGAAAATTACAACATTAATAGCATGACCTAAGAGTAGACCCAATGGTGAGAGATCTGGGTACTCGGATAGATAGCAATCTGAACTTTGACTACCATGTGTCCATGGTGGTGAGGAAATCCTTCTATGTAGCTCAGCTTATAAGTATGAGCATGGCATTCAGATCTAAGGATGTCATAGTGCCACTGTACTCAGCCCTCATAAGACCAGTAATTGAGTACAATGCACACTTTGGTATGCACCTTGCCAGGCACCTGCAAAAGTTGGGGCATCCTCAGACGTTGCTCACCCAGAAAATACAGGGTATGGCCAACAGTCATGTAGAGACCAATTAAAAGCCATGTCACTGTATTCAATTTTCTAATGATTACTGAAGGCTGATATATGCCCGACCTACAAGGCATTCTCTGACCCAACCCTGATGGAAATGTTACATAGTCTCAAAACTAACTGCATGAGGTTACCCACTCCAAGGATCTAAACTTGATCTCTAGCACAAATACATCATCCTGGAGAGACAGATATGTGTCCCAGAGATTGCCCCTCCTCAAGAATCGGCTTCCTATTCACTTGAAGCAGATCGCTACCCTGACTATCTTCAAGCACAATCTGGACCAATGGATGGGAAATTGCAAATTCACTCCTGGGATGGCAACCTTGTTCCTTATAGAAAGAGACAGTCTGTAAAAATTGTCAAAACCCCATTTGCTGACCCTTGTTATCATTCCCCTAAAGATAGGAAATTGGATAAAATCTGGGTAAAACTGGCTAAGCTTGTAAGGGCTCTTGAGCCATTAGCCTAGTAATCTTCTATGAACCTATAAATGGATAATATTCAACAGTTCAGAGAAAAATAAACTGGCATAACATAATTCAGGTCACAGCATTTCAGATACCCACTGCCTCTACTCAGTGTTCCTGTTTTCACTGCCTTATATAAATCTATTACTTATTCCTATGCTCCCAATCTGAGTTTCACAGGCTGGTTCATCTTTTGTAATCAGCATTTTTTTATAGTTTGGTGAGCAAATTAATTCAAAAATATTTCAAACCTTAGTGAAGCTACATAAAGATCCTCTGAGCCAGATTGCAGTCCTTTGGTGTGATATGTGAGGGGAAAATGCAATATTTACTTCTATTTAGCATGTAGGTTGACTCAGCTGCTTGGTCCTTAATCACCTGAAGCACCTACCCACAGGAGAGAATGGGGGAGCTCAGGGTCAACAATGTATCATGCACATATACCAATACCTTGATGCGAACATTCCCACCATCACAGGACATACAAAACTATTGTTTTTCGCAATATTGATCACAGGCTCAAATGGCAAATTAAAAAGAAAGGAAAAAATTGGGTACCCTAATCTGATGCATACATTAATGGGAAAGGCCTTGGAATAAACACCATTAACCCTGACTATGGCCATGAAGGCAGGCTTTCAGTTCGAGACCCAAGACTTGATAAGAAGCCCATAGCAATCAGACATGCCTGCAGAAAGGTCATCTACCTCAGCTAAAGGCATTATTTAAAAGCCTTATTTATCAATGTCCAGAGTCACTATCACCTAAAGACCTTCTACATCATGCAACTTGGCTAGAAGATAGCATGCAGCCTGCACATGACTTGCAGGTTCATGGTTTTGTCTAAAGTCAGTTTGATCCCTCCTAAGTAGACAGCTCTATACTTTCTGTAAGTGATATGCCAGGGTTTTGCCATAATTTTACCCTCAGTGTTATTCAGTAAGTGGGCATGTTAAGATCCCAGCATAAATTTATTTATTTATTTATTTAACCTTTGTTTACCAGGGAATGCCCGACTTGGAACGAAGCCAATTTTCATTGAAGGCCCAGGGAGAAACTTTCCAGACACATGTCTTTGTAACTAGATAGAATTTTGTAAATAGATATTTTCCCATTGTAAAAACAAGGAAGAATACAGCAAATAAGAGCGTGGGAGGCACCTTTCACCATCTATGATAACAGTTCTGTAAATACATGGTGTTCTATAAGCTCTCCAAGCTTGAGTGTCTCAATTAGGAGTGAAAGAATTTTTTTTCCTGTATTACTAATTGTTCTTTCTGCAGTAACTTTGGACTGAGAATAATAAAGTAAGAGAGTATGGGGTGCTGGAGGGATTGCCCACTGCAAAAAATATTTTTGTGATGTTCATCATATTGTTCAATGCTGCAGTAAACTTAGCTTTATGAGTTATATCCTGCCAAGGATATAATGGCAAGCCAGCTTCCAAAGCTTCAGAGCACCTTGCATTTACCCAAATTGTCAAGCAGCTTGAACTGAGCAGAATAAAAGACAAGCTTAGATGCAAAGCCCTTCTGGGCTTTCGTACTGCCAAAAAGTACATTTCTCTGAGGCTTTCAAGGATCCTCACTTGGCTTGTGCTTTCTTTTGCTGGGTTAATAAGTTTCCTTTGGGTGGTAAACTTCCATTTTCTTAAATTTATTAATGTTGTATTACTTTCCTCTTCGGGAAAGTTATTTTAAAGCAAGGAGTGTTGTGTTTTAATGGACTGTCTTGAGACTGTAATGCACTTTTAAATGGAGCACCTGTGTTTTCTGTCAGTTTAAAAGTAGTGTTAACTAACTGAAAAAAATATTTTCTGTGAAGAAATCATGTTTATTTTTCCTTGGTGGGGTTGGCATAGTGTTTGAAAGTGCTTTTTTACTGCATTTTGTTCTGTCAAAAATAAAGTAACTTTTATGGAGTGGTAGTTTTACCAGCATTTGCTGCGTGTCTTCCCTGGGAAAGAGGCAGTATTTTTGGCTTGACAGACTACCTGTCCCATGGTCAATCCTTCTTCCAGCCATGAAAAGAAAAACTTAAAGAAATAGCATTTGCCACCACTCATATTTTACCCCAGATCCCTCTGGTGTAAGACTTACAGCCACTATGGACTGGGGGTTATCCACATCCACTATGGCTGTTAGAGTCCCCTCGATGGGAAAAGGAGAGTCACTCTTTTCAGTCCTGGGACAGGAAACAGACAAGGTTTCCCTGTTGTGCCAGAATGCTGTGCCCCTCCTTGGGGAAGCAGCTGCTACCATTAGTAGCACATTTCTCCCCATTGTCCTGTCAAAAAGAAACACAAAACAAGCATGCATCTATTCCTCCTCACATTTCTTTAGACAGGAGTAGTTTACTAGGTCTGACTGTTTTTTCAGGCTATTGATCCTTCTAGTAAAGTAGTTCCTGGTAAAAGAATGGGGAAGTCCTCTTTTCCTGAAGAGATTCAAAATTCTGAATCTGAACAAGAGGATGCAGGGATGGCTTAAATGCTTTTAAAGATTTCTGATTCAGACTCAGAGAGGAGATCAGTTTCTTATTTGTCCTGTGGGGGGTTCTTTTTTTCTGAGACTATTGCTAGAATGTGCTAGTGTTATCAGTGAGAGAACACTGAGGTTTCTCAGTCCCTGAAATAGAAGGCTTTTCCAGAACCTACACCCAGTCCTCCTGTTCTGTCAGCTTTAAAGTGCATTTTACTGTCTATAATTTTTCTGTTAGTCAGCCAGCTGCACCTAAAAATGCAGATAGGATGTATAAAATTCTTCAGTCTTTGAAAATGTTTATATATTATTCTTAAACCTGGCCCACAGCAATAGCCTTAGTTGATCCTTCTGCTGCTAAGTAGTTAATTAATTCCAGTCCTACTCCTTCTAATAAGGATGGGAAAATTATTGACAGGCATGGGGGAAAAGTATATTCTTCTGCAACAATGATTTACAGAATTTTGAATTGTCAGGTTGGTATGTTAAAGCTCATTCTGAGAAATTGTGAAAATATGGGGAATATTTTATCTGCAGTTTCTTCATGTGAGGAAAACTCTGCCTTAAATAACTTAGTTTCTTATTTTGCGTAGGTCACTACTCATTGTTTGCAGCACATTGCATGACTCTGTTAATACTTCTTCCAGGG
The DNA here is from genome assembly GCF_019279795.1 of Protopterus annectens. Classification (NCBI taxonomy): domain Eukaryota; kingdom Metazoa; phylum Chordata; order Ceratodontiformes; family Protopteridae; genus Protopterus; species Protopterus annectens. The sequence continues at coordinate 383,927,016 of NC_056735.1, read as the reverse complement.
CTATGTCCACTGGTACTGTTTTAAGGAGGTTTGCATGGCTGCATTTTTATAAACTTCTAGATTATGTTAAAATGAGATTTAAAATTCTCCCTTGGAGAGAGATTTAATGTCCGGCCCCTCTGCTGCAGAGATGATCAAAAAAGTGAGATGAATGTGGCAAGCTAATCCAGGGAATCTCTAAGATTTTTCAGCACACCTTTTAAAAATTATTCAAGGGCTTTTCTTTCTACTCATCCATTTCTGGCAGAAAGCAGAAGAAACAGTCTCAACAAAAACAGACAATTAAGTAGGAGTGGCAAGGGAGTTCCAAAAAGAAGTCTTTAACCTCTCAAAAGCAGAAGACAGTCCAATATGCCTGACTGACTATTCAAGAGACCTCATGACCCACTCCCACCCTGGCCCCCTATTTCTTCCAGAAAGTGTTAAGCTCCTTTTTGGCAACAGATTGCTTCATACAAATTGGTTCTGAATATCATTCATCAAGATTAAATATAGCAGTGGGAGGAAATTCTTCCTTTCCAGGGGGGGGGTGTCATTCCTCATCAGGCAGATCAGATTATTTTCTTTCCACCTGTTCTTCACATGCTGTCTCAAGGACTGATACAAAAAGTTCCTCCTTCCCAAGTGAGGAAGGGTTTTTATTCAAGGATTTTCCTAGTGCCAAACAACAAAAATGTTTGGAGACCAGTTTTGGATCTTTCTTTCCTAAACCTGTTTATGTTAGTGATCTAATTCAAAATTATGTCACTTCACAACCTGTTGCCTCTTCTTCCTCTTTCAAGTTTCCTGTTAACATTAGACTTATAAGATGTTTATCAACACATCCCTATTCATCCAGACTTCAGATGTTTCTTAAGGTTTTGTATGTCTGGATCACATTACCAGTTCTCTACCTTAACATTTCGACTTTCCACTGCACCAAGAGTGCTCACAAAGTGTCTAGCTCCAGTTATAGCTCAATGCAGGATACAGATATCCACTTTTTCCATACTTAGACAACTTGCTTATCTTTCCAGAGTCTTTCTGTCACAAATCTCTATGTTGGGTAAGAGATCTCTTATACAAGCTGGGATTTGAATAGAACAGTCAAAAGTCTTTATTGACCCCCTCACACAGGATTGTGTTCTTGGGATGTCAACTAGACACCTCATTTCAAAGAGCCTTTCTTACACAGGAAAAAAAAACAGAGCTTTATTTAGATCTATTTCTAAGGTTTTCCACTCAGACTTTGGTCACTATGACAGAATACCTCAGGATTTTGGGTCTCCATGGCATCTATAAGTCTCATGATACCCCAGGCAAGATTTCACATGAGAAAGACACAGTAGCATTAAGTGTGGTCTCTTCTTACACTCAGTCACTATCTTCCTTCACAGAGCATAGCCTGTGGTCACTACCTCTGATCTCGATATTGCAGGAGTTCTCCCACAAGGCCCTACAAGCCTGCGGTCACTACATCTGACCTCAGCATTGCAGGAGTTCTGCCACAAGACCCTACACCTACAAGTTTACTGAGAATTTTGCCATTGTTTAATAGCCTGCAGTCATTACATCTGACCTCAATATTGCAGTAGTTCTGCCACATAGCTCAACACCTTCAAGTTTACTGAAAATGTTGTCATTGTTTAATAGCCTGTGATCACTACATCTGACCTCAACATTGCTGGAATTCTGCCACAAGGCTCTACACCTACAGGTTTGCTGAGAATTTTGTCATTGTTTAATGTAAGCATATTTATCATGAAGAACCTTGCTGTGTATTAACTTTAATCAGTTAAATACATGCTTTCTCTGTGACTGAAAGTCTCCATGAAATAGTCTGTGCACTCTAAGGACCTCTTACTAAGATGGCCACTGTCCCCTTTTGCTTGACTAGTAGACTATACTGCATATGCCAGTTATTTAGTCTCAGGAAATGACAAGCAAACTGTTTTACTTGCATCTCTTTGTTAATTGCTTTGTTCTGGCTATAAACTGATTGCTCTATCATATCATCCATGATGACCATATAAAGAAGAAAGGTGGTGATATTGCTTTAATATTTCCCAGTACCTACCACATTTCCCCTTACACCAAGCCAACACCAAACTTCAGTTCAGCAGAGCTTCTTATTGCTTTCCTCAAAGTAAACAATTATAAACAAATATGTATTACTGTCCTTTATATTCCTCCTGGCGACAATATAACTATACTGGAATATATCCTACATTGGATATCCATAACATTTCCACAAGAAAAAATATTGCTAGGCAATGTGAATGTCAATTGGTTGGACATAAGCTCTAATTCCCCAACATTTAGGATGAACTTACATGGTTTCACACAACTAATTAATAGCACCACACATTATAACAAGACATCAAATTCTCTATTAGACTGGATCTTAGTATCAGACCCTAGCAAATACTCCACCACAGGTACAATGTCAGACTCTCTCAGTGATTATCTCCCAATCTATATGACTAGACATCTCACACATCCAGTTAAACGGTGTATTTATAAAACTACATGTAACCTTTCCAATTTTTACCCAGAAATGTTCATTACTACACTATCATGTATTAAATGGAACTTCCTAAAAATTCTCACATTAGGCAATGCTGCAATTGAATTCAATGCAACTTTTCTAAATATCCTAAATAGCTTTGCACTTCCTAGAAGGAAGACACTGAAAACAAATAATGCAATTTGGTGATCCAAAAAGAGTAGAATGCCAATGAAGGATAGAGAAAAACATGCAAAGAATGGCAAAAATATAAAACACCTCAATACTTTGAAAACTTCAAAATGCTTTTCAATCATACTAAAAAATAAGCAAATGAAGACAAAAGCTATACTATAGTAATTTTCAAAATAATACTAAACACAACTCTCAAAAATTTTGGATGGCCATTAAAGAAATCTTACATATCGGCCAACAGTTCAACCCAAACCCCTCTCCCAATAACTCACCACTCAAAACTGCAATACAGTTCAACTCTTATTTTATAGATAGTATAATATCTCTAACAAGGACTCCTCAACATCTAATCCCAGCCTGCCCAACAGCCACATATCACCACATCCACTTTCACCTTCAAACCTGTGCCCACATCCTATATAAAACTACATTTAAACAAACTTAAACTATGCTCTTCAGCTGATGGCCTTTCAAGTGATTACCTAAAATAACAGCCAATAGCATTGCCTCTCCTGTCTCAATCCTTATAAGAAGGTCAATCTAGGAATCCCCTGTTCCCTCTCTCAGGAAAAAGTCTCACATTGCCGCTCTGCACAAATGAGGAAATTCAACAGACATTAATAATTTTAGACCTATAGCAATTTTATCTCCCTTGCTGAAATACTTGAAAAATGTATTCAAAAACAATTGCTAGACTATCTCCTGCAGGAAAAACTCCTATCCCCTATACAACATGGCCTCCATCCTTTCCATAGTACTAACACTGCTCATCTAACCTATATAGATACTGTCAATAAAGCTAGAGATAATAGCAGACTAGTCGCTTCCTTTTTCTAAACTTGTCTAAAGCCTTCAACACAGTATGTTACAGCAAACTTCTACTTCAAATGTCCTCATTACGCCTCACTCAGCCCACCCTTCTGTGGTTCAAAAGCTACCTGTCCAATAGGTATCAGTCAGTACAATAGCACTCCATGCTATCTCCTTACCAACCAGTCACCACCAGTGTACCGCAAGGCTATATCCTTGGTCCCCTCCATTTTCACCAACACCATCTATACTTCCACACAACAGGCCACCATAATACAATACCCAGATTATTCCACTCTCATTTGCATATCTGAGAACATGGTACACCTCCAAAAAACTACTCAGGAGTCTTAGCCACTGAAACATGGCTTCATAACTCACAACTCATGCTGAACCCATAAAAAGACCAAACTAATACTTTTTTCCCCAAATCCTTCTCTTGTGAAAAAAACAAATTTAAAGTCCTCTCTCTTGATAATACAACCATTAAAGTCATTTCTCATAGCAACTATTAGGGGTGATAGTGGATGATAATCTTGCATTTATCCTGCATATAGAAAATTGCATCAGAAAAGCTCATCAAAAACTAGAGATGCTTTACAGAGCCAAAAACGTTCTCACCGAAGCAACTAAAACTACACTTGCCACTACTTCTCCACTCTTCTATATGGTGCTCCCATCCTTACTAACCTCCAGGCTGTACTAAAATTAAAACTTGAACAATGCTATGAAAATTAACTAAATTTGGAATACATACCCCTTTCAGAACCCATCACTGTATAGCACTGAAAAGCCTAAAATGGTTAGAACTGCCACATCAACAAACATATACACAACTTCTTACCATCTATAAAATTAGCCAGCATACATCTGCCTGTCCAGCACTAAAAAAACATTCTACACAACTATGCTTCCAGTTGGTCATTGCGATAAAGTGACCAAAACCTCCTGTCTTTCTACAAACCTAGCAAATCTGCTGGGCATTGTCTGTACTCATACAAGGTTGCTAAGGCCTGAAATGTCTTACCTGTATCCATCAGGTCTATACCATCCCTTCCATCTTTCAAAACCACTCCGAAAGACTTCCTAGCTAAATCTGGCTCTGCTCTTGCTCAAAACCAGGATAAACCATATCCCTAAGTCAGAACGAGTACCTTTTCATTCCTTATACATCCTTACTCTCCCTTCTTCACTTACTTCCTTACTGCTATCTAATTATCTTCCCTGACGTTCTCTCTAAATATACCATAAACCTATTTTTCCCTCACGTCATATTGCAATTCCTATTTGTATTAGACTAAATTACCTTTAATTTCTCTACAAACTCTCTAAAACTTCTCTAAATATTGAATGATTGTCATGGGCCTTGTATAGATTCTTAACCAGTGTTTTTTATATTATGCCTAATTTCTTATACTTATTTAAACTGCATATGTTTTTGTTTTATTTTTGAAGATTGTAAAATTATTGCTCTTAAAATGTTTTGTAATAATTTGGAGCTTTTCTCCCCAGACCTCCACTGAAAATGGGCTTCTATCCAGCTGGGCTTTCCTGGCAATCAAATGTAAATAAATAAATAAATCATCTGAAATCTCTTTAGTCCCAGCATCAGCACCCTTTATATTTTCAAATCCCAGTGCTAGGGGTTGTCAGAAGAAAATTCTTTAGGTGGAGATAACTGATGTCCTTAAATCCACATCTCCCCTTCTTCCTCCTTGCTCCAAAGTGGTCAGTCCCCACAGATGCTTTGGACTTTGCTTGGGGAGCAGTTTCAGAAGAGTAAAAGTGCAAGAGTGTGGGACACTAAGGACAGATGCAAGTACATAAATATCTAGGAGATGCTTGCTTCTCTAAACCATCTTTGGCCAACGGGACCTCTTCAAAGTAGTTTCAGACAATACCACAATCTGGTGGTATATCAACAAGCAAGGGGGAGCCAGGCCGTACTGACTTTGCAGACTAGCCATGTTAGCTTGGGATAGAGTTTCATAGCACAATTTCACTCTACAGACATCCTGTATTCCATCAGAGCAAAACTGTGTGACAGACACGCTGAGCAGGACCAGGGCAGACCCTCATGAATGGAAACTAGATCAGGAGGTCTTCCAACATTTGACCCATCTGTGGGGAGCTCCTCAAGTAGATCTTTTTGCCTCCTCTTTCAACAATCATAGGTTCATAGGTGTGTACTAGGCTAATGGCCCTGGAGCCTTTACAACCCTAGCCCATAGAAGTGCCCTGGCATCATGCCACCCAACATTAGTTCCCAGTGCCTCTATTGAGTAGAGCCAGAGTGATCCCCAGGGTGAACTTTTTATTTCCCATCCACTCATCAAGATTTCTCTTGAAGGGGGCCAGTAAGGTGCTCTGCTTGACCTGTATGGGAAGTCTATTCCAAAGCATGGGCAGTTTCTGGATTATGAACCTGTCCCTCCAGCATGTTCTGTTGATTGTGGTAATGAGGCTGAGGTCTCTGAAGTGTCTGATGTGGAGGGATTGAGATTTCTTAGATGTAGTATTTCTAACAGAGCTGGGTCAGACATGGCTTTGTAAGTCAAGCAGAGATCGCCTCTTAGTAGACGACATGAGACAGAGAATAGCTGGAGTTTTTTGAGTCTGTCCATGTAGGACATGTGTTTAAAGCCTAGGATCCTCTTCGTGAGGTACTTTTATGGCCTTTCCAGCTGTTGCATGTGTCGAGTGAGGTTCATGCCAAATGGGGCATCATACTCGATGATTGGCCTAATGAGGGAAGAGTAGAGAGAGATGATGACCTCTTTCTTCCTGTATGCAAAGCCCTTGGAAATGAGATGTGCCACATAGAAGGACTTTCTGACCACAGTGGCAAAGTGATGGTCAAAGGAGTGGTTACTGTCAACCTGTGTTCCCAGATCTCTTATAACGCCTTCAGTGTTCAGTGGGCTCCCATCGATGTGGTAATTAGTGGGTACTGAGCTTTTCCCAAAGGGGATGACAATGCATTTTTTGGCATTAACCTTAAGGTCAAAGTTTCAATACCAGTTGTTGGTCTCAGTAAGGCCTTTCTGTAGGATATCTACATCACTTGGGGAGTTAATAATGGCTCCCAGCTTGCAGTCATCTGCAAACTTGGTCAGCCAGAGTCCCTCCGTGTTGGCCTGGACTTCTGAGAAGTAGATGCCAAACAGAAGAAGATCCAGGACTGATCCCTGTGAGACTCCACTCATGACTGGTCGGCAGTCTGACTTGGAGTCTGAATCAACTGGAAAGATTCTGTTCCAGCACTCTGTGCAAGAAGGCCAGAAAGACAGATGCTTTTTCTTTTCTTTTCTTTTCCTTGGACAGGAATGTTCCAGGGTACTTCGGAAGATTCAGAAGAAATCCCACAAGATCACTGTGGTGACTCCTTTCTGGCTTAGGAAACTATGATTTTCCCTTCTTTCAGCAATGGCCAGAGGCAATTATCACAAGCTTCTTCACAAACTAGATCAACTCATATAAGAATAGGGGTGTTTGATACACACAGGCGTCAATCATTTTCAACTGACTGCCTGGATGATACAGTCTTAATTCCTTTTATGCACCTGTTTACTGAGGATGTGCAGCAGGTACTAATGGAGGCAGGAAAACCTGCTACTTGAAAATCGCATATAAGCAAATGGAAACTATTTTCTAGTAGGTACCAATGACACAATCAGCACCCTTTCAGGGTTAGTTCTTCTCTAGTTTTGCAATATTTGTCTGAGTTACTATCCTATGGCCTTTCTTTAATTTCTTATTCCTCTGTCAAGGTTCATTTATTGGCCATTTCAGCATGTCTGCTCATAGACTCTCCTCTTTCAAGGCAGTCTCATGTCAAAATGTTTTTGAAAGGGGTTTTGCATAAGAAGCCACCAAGTAAGCTGGTGACCTCTTCTTGGGATTTTAATTTTGTGTTAGACAAGTTAACACTTGCTCCGTTTGAACCAGCTAATCTGGCTGACTTGAAGTTCTTAACATGGATAACAGTTGTACTGATTGCTCTGACCTCTGTAAGAAGGGTATCTTAGTTGTAAGCTCTTATGGTGAGTCAACTCTTCCTCATTTTCCATAAGGACAGGATCTCTTTTAAAACTAATCTTTTTTATGCCTAAAGCGGTTTCCAAGATTACTTTACGTCAAACTAGCCATCTCCCCATTTTTTTACTGAACCTGAACATGAGGTAGAAAGGATACTCCATAACTTGGATTTCCACAGACATCTCAGGTACTACCTGACAGAACAAAATCTCTTAAATCTTCAGATCAATTGTTTAATTATTGTGAAGGGAAGAAGAAGCCGCAACCTGTGCCAAAACAGACTATTTCCAAATGGTTGTCTTAAGCTGTTACCTTTTGTTATACTCACCATAACAAATCTATTCCAGGCAGGGTCGAGGTCCTTTCTACCAGGGCCTTGGCTTCATCTATGGCTTTTTGGAAAGGGTGGATTCTAGAAATATTCTAGAGGTTGCTACTTGGTCCTCTGTACATACTTTTACAAAGGACTATAAGATTATTCCTTCTGTAAGTCCAGATCAGGCTGTGCTAGGACCTTTCTCCAGGGGGTCCTGGACTCTTCTCCTTCCACCTCCCAAATGTAGTTAGCTATGGTAATCTACCCATATAGCTAAGGCTACTGCAACAGTGATGAATATGATGAACATAGTGCAGTGGTATAAGATGAACTTACTATAACAGCAGATGTTCGAATGATCACTGCTGCAGTAGCTGCTCCTTCCCTCTACCTCCCTTGTTTTTTGGTGTGTTTTTATGCCAGGGTGTGGACATTTATGTTTTGTTGTTCCTAGCATAGTCCTTTCAAGGCTCAGCCTTCCTCTTTCTGCTGTTAGTAAAGCTCTGAAGGGCTTCACACCCAAACTTGTCTTTTAGTCAGCTCAGGTCGAGCTGCTTGACAGTTTAGGTGATGGAAGGTTGGCTGGGTACTATATCCTTTGCAACCTATACTGCAGCAGTGATATTTCAAACATCTACTTTTATGGTAAGTTCAACTTATACAACTGTACTTTTTTAATTTTTGCGCATTTGCTCAAGAACTGTACAAATTCAAGTATATGTATTTCTAGGATTGGAGTACTCAGGCTGTCAGACTTGAGTGCATTTTAACATGGAATTGTGTTTTGAGACATGCTGCTTAAAGGTGCAGTAGTAAATCCAGGGAGACACCCATTTTTGATTGAAGATGGAGTGTAATGTATGGCATTCCAGTCCCTTGTTAAGATAGTGATTGGGCAGTTGTTCTGGTCCAAAAGACCCATAAACAAAATAATGAACCAGCTTTGTCAATGCTTGATCCAAAACACAAATAAAGTAGTACGATGTCCTGTTCAGTGTCCTTTTTGTCAGAACCTGACATTATTTTATGGTACAATCCATGAAATAGTAAATTTAATCGGGTCTACTTTACGTGCTCGAAACACAAAAAATCCAAATCCGAATAGCGCGACACGTAAGGAATGAACCGCAAATACATCAAACAAATGAAACCACAAAAGTGGAAATATCGAATTCGCATAGTGGGCCCATCTGCGGTATAGCTCCGTAAGGTAAGCGTGCGATAGTTACGGACCTTAGGGTTAGGGAGGGGTCAAGGATAGTGCATAGATAGTTGTGTATGTGGGATTAGTATAGGATTAGCAGTAGGGTTTTGGTGCTTTAATTTAGGGCTAGAAGTAGGGTTTTGGTTAGTGTATATATGTGTTTTTTATTGTGTTTAGGTAGGTAGTGTGCTGCGGGTGGTGGGTTGGCCGACTATGACAGTTCGTGGTTTTAAATTTCGCACTTTAGTATGTTTGATGTATTCGTGGTTCGCTCTTTATGTGTTGCGCTATTCGGATTCGGGTTTTACATGCTTCGAGCAAATAAAGTATGCTCAACAGAATGTTTAGTTATCCCATTATGAAATAACTAAATATATACATACATAAAATTCATACACGCATAAATGCACATAAAAAGAAAATACATTTCTGTTAAATAAAGGCTCCAGTTGTGTACTGTGTATTCACTTATACTGGATTTTCTTGGTACCGTTTTTGCCTTAGCTGGCTCTTTTTTTGTTTAATTCCAATAAACAAAGTCATCAATGACAGATCAGTGTACATCTAGGCCAACTGAAACAGCATCTTTGTATATAACACATTTGGGCCACTAACCTGAAAGTAAATTAGCATAATGTTGAAAATTACACCTGGATTGCAGTTTCAAGAACAGATGCTGAAATTACCTCAGTATAATGATAGTTTAATCTGTTCACATGTAAAATACAGCTGCAGTGGGATTAATTCTCACTCTGATAATACATAGATGATGAGACCCTATTTCCATTACTGTGTCATGAGACACGGCACTGAAGAAAATCATGGATGATGAAACAGCATTTTCCGGTAACACAACCTCATTCCTGTTCTCTAGATAATAGCTTATCCAGCTGTGTTTGGCTTAAATAATATCCATTTGGTACACTTTGTGAAGAAAGATCAAGTACTTTTAAAATGACCTACAAAAACTGAAGGCACACATTTTCCCCTTGCCTAGAGCAAATTGTCACAATTGTTTAGAACTTTTACCAGTTAATGAAAACATCTCACATTTGTATGAAAACTGTAATATTTTGAGCAGAAAGAACAATATATATATATATATATATATATATATATATATATATATATATATACATACATATATATATATATATATATATATATATATATATATATATATATATATACATACATATATATATATATATATATATATATATATATATATATATATATATATATTGCTGCTATAACTCTGTTTCTCTCTTGTTACCACAAAGTTTCTCTCTCACTCTCCTTTTCTCTTGATTTTTAATTTGTGGTAATTCTGTTGGTTGAGATTTACCCAGAAACGGCACCTTTCTTGAAAATATATGATGGCATTGTTTTGCTTCTCCTCTTTTGAAAATGTAAACTAAAGGCAGAGAATTTAAATGCAACAGGCCCTGTATTACGCATAGTCTAACATTTTGTAACACTAATGAGGGACTCTCTTCCAGAACACAACATCTGTCACTAACAATAAAAGACTTTGCAGTAATAACCATTAAACAAAATATCTTCCCCTTTTGGCTAGAAGTGGATTAATAGTAAAGTAATTATGCACAACTGACGTGGAAAAGCAAACCGCACATTAAGTGCATTTGTCTTTCATAGCCTATGTAAATGTGCCTGCCACCTATGTTCTCTTTCTCACGACTTCTCTCAGACTGTTTATTGTGATTACCATTCAACAATGTTTTAAAAACATCCTTGGTTAAAAGCATTGCATTGCCTAAAAATGTGGAATAAAGAAATTTGTTAATGAATCTGTCAATTTTGGAAGTGGAGAAAGGGAAGAGCACAAACATTGCTAGCAGGTAGATGAAGTAAAAAATAAAAATAAAAACAGCAGAAGAAGAGAGCAAAATTCAATAACAAAGGAAATGAATAGGTGATAAGAGGCTATGACATACTATGCCAGGTGTCAGAGTAAATGAATTTACTTGTCGACATCTTAGAATAAGAAATCTGGACAAAGCCAAAAATACACTACTTTTATTGTATAATACAAAAACTGGGGCATATTTTAAACATTGCTCTTATAAACCACAGCAGGGCTAGCCACCCAGTGTGTGAACATTGGCTCAAGATGATAGTCACTGTTGATATGACACCCAGAATCCATGTGTAAAATGAGAAAAGGGGGATAGTATATGGACATATGAAACTTATAAAGTTGCCAGAATAACATATTATGTGCTAGTGTGCATTTTCTGAATATGATGTAAAGTCTGAAACTCAAATCCCCAAAGAGTTGCCAGAAAACTACAAACTTTAAGAAAAACAGACCAAACATATGAGGCAAAAATCTGGACATTCTGCATACTTCTGGACATTGAGAGGTATTCATTTACATGCAATCCTACTAAAGGAAGGTGGAGGTGACAAATCAGGTATAATGCAAAGACAAACTATATCAGAATAATATAGCACAGTAAAGTGACAGATGCCTAAGGGAAATCTCAGACCTGCTAGTGTTAATTCCTGACATTCTGAATAATAAAATGCAATTCAAAAGGAAGAATAGTGAAATGTGACATGTGCTTTTATGTCTTTGAATCATATTTGTATTGGAGGCTGACCCATCCCCCCACACTCGCAGAATGCAGGTCTATGTCTCCCACACCCTTGCTACTATATATATATATATATATATATATATATATATATATATATATATATATATATATATATATATATATATATATATATATATTGTGTGTGTGTGTGTGTGTGTGTCTGCTTAGATATATATATAAATGTGTGTGTGTGTGTGTGTGTGTGTGTGTGTGTGTGTGTGTGTGTGTGTGTGTGTGTGTGTCTTAACTCTCTTTACCCTAGAGAATGCTGATGTCTGTGCAGTCTCTGAGACATGGTTTAAAGCCTCAGACAGCACATCAACAGTGCAAGGTTATAATGCCTTCCACAAATTTAGACCAGCTACTTCAAAGGTAGGAACTAAAGGTGGAGGTGTCTCTGTTTACATCAAAAATAAAGATACTTCAAGGATGGTCAAAAAGGACAATGCACTTGAGCTGCTCCATGTTCAAATCAACATAGGTAAAATCCAATACCACTTCCTTGCAAGCTATAGGCCCCCCTCTATGACCCAGGAAACCCATACAATGTATTTAAATGTATTAGAAACACTAACCATCCCAACTCAGTACCATATTCATGGGTGACTTTAATTCCCCACTATTAACTGGGAATCCTATACAACATCAAAAGTACATGCACAGAGATTCCTGGATTTTGTAAACACAAACTCCCTGGACCAGATAGTCAATACACCAACCAGGTGTGCAACCATACTGGATCTGGTCCTCGCTAATATGGGAGAGTGCTGCACACCCCCAACTGTAATCCCTTCCTGGTAAGGTCAGACCGCAAAATGGTCTCCTTTGAAGTAAAAATAAAACCTGGACCCACAGCTAAACCAGGAATACACAGGAACTATTCTAAGGCTAATCTCCTACTATTAAGTGAGAACCTGGCAAAATGTCAATCCCCTATAAACCCTGAGAACACTTCTGCATATGCAGAACTGTTCACAGAAACCCTGTACAAGCATGTTAATAGCTGCATAGAGGCAGCTGTACCCACCAGGAAGAAGTACAGAACTAACTAAAAAAAGCCACCTTAGAAAAATAATGAAAACACTGCCAACAAATTCACTAGCCACCAGGGATAATAGCCAGTAGAAAATTCTGGTACCTCGGCTTTTCACCTTCCACAGAAGGTGTCTTTATTTATCGGTGTTTTTGTTTCAAAAAACAAGCCACCCCGGTGGAATCACGAAATCAATAGAATGTATTACAGGAGAAAGAAAATCATGGCAAAAATTAGGAGGTTCAGCACCCAGCAGGATAAAAACACTCTCATCAAACAAAACAAACAACTCAGAGGACAAATAAAATTTGCCAAAGCCAAATTTGAGGTAAGTTTGGCCTCCCAGGCCAAGGACAACCAAAAAGCATTCTTTACCTATGCCTGCAACTTCGAAGGCAATACACAATTGTGTGCAGATTTCATTGTAAATGGAGTCAGCTATACTGAGCCAGAAGATATAGCAAAGCTCCTAGCTGATAAATTCATCTCCAGCTTTACTCCTCTCTCCCCCTCAACCTCCTTTTAGGAAATATCATCAAATATAACTCCCCTTACTATCACTAGGGAACAGGTCCTTAATACCCTCTCTTAGACCAAGAACACTACATCAATGGGCCCAGACAATATCCAAGGATGCCTTCTTTTTTTTTTTTTTGTAAATATTTTTATTCATTTCCAAAAACAAGAAAACATGAATGCAGGTTATTTATGACAATGAAGTATTTACAAATTATTTAAAAAGGTAGGCTAAAACCTCTAAACAAATATCAAACATTAAAACCAAAATAAAGTATTTACAAGGGTGTCTATTGTTGACATATAATTGACTTTCTATACAATTGTTTCCTGATTATAATCTGCTGCAGTCATTATTCTCCAGTATTTCAGTTACTTTTTGCCATGCTACGTATAATGATGTAGTTCTTTCAGTTCTTCCTTTAATAGTATTAATTTCCAATTGCGATACTGCTGACACCATATTCATGAATTGCTTAAAAGTTGGAGAAGCTTTGGATATCCAGTTTGATGTAATGTTCTTCCTTGCAATAGCTAGGAGAGTCCATAAGATTACATATTTTGTTCTTGGCACACAGTCGGGTACAGGTGCATTAAACAAAATAATAGATTTGGAAATCTGGAATTTATCATTGAATACCATTTGCAAAAAATAATTTATTTTATCCCAATATGGTTTAATCAAATGGCATTCATAGAACATATGTTGCCAGTCTGCTTTTATTGATAAATCACATCTCCAGCAGACAATATTTTTCTTAAACATAAATTCCATTTTATGAGGGGTTACATAAGATCTGTGTATGAATTGCCATGTAAAAAGTCTCCAATTTAATGAAAGTGATGTCTGCTTTGGAGAGAGAAGAATTAGTTTTTTAGCTCTGTCATTTGGCACATGTCCATTAACTGATCTATAATAATTCCATATTTTGTCATTATTATGCATTTTTATTTTTTTGTTTGTTTTATAAATAGATGATAAGTATCCCTTTCCAGTAATGGGTTGATTTGTTAGTAATATTATATGTTCTATAAGGTTAGGAACATTTTGTCTTATTGATGGTTGCATTGTTTCTTGTTTGCTTAATATATACTTCTTAATTCTTGTACATGTAACCACACACTATCTTCCATATTTAATTTCTGTTTAATCTGGTCCATTGTCAGAGGTTTTCCAGAGTTTAGCAATTTATGCCAATATATTAATCCCTTTTCTTTAAGCATGTTGACTACTTCCATATTAAATGTTATGATATTACCTTGTGTGTACGCTACTGGATATAAAAGAAATGACCATGCTTTAATATCAGGATTGCTATTAATAAGATTTTGGAAAATTTTTAATGTATAAGTAATGTATTTGGAACTTATATTTTTATTCTTATGTATCATCATATATTCCTTCATCAGCCATAGAAAATTGTTTGGTATGAAATCTGTATACTTATTTGCTACTACAAATCCTGATTTTAACCAGATTCTCTCATGAACTAGCTTCCATTTTGATGTATATTTTGTATTTAGCAATAATGATATTGTTTTAATAATGGATGAATGCAAATATATTTTCTATGTCTGGTAAACCTATGCCACCTATATCCCAATCATCTAGATGATACTTCAGAGCTATCCTTGTTTTTTTTGGATACCATAGGAATCTTACCATTAAATCATTTAATTGTTTTAGGTGTGATTTAGCTGGTGGCAAAGAACAAGCTTGTATGACATAAAGAATTTTTGGAAATATGATCATTTTAATTATATAAAGCCTTTCTTCCATTGAAAAGAAGAATTTATTCCATCTTTGTATTAGATTTTTAATATTATTTAAGGTCTCCTTATAATTTGTTTCAGTTGTAGTATCTAGGTTGTTAGTTATTATAATTCCCAAGTATTTAATTATATTATCGGTAGAGATATATTTATGGTATTTTTTTATTTAGATCTTTTTATTAGTATTTATAAGCAATACATTTGTTTTGTTCTCATTAAATTTAAGACTTGAAAAGTTTTGAAAGTTTTGAATTGAGTCCCATAATGCTTTTAAACAGCTATTATTATTTTTTAAGGTAATTAAAATATCATCAGCAAAAAGTTGAATTTTAAGCTCTAGGCTGTTGTCTAGTTGTATTCCTTCAATATTTTTATCCATATGTATATTATTTGCTAAGGGTTCAATGACTAGCGCAAACAATAATGGAGAAAGAGGGCAGCCTTGTTTTGTGCCCTTAGTTATTTTAATAGATTTAGACAGACAAGATCCCAGTTTTATATAAGCCAATGATTTTTCATATAATGAGTTTATTAACAAAGTGAAGTTGTTTGAGAAGCCATATTCTTCTAAAATTAACCACAGATAATCCCAGTTCACTGAATCAAATGTGCTCTTTATGTCTAAGCTAATAACATTAATTTTGTTTTTTTGACATTTATATAATCAATTAAGGAAAGAATTCTTTTAATGTTGTCATAAGTGTTCCTATCTTTTATAAAACCTGTTTGATCCTCCTCTATCAAAAGTGGTAGTAATTGTTTTATTCGAGCAGCATGTATTGCCATAAAAAATTTATAATCTATATTAAGAAGTGAAATGGGTCTGTATGATGAACATTCACTGGGATCTTTATTTTGTTTAAGAATTGGTGATATTAATGTGTACTTCCAAGAAGGAGGAATGTCTTTACCATTTTTAACTGATGTAAAGACATTCAATAACAACAGCAAAGCCTCATTTGATAGTAATTTAAACATTTCTGGGGTGATATTATCTATACCTGGAGCTTTATTTAATTTTAGCTTATTTACTTCAGCTTTAAGTTCTGTCATTGTTATTTGTTTATCTATTAGTTGTACCTGCTCCTCTAATAACCTAACTTTAACATTGTTTTTGAGAAAAGCTTTCAATACTGAATCCAAAGAATTAACTTGGCAACTGAGATTAGATGCAAACAAAGCTCCAGGATTAAATGACACTTTAAGTATAAGTTCAATTCTAAAACTAAGGAGGGCTAGACTTTAACATGTAGTACAGGAAGACCCTTACAATCATTGGCTCATTTCCTAAAATTAATTTTAAAACATTTTAAAACAGTTTTTAGAAAAAGGTTCCTTTTTAATGTATTTATTGCATATTTACATATGTTTTGCTGCTATACAAAAAATTTTTTAATATACCCTGGTTGACTGAAAAGCTATCAATTGTGTTTCCCCTCTTCCCCTCTTCCCCCCCCCTCCTTCCTTTCCTTCCCATATTTAAGATGCGTGCAAACAAAAAGCACAATTTTAATATGTTGCACAGATCTAGATGTATTGTATAAGTTATGTTTTTAAAAAACAAAAACTCCTGCGTTAATTATAAGCAACATAGCATTGTAGGTTACTAGTACACAATGCATGAAGTATCCCTCATACTTTTAAACAAACATTTTAATCAAATACAAAGCATTGTAACTTTAAGAAATCATTTACATATTTAATGAATCAAATTGCAACCAAGTGAATGTATATAAACTGCCATTTGTACTGCTTTTATTGTACTTGACAAAGCTCGGTAGGAACCGAGTGAAAGCGCTTGTGTTATACGTTGTGGTTCGTGTGTTTTGGTGGAATAAACTTCGTATCTGTTACAACAGCATTGGAATTATTGCTTCCGCTCAACCATCCTGGAATTTAGTGTTCTTGGTTTTTGGTGCTTTCAATCTTTTTCTAAGAATTGGTGATATTAATGTGTACTTCCAAGAAGGAGGAATGTCTTTACCATTTTTAACTGATGTAAAGACATTCAATAACAACAGCAAAGCCTCATTTGATAGTAATTTAAACATTTCTGGGGTGATATTATCTATACCTGGAGCTTTATTTAATTTTAGCTTATTTACTTCAGCTTTAAGTTCTGTCATTGTTATTTGTTTATCTATTAGTTGTACCTGCTCCTCTAATAACCTAACTTTAACATTGTTTTTGAGAAAAGCTTTCAATACTGAATGTGTTTCTGTTTTCTCATTTTGATTATTAAGTTTATGAAAAAATAGCCTAAAAGCTTCTAGTATTCCTTCTAAATCAGATACTTTCTTTTTGGTTTCTATATTATGTATTTCCTTGATTTGATTTGTTTTA
Organism: Protopterus annectens; assembly: GCF_019279795.1. Lineage (NCBI taxonomy): Eukaryota > Metazoa > Chordata > Ceratodontiformes > Protopteridae > Protopterus > Protopterus annectens. The sequence continues at coordinate 383,909,679 of NC_056735.1, read as the reverse complement.
ATAATCTTTTTCGTCCTATTTGCTATTCTTCGTTGGTTTTTAGGATTCATTGAATAGTAACATAGTTTAATTTTTTCTAAGCTGGTCATTGTTTTGTGGTGTAGCGTCTCTGAGTATTTTTTATTAGTATCTTCTAGTTCTTTTATTAAGTTGGTGTTTCCATTTTGAATATCAAGCTTTAAATTATCTACTTTTGACTGTAATTCCATTAATTCCTTATTCCACTGTTTTTGTTTATTTTTATACCATCCCACCGCTCTTCCATATAGGTATGCTTTCAAAGCATCCCATATATATATTTCAGATGCATCTTTTGTAAGATTGATATCTAGGAATGTTTGTGTCTCTTTAATATAAAATTCCTTAAAATCTTTGAGATTTGTTATGTAAGATGGTATTCTTGTTACTGATATCCTTCTCTTGAAACATAAGTCTATCTCAAACGTTATGGTGTTATGGTTCGAAAATGGACATGAAATTGTCTTGACTTTATTTAATTTAGAGGTTAAATCCTTTGCTATGTACACTCTATCTATTCTAGAGTATGTATTATGCCTATGGGAAAAATGTGTAAAGAATAGTGAATCTGGGATAGCATACTCATTTATGTCAACTATATTAAAAGTTTCAACAAACTCAGATAACAACTTTGTTAAAGGTGATCTCTTACGTGTAGTTTTAGTATTTGCGTCAGTTTCTTTTATAATGCAATTGAAATCTGCAGCTATGATTAAATTGCCTTTGGTATATTGTACAATGTCTTCTAAGTGTTGTTTGGCCACTATAACACCTAGTCCTGGTATCCAATAAATATTCACTAATGTATATATAATTTCATTGATAGATATTGTCACTAGACAAAACATTCCTGAGTTGTCATAGAACGTGTTTATGATTTTAGGCATTAAAGTAGTGTTTTTCCACAAAATTGCTACTCCCCTTCACTTCTGATTATAGGTGGAACTTACTAGTATTGTATAATTTTTATTGTTTATTTTATTTATGTCTTCCTGTGTAAGGTGTGTTTCCTGTAAAAATACTAGTTGCGCTTCACATAGCTTTAAATATCTATAAAGACTTCCCCTTTTGCAGCTATTATTTAAACCATTTACATTAAGAGATATACATTTTGCAATTGGATTTATATTAGCTTTGCTTTTATCCATATTCATATATTTGTAATATTGTGTAGATGTGTGCACATGAAGAGAATGACTTGTTCTTTCTTCTTCCAACAGTATTACAATAGATTATAGACGCCCAATAAAAGTAAATTACAAGATCATAACTGAGAACAATATAAGATAAACAACCACCAAACCCCTCCATGAGAAAAAACATCTCATCCTTGAATGATCTAATCATTCAAGCGATCTCTCTAAGTCTGCATTTCAGCATCCTCCCCTGGCCCCGCCATATGGTAGTTTTATAATGAAAAGTATCTTATATATCTTTTAAGTATACATGTATTTGTCTTTACAGATTACTTAAATACAGTCTTTATCTATTTTTAATATTTTATAAAACACTAAGGCAACACAACTATACATAGATTTAATACTTAACTATTTGGTTTTGTTTAAATTGTAAAGGAAAATCTTTTATTTTAATATATCTTTTGTGTAGCAATAACGGTTATGCATCTTAAAAATAATATGCTTGCTGTCTATCTCCCTTATAGTGTGAGTGGCATTCATAGATATCAAATTTATTGTAATGGTCTACATATATATATATATATATATATATATATATATATATATATACATATATATATATACATATATATATACATATACATACATACACATACACACACATATACATATACACACATACATACATACACACATATATGCATACATACATAAAAAAAAAAATGTTAAGCATTATATGCATCAGTTAACCATGCCACAAGTTGATTAAATCAGAAAGTATCCATAACAATGAATATAACATTACATTTGTATTGTCATTTATCAGTAATCTTATAGTTTTCTTTTAATTCAAAAAGTCATATTTTAGTGGTATGAATGCTACTAATTTTTTTGGCATTGGTATTATATAGTTTAAGACTATATTTCTTAGCAATTCCTATATATTTATTAGTGCCACTGGCATATTTCATCGCTAGTGTACCACATATGTCATATGTCAAATAGCAACTCATACTCCTTATGATATTACAGGATTTATCTGCAGTGTTATAACTGTAAGGTTGGAAAATATGAGAAGCAAAGTAGGCTTTAAATATGCTATAACACAATTCTGTGGTACTTATTACTGTCAACTCTTCTACATACACAGGAAAAGATAACCTTATATGACCATCAACCATTTTCCTTCATTTTTCTCTTCATCCTTCTATTCTCCATTTTTAATAAATATTTGTTTCTATTGTGGCTTCTTTGAATTTAGTGAAGTACTCAATATCATATTATAGATAATATGCAACGTTCAAACAGAGAACATGCCCAATATAGAGACATATTCTCAACTCAAGTGGTCCACATCATATATGTATAACACTGCAGTCAGAAATATACCAATGAATATGCAATAACTAGCAGCTTTGCAGCATGTGTGTGTCTCTAACAAGTACATACCTATAGGATATTAAAAAGAATAGATAGCACGCTCTTGTTTCATAATTAACAAATGCACACAGCCTGGTATTTACTTTCATAGACAGAAATTAGACCTGTTACTTATATGCATATCAGGTACCAACAGCAATATGTTAGTAAATGCCTATGCTATTCAATTCATATTTTAATGCTGGTTGATATGAGATGTAGCTGACAATGGCTTTAGCGTTTGTGATGTTATATAATATATATTCAGTATTATAAGTAAAAGTATGCTGCATGTCTATTTGCAATCTAAGGTTCAAGGCTGATCAATCCAGCCATACAAGACAATCTCTTTAGCCTAGGTTATATAATGGGAGTTACTGTGTCTCTACACAACCATTCATTTTCAGTGAAGATGTTAAATATTAATATAACTTGCCTTTAATAAAAGCATACTTATAATTCAGCAGTTCTTTCCTATATATATATATATATATATATATATATATATATATATAACAATATCATAAGCAAGTCTGAGATTTTTTCTTGCTCATTACTGCTTAATGATTGTGCTACTTGAACAATTTAATATTTACAGAGTATCTTGATAATTAAACAGCAGCTCCTTTGTACCCTTAAAATGCCTAATAACACATAGCTACATTCATGAACCTTAACTGACTTACTATCCTTAAGGTTGAGTACACTAGCTGCAGTGTGTTTACAAATATGTTATATAGTTCCAGTCAATGACTTAAATATATTATATTTTTATAAAATTAAGTTAAATTATAGTAATTTACGTGGGTGATCTTATCAGAAAAGATTGTAGTAAAGTCTGTATGTGTTAACTATTCATACAGTTTCTTTCAAGTGATATACTTTTTTTTAAGCTTGTTGTGCTGTTTATGTGTACAATTAAAAATGAATAACAAATATTACACTATAATAAAATGTCATGTATGTGTTGATACCTTCTAAATTCATTAGGTACTTCAGTGTACTTTTAATATTTGTTAAACTGTAAAAGCACTTTGCCATCTCTTAATAGTGTGCTGGTTACTTTAAGTAGCTTAGGAGCTGACACCACACCCATACTGTCTTGTTTTAGTGCTGACGTCACTCATGACTCTTTACTTTCATTTTGTGCTGTTAGAAGGTTTTTTTTTTTTTAAACACAGTTTTATTGTTTTACAGAAAACAAAAGGAAGAATAAGCATGTTACAATAATTAGTGTAGTAGTTTTACATAAAAAGTACAGGAATAAACAAAATATAACCTATATACATATCTACATATGTGCCAGAAACAGAAAGAGTAAAAAAAACAATATCATTTAGGTATTTGTGAAGACCTGTTGATCCTTCATGTGGTATGCTACCTTTGCACTTAAATTTATTCCTATAGTCCTGCAGAAAGGGGGTACTTTAGGTGTCATGTAATTTTCTTTCCCAGATCCATCGACCAGGGTAGTTTCTAAGAAAGAATAGGTGAGTCAATGCAGAAATCAAGAGTAAGAAAGGTAAAATGAGAATACTATGAGGATTAATTTTTACTCTGTATCCAAGAGCAAGAAGATAAAGTCCCATATTTTTTGATATGTAGCCCTTTTACAGAAATTAGTTATTAATAGTTTTTGTGAAGAGATATATTTAATGGCCAAAGACTTAAAATCCCTCCAGGATATTTTGGAGCGGTCCATCCAATGTTTGGTGATGTAGAATTTGATCAGGAGGCAGACGATAATTAATGCACGAAGTTTAAACTTAGGTATATAAATACTCGTGATATGTAATAGGGCCATCTCCCAGGACAGTGTAGATTTATGGTATCCCATTTTCTCCAAACGAACCTTAAGTGAGCACCAGATACTGTGAGAGTACCTACAGGACCACAATATATGTATGATATCTGCATGTGAGTGCGAACAACAGGAACATGCAGCGGAGATATTCGGGTTAAATTTGTTCAAATGTACTGGAGTTAAATATAGATTATTGTTAATCATAAATTGTGTATAGCACAGTTTTTTGTATGGCGAATACATAAGTGTATAGTTAATAGCCTGAAGTTTCTGTTCTATTGAGATGTTTAGACTTTGATGGTCCCAGTAATCAGCGAGTATAATTTTTCCTTGGATTGAAATTTCAGAAAAATTCTTGTAGGCAATAGAGACAATGTTTTTCTTGTTAGTTAAATGTTTAAGTAGAGAAGCCACCTGGTTTTGTTCCATATTAGAACTGGGAAATCTGGATACCCATAATATGGTAATCTCTTTTAATTGCCTCAAAATGATAATATATATTTTTAGGTAGACCTAGCATCGTACGAAGTTCTGTTAGAGATAGGTGGTTATATTTGTGTATATCCCATAAGGAATAGTTTTTCATTAACGGGAAGTTATTTAGATTAATCAATTTATTATTTATATTTATATTTGGGTTAAGATGGGATGGCTGAAAGAGAAGGAGAGCATTTCCTAGTTTAGTTATTTGAAATAATTCCTGGAATGCTCTGACTAACCCTTTTAGGGAAGAATATAATTTTATCTTTTTAAGGTTTGATTTGTTTAGAAAGGGTAAAGCTTTTGGATTAATGTCGTTGTCTGAAGCATGATTAAACCATAGTTTGACCCAAGGGGGAGTCCAAGTATGGGCATCTGGCTGATAGCTTGCGATTGTGAATATCCTGTTTGCTTGGATGATTTTGTAATATAGGAGTAGATCGGGCAGCGCCAATCCCCCCTATTCTTAGGAAGGGTAAGTCTTTGATACGCAATTCTAACCGATTTAGGGTGCCAGATAAACTTTGCAAAAGTTTTATGTATCTTAATAAAAAAAGACTTCGAAGTGTAAGAAAGAGATGCATCTAGTTGATAGAGAAGTTTGGGGAAGATATTCATTTTAATAATGGAAACCTTAGCAAGCATGGGGAGTTTTAATTGCTGCCACCTCGCAATGTCTTGAGAGATGGAAAGCCATGTTTTGGATAAATTAGTTTGCAGAATAGAAGAAGAGGTATGATCATAAAGAACTTCTAGATATTTGAGAGAATAATCTATACGATAGGAAACATCCGGGAATAGATGTTGTTTATGTGATATGGGGTTGATCGGGAAAATAAAGGATTTATTTTGGTTAATTTGGTAGCCTGAGATAGAGGCAAAAGTATTTAAGGTTTTCACCACCTTAGTAAGATCAGACATAGGATGTTCAAAATATATATTCAGATCGTCAGCAAAGACAGTTAAACTAATTTTATTTTTAAGGATTTTAGGGATTGAATGATAAGTTTTCTGTAATAGAAATAAAAAGAGGGGCTCTAAGTATAAGTTGAATAGGAGTGGTGACAGAGGGCACCCTTGTCTAGTACCATTTGTAATCCTTATTGGGCGAGAGTATTGCCTATTTATATATAACCTAGTGTGGGAATTCTTGTATAATGTTTTGATGATATTGATAAAGTCAAGGGGAATGTCAAAGGAAGAGAGTACCAGGAACAGAAAATTCCAGTTTACCCTGTCAAAGGCTTTACAGTCATCTAAGATCAAAGCATATCTAGGATTTCTTTCTTTCTTGATAAGGTTTATTATAGTTTCTAGGGTTAGGGTATTATCCCAGGTATGTCTGTTGGGAGTAAAGCCTGCTTGTTCTGAAGAAATTAAAGTGTGTATCGTTTTTTTAAGCCTGTTTGCTAGAATGGCAGAAATAATTTTTATATCTATATTCATAAGGGAAATTGGCCTGTAGTTATTTATATTAGAGGTATCTAGAGTATTTTTAGGAATTAGAATAGTTTTAGATTGATTTATATATCGGTCAGATATACCATTTGTTGTGATATGTTCATACAGTTGGAGCAGAATGGGGGCCAGATTATTCTTAAAGAATTTATAAAATTCAGGAGTGTAACCATCTGGACCTGGTGCTTTTCCTAGTTTAAGGTTATCAATAGCTTCATGAATTTCAGATATCGTTAGTGGAGCTGATAGAGCGTTTTTCTGGGATTCGGTTAATTTTGGAAACGTAAGGTTAGACAGAAACTTTCCCATCTCGGTATATGAAGGGAGTGTCTTGTTGTTAGCATACATGTCTGCGTAGATTTGATGGAATAGTTGCATAATTTGTGTATTTGATTTATAAAGTCTGTTATGATGATGGATAAGTGTTATTCTAGGAGACTTAGGTGTGTAGCCTATCAGCCTAGCAAGGGCTTTAGACGGAGTTTGTATGGATTCTGAGTATTTAGCAATGTATCTCAGTTCTTGAAGGGTAAGGATGGATTGCTGATGATCAAATAATTCTTTTTGTTTAATGTGTAATTGTTGTTCTATGTCTAGGGAGTACTTTTCTATTAGTTTATCATCCAAGATCTTGATTTCTCTTATTAGTTTATTTTCTAGTTCTTTGTTCATTTTCTTAAGGAAAGTGGCTTTCTTGATAAAAATTCCCCTCAGCACAGCTTTACATGCCTCCCATCTGATATCAAAGGGGATTTCACTGTCTCGGGGTGGGGAGAAAAGTTCCTTTAAAGTGAGGATAATTTCTTCATTTAGTGATTTGTCTTTTAATAAATTGCTATTTAAAGTCCAATTGTAATTTCTACACATTGTGGATGGGTTAATCATAAAACCTATCTCCAAAATGATTCTTGAGTGATCCGAGAAGAATCTGGGTTCAGTTAGAAGCTTAATTTGCCTATTTATTAAGATGTCGGATATTAGAAAAAAGTCTATTCGCGACCAGGAGTGATGACATTTTGAAAAATAAGTAAATTTATTCTTGTTTCCTACGTCACAGTCAAATGTAATAGGATCTATTAATTCAAAGTCTAGTATTAACTCTCTCAACGCTAGAGAAATTTGGGAATTTGTAGTTCCCGATCCACTTGAACGGTCGATGGTAGGGTCAATTACCAAATTCCAATCACCACCTATAATAAAGATATGATTTGGGAATTTAAGTAGAAGATTATAAATCTTCATGATAAAGTCCTGTTGTCCTGAACATGGGCCATATAGGTTTAAAAATAAAGTAGGTTTATTTAGGGTATGAGATAAACATGTAAAGTAACACCATCTGTCCTCCTGATCAAAACTCCTGTCAGTAATCACAGGTTTGAAGGATTTTTTGACAATGATCGCCACGCCCCTAGAGTTATTAGAGAAACCCGATGAAATAATATCTCTAACCCATTTTCTGTTATATTCTTTGACCCATTCATCATTTTTCATGTGGGTTTCTTGAATAAAGCAGAGATCTGATTGGGATTTGCAGAGTATATGCAATAATAAATTTCGTTTGTTTTTCATCTGTAACCCCCTGACATTCCAGGAAGTAATATTCCAATTTTTATCCAGTTACCATTGGAGTCTGGGAATTAATATATAAGAAATTGGCATGTAGAGTGATTGGAAAGGAGTAATTTTCAGTGGTATTGTAGCATAAAATAGTAAATAAGTGATTGGCACACAACTCTCTCAATCCTATTCCCGTGCCTAGCCACAAAACCCCTACGTTTGAGAGAGAAGCAAATCTACATATACAAAAAAAACATATGTTAACTAAACGTCTGAGATGTAGAGTCAAAATATGAAACCAACAATATTTACATTCAATATACAACATCAGACTGATTTCCCAAGAAGTCATCCAAAACCCTATCTAACTTAACCAAACAGCTTCTAAGTAAATTTTAATATCATTAGGGGAATGGTTAGTTTATGGAGAGGTTGACATGCTGTTAGAAGGTTTATCACACTGCAATGGATTCTAACTGAAGAACCTTCATTCAGGGGTGGTAAAATAAGAGTTCCCAGCTCGTGCCCATGGCGGGAAGACAAAAACAAAGTAGGTGAAGTTTTTAGGGCTTTTTTAAACTGAACACCAGCTCATTAAACTTTTATTAGTTTTCTTAACATTAAGGGCAGATATACAAGCCAAACAGTTGTTTGTTAGTCAAAAAGGCACTTTTAGCATCAAAGAATAGATAATTACTTTTCAAGGCACTTTTTGACAGTTATTACTATCAGTTTTTATATATTATTATGTGAATTAAATACATCAGTTTAGATATTTCAGGCAGCTTAGTGTAAATAATAGAAAAAGGAATCATGCTCATTTAAACACACCACATTAATATGTCAGTGTAAATACATCATATTCTATACTAGCAGTTAAAGGCAGGTAATTTATAAATAAATCTAAATATCATTTAGAGTTAGAAAAATCATGACTGTAAGTATTTACACTGTAATAGAGAAAGATATGTTACCTTGCTTTCTTTAGGGTTGTTTGCTTTAGTTATAAAATGTCCTGCTTATCTTGTATTTATATTGCTTCAAAGACTGACACATGTGTAAAGCATGAATGCTTTCAAAGAACTTTTTTGCCTTACAGAGCAAATAGAAGACAATAATGTTTGTGTTTTCCATATGTCTTTTATCGTTTCTTCTTCTTCTTGTCAGCAATGCTCCATTCATTTTTTTCTAAGTGACGCTTAACCCCAAATTGGGAGAAATCCATTTCTTCCACATTATCCAAGGTTTTATTAGCTGAAAGATAAGAAACTGTTGCTTGCAGAGTGTCAAAAGTTTTAGGACCTTCAGTAAAAAATATTTTTATTCTTGCAGGGAACAGCAAGTGGACTTTAAGTTGCCTTTTTTCACTTCCTTTATCAGATGGAGACATTCTTTTCTTGCAGTTATAACTCCAGCAGAATAATCATTATCAAATCTGATTATGTTGTCTTTGTATTTAACTGGAGAAGTTGACCATGCTGTTATTAAAATAAGTTCCTTGTCCTGTGATGAAAAAAACTTTATTATTATTGATTTTGGGTGATTTTTTAATTTGATGGTTGATGAAGCAGCTCTTAAGGATCTGTGGGCTCTTTCAATTCCATAAGAAAGAGCTTCAGGCAATTTTAAAACTTCTGGTAACCAGGTAGTAAGGAAAGTCACCATGTTATCTCCCTCTGTTTTCTCTGGTAGCCCATAGATGCGAAGGTTATTTCGTCTAGACCTATTCTCTAGATCCTCTATTTTATTTTGTAATGAAGCATTTTGTTGTGATAAAAAATGTAGCTGAAGATCTTGTTCTGAGAGTCTGCCCTCAGTATCATTTAAGGATCTCTCTATGTCAGCTATTTGAGACTTCTGTTGCGTCATTATTTCTTATAGTTGCTGTATTTGTTTTGTAGATCTCTCCTCAAAAGTGTCCAGTTTGGTATTCATTTTGTCAAATTTCACTGACAAGTCTTGTATAGCATTTAATAAAGACTGCATCTCCTTTTTCATCATCTGGTCCTGTTTGGTATGCTTAGAAAAGCTCATTTTCAGTAGATTCAGATACCTTCCTTCTTGTTTTTGACAGGAAAAATAATGTTTAAAGCCAAATTTTTTGCACTGCAGACTTCTAGTGATATTAGTAGAAGTAATTCAACAAAATAGGTTTGTCTACAATATCTAGTTTTTAAAAATCCCTGTCAGAAATATCTTTTGAGTGCAGAGTTGGGAAAAGATGCTGCCAACCAGTCTACATCCTAGCCATGCCCCCCAAGGATGCCTTCTAAATAGCATGAAACATGACCTATCAGGGCCTCTGAAATTACTATTTAAATGTAGCCTCCAAACAGACTTTGTGCCTTATGAATGGAGAAAGGCAACAGTCATCCCTCTGCACAAAGATGGACCATCTACAGACCCTGGAAACTGCAGACACATAAGTATCACTAGTCTTATATATAAAGTGTCAGAAAAATATGTATTAATGTGTGTGCTTAATGCTGATTAGAAACTAAATAAGTTAACACATTTTTCATTCTATTTTATATGCACCATTTTATATACAGTTGAGTTTCATATGAGACTAAAATATGCTTTTGAAACTGCAGTGTGCTTTCTGAAACTTGCAAGATGCCCTCTGACCTAGTAATTGCTAGCACAGCAATATTCATGTTTATGCCTTTTGGAAATGTACTTGAGAAGCAGGTGATTATCTGCTAGGTCAGGAAGAAATGAATGACCAGTGCTATATTTTGTAATGTAATGATTTTAAACAATCAGCTCTATTCGAAGTATGAGAACATACACAGCTGCAGAAGTTAGAGATAACATAGACAAAGGACTGTTAGAGAAATGAACTGCAATCTATACTTGCTTTGTGCTCGAATTAGCCATAGTACCTTGAATGGTAACATTGCATACATCTAACCAGTGGTAGCCAAGGCCATGTTGTTTTTCTTAGGAAGTTTCTCACAAAAATCGATAGTACCAGCAGAATATTGTAAAAACAATCACTACGAAATGATGATGACAAAACTTGTGATTCACTACGTCAGCTTGGTAGGCAATGTCTTATTATAAAATGTATAAAAATGCCTGCATTTCCTGATTCTAGTTAGACAAACTCTGTATTAGCATGTTTTTGTCTCCTTGCTGCAAGATTAAAGTGCCTTAACCTGAACCTACCGTGTATTGATCATTTTAAAGTATATTTTTCCTTTGACAGTTTGGTCCTTCGAGCTGGAAATATCTCTCACTCTACGCTCAGGTCAGAATTGGGCCCGGTGGCATGTACCCATACGGAGAAGTGGCCACATCGGCTCTTCTGCTTTGAAAGACCTCCGACTGAATTGTCGTTCAAAAGAGGCCAGCCACTGTTTCTGATCTGGGATTGGAGTACGAGTCAACGTTCCGGTGGATCAACACACGGAGGGTCATGTAAGGAGGAATTTACCTTTTTTCTGTTTTAGATCAGGGACTTGTTACAGTATTGTTTTGTCAGGGAGATTTGCATGTGCAGATCAGTGACAAAACGATTGCTGTCTTGTCATAGATCAGGGAAACAGAATAGGTAGGCAGTTATTCTAGATAAACTGTGAAAAGGTGTAAAATCATGGTACCACGTGATAAAAAGGGTTATGTAACAATTTCTAACTTAGCTAAGGCAACATGGGAAATCAGTGCACGAAAAGTTCCCGAGACCCGCCCTTAACCGAAGACGCGAAATATATGCAATTACAGCGTGCCGATAATGTTAGGTATTATACAAAATGGGTTGATAAATACAAATTTGACGGTAATTTAGATAAACCTTCACTTATTAAACTTGTTAGACAACTTAAAACAGATGCGAAAGGTCAGCTAAAAAAGCAACAACAATTAGGAGTCCCTCAGGCACACAGGTGGCTTGAGAAAGCAAACTGCAGGGAACAAAAGATTAAAAATTCAAAAGCAATGTTCTTAGATAAAGAGGACAATAACTTGGTAATAGCAACAGCCCCTCCTTCGCCCCCTCCGTTTCCCTTACCAGAATATGAAGTGAGTGGACAAGCTGATCCACCTCCGCTATACCCAGCTGTTCCTGCAAAACCAAAACCGTTTGTCAGAGATCCTATCGAGACCAGGTCTCGAACACGCAACTTAAGAGGGGATATTGAATTATATGAAATGAATAAAAATTCACAAGCTATGAGTGAAAAAGAGATATGTCCACTCATAGAAGTACCAAATCCGCAGGCAGGACAGGCAGGACAGGATCCAACTCTTCTAGTATATAGACCGTGGACACCGGAAAACATCCGGAAAGCCACAGAGGGAATTCCCCATCCAAAAGTTAATTTTATAAAATTCTTAGAAGACTTACAAGGCATGAGGTTAAGTTACCATTTGAATGGAGAGAAAGTAAAAAAAGTAGTTAGACAAATCGTAGGTCCAGATTGGCACATGATCAGTGGCAACTAGAATCCCCATGACACAGAGCTTAGACCACTCCACATAGAAAAGCAGAACTGGACAACAGAGTGAAAGGTCTAACAGACCGAATCTCTGAGAAATGGAAGCCTAGGGCTGATTGGATTTGCATTAATCAGTGCATACAACAAGAAGGTGAAACTGTTGATAGATATTATGCCAGATTATTAGAATGTTTTAATAACCATTGTGGAATGCAGGTACCTGAAGATCAAACACATGATTCCCCATATGAGCAACAGCTAAAGAATGCGTTTTTAAAAGGCAGTATTGCATCCATTAGCAGCTTTATTACAAAGCACATGGTAGATCATCATACAAGTAGATTACAGTCACTACTTGAATATGCAAGACATGCCGAAAGGCATTTTAATAGCAAAAAGAAAAAGAAAACTCAAGTATTTGCAGTAAAAGACGGATCAGAAGTCTTTGTAGTACAAACTGGGAAGAAGGGTAAGAAAAATACCCAGGGAAATAAACAATCTGATAAACGATCAGAGGACTTTGAAGAGAGAAAGAAAAGGGGTGAATGTTTTAAATGCGGGAAAAAAGGACATCTAGCAAGGGATTGCAGGCAAAATAAAAAGGTAACCACAGAAGACAAGGAAGGTGAGGAATGATTATATGATAGTCAAGAATCACTGGAAAGGAATAAACAAGAAAAGACAAATGCAAATGTGATAGAAGGGGTAGAGGATGTGACAGAAGAAATAGAGGATGTAAATGAATTCACAGATAATGAAGAAAGTGAAATGTTGGACTTAGCATTATTGAGCTTAGAGCTCTACTTAGCAGACACAAAACCAGAAGCTACACTTCTGGTAGAGGGGAGGGAAGTTAAATTCCTGTGTGGCTCAGGGGCTTCACGGACTCTGATACATCCTTCCAAACTACCAGAAAATTCAGAATCACTTGACTACATATTACTGAAAGCAGCTAATGGACAGCTGTATCAGGAGCCACTCTCCCACAACATAGCGATAACTGACCCAGTTTCAGGGATGACCCAGAAAAGCAAAATTGTTGTTTCTGCAAAATGCCCAGTGAATCTCTTGGGCAGAGACCTAATGCAGATATTTGGCATAGCCGTAGTTCCAACTATGCAGAGTATGGAAGCACAGTGACAAATGGATACTTTTGTAGTGCGACCGGAGGGTGAAACATTTTATTGGTACAGCCAGGACTTAGTTACGACTGGTCCAGGGGCAGTAGCCGAGGAACTGATGAATGTAGCCATCAGTAAATCCCCCTCCCTTGACACTGATAAACAGCATTTGTTGCATTGCACTCTATATTACTGTAACAGACCAGGACCTGATAAAGAATATGAGCAAGAACTGTTTAGAAACCATGCTAACAGATTAGTATTACGAAATTTGTACTGGGACACAGAAGGAAACAGTGTTGTAAGCTGTTCATTGCCCCAGGAATTCCTAGCACTTTACAAATCTAATCAATTACCACATGTAAGTTTAACTAAAGATAGAAATTTGAAATGGGCAGATCTAGGAGAAAAAGTCACAAGGTGGGAAAAGCAGACAGAGTTAGAACTTTCCAAACAGGGAGTACAAAAGCAGAAATTAAATTGGATAATGCAGACACACCCAGCTGTACACTCACAGGCAAGTGAGGATAGCTGAGTAGCACTCTTACTAGAGGAAGAGGAAAAAGCCTTACGAGACATACCAGAGACTCTCTGGTCAACAGGGAAATCAGATGTAGGACTTATTCGTACAGCAGGACCAGTTACTATCACGCCAAAATCAGCATTTAGACCTCAAAAGAGACAGTATCCCTTAAGAAAGGATGCAGAAATAGGAATCAAACCTATAATAGCAGCCTTACTTAAGGAAGGAGTCTTGATAGAATCTCCTGATTCACCATGTAATACACCCTTATTTCCTGTTAGGAAAGAAAACGAAGAATGGCGTATGGTCCAAGATTTACAAGCTGTAAATGACGCAGTTATACCCAGGGCACCTACGGTGCCAGATCCACACACTTTATTGAATGATTTGAAACCTCAACAAAAGTATTTTTCTGTGGTAAATATTAGCAATGCATTTTTCTCAATACCGATACACCCTGACAGCCAATATTGGTTTGCATTTACATTTCAGGGGAAATGGGAGACTACCACAGGTATATTGTGAAAGTCCAACAATATTCGCACAAGAAATGGTAAGTAACCTGGCGGGATTTATCCCACCGAAAGACAGTCAGATTTTACTTTATGTTGATGACATTCTGCTGGCAGCCTCCACCCAGCAAAAATGCAGAGAGGATACCAAAGCATTATTACAATTTTTAGCTACTCAAGGACACAAAGTAAACAAAAACAAACTGCAACTTTGGAAAAAAACAGGTCAAATACCTGGAATATGTAATATCCAAAGAAGGCAGAATATTAGATGAAGACAGAAAAACAGCAATATTACAAGCACCTAAACCAACTACCAAGATGGAAATTATGTCCTTCCTGGGCACTACTAACTTTTGTCGGAGTTGGATTCCAAACTATGTTTTGGAATCTGCTCCACTGACTAACTTGATATTCAAAAAGCCGATGGCAGCACAAAATTTATTACAGTGGACACCAGAAGCAGAATCAACAACTGATAGCTTCTTCCTTAGTTTTAGGATTACCAAACTATCATAAACAATTTTTTCCAAACTGTAGACTGTAAGCAAGGTTATATGACATCAGTGTTAACACAGCAGCATGGGGACAAACAACGCCCCATAGCTTATTATTCATCACAACTAGACCCAGTGGCGTGATCCTTGCCCCACTGTGTACAAGCAGTAGTCGCAGCTGCAATGGCAGTGCAGGCTTCAGCCTCAGTAGTATTGTTCCACCCTCTCACATTGAGAGTGCCTCATGCAGTCGCAATTATTTTACTGCAAGAAAAAGTAGCATATCTTTCTCCTGCTAGACATCTTTCCAGTATGACTATACTGTTGAGCCAACCTCATATGACAATTGAATGATGCACAACTTTGAATCCATCAACCTTGCTCCCAACCCCTGCAGATGGCAAACCACACTGCTGCCTGCAGGAGATTGAGCAAAAGACACTACCTAGAAAAGATCTCACAGATGTTCCCTTAGATGATGCCGAGGTGACAAACTATGTGGACGGCTCATGCAGGAGGGGTCCTACATGACAGAATCTAGTGGGGTATGCAGTAGTTTCTGATTCCGAGATTTTAGAAGCAAAGTCTTTACCACACAACGTATCTGCACAAGCAGCAAAATTGATTGCTTTGACAAGGGCATGTACCTTGGCAAAAGGTAAAAGAGTGAACATTTTTACTGACAGCCAGTATGCTTTTTCTGCTGTACATGTTTTTGCGCAGCAGTGGAAAAATAGAGGAATGATAACATCTACTGGTAAACCAATTAACCATGCGCAATTTATTTTAGACTTGTTAGACTCTATTCAGTTACCTCAGAAAGTAGCTGTTTGCAAATGCATAGCTCATACCAAGCAACAGGATAAAATTTCAAAAGGTAATGTGAGTGCTGATACAGCTGCAAAACAAGCAGCTTCAGCTTCAGAAGTTTTTCTTTTGAGTGAGGAATTGCAACCATCTGAGATTTTAGACCTAGAAATGTTAAAAACAATGCAGACACTTACTACAAATGTAGAAAAACAAAAGTGGATAAAACGAGGAGCAATCCTTGAGAAGGGACTATACATCTCCAAAAAAAAGAAACCGATTTTACCATCTAACTTGTTTATATATGCAGCTTTGTTGAGCCATGGGCAGTGACATGTCTCAACAGGGGAGATGGTGCAGTTAGTGAATCGAGTGTTTATGACGTATGGATTTACAAACTACACAAAAAATTTTTTGTGCAGCATGCCATGTTTGTAAAAAGCATCATGCACAAGGGGCATTAAAACCTAAGCAAGGGAGTTTCCCTACACCACCGTATCCATTCCATACTATTTGTATGGATTTTATAGAGCTGAACAAATGCGAAAATAAGAAGTACTGTCTTGTCATTATAGATATATTTTCCAAATGGGTGGAAGCTTTTCCAACTAAAAATCCAGATGCAGCTACTGTTGCAAAAGTCCTCGTTAAATAAATTATTCCTAGATTTGGCATACCGGAAAAGATTTATAGTGACAATGGCACACACTTTGTAAATCAAACTATACAACAACTTAGTCATTATTTCGGGATTTCTCTGAAAAATCATTGCGCATACCACCCCCAATCTGCAGGATTAGTAGAGAGGCATAATGGGGTTTTGAAAAACAAGCTTAGAAAATTGATTAGTGAGACACAAAAGAACTGGGTGCACTGTTTACCTCTGGCACTATTGAGCATGAGAACTGTTCCAAATGCAAAAGGGTTAACTCCTTTTGAAGTTCTGTTTGGGAGGGCATATTATACACCTCAATGGAAACGTCTCATGCCTGCAGAGCAGGAGGCTGACAGTTCACTTGCAGGGTATATGAGGCATATTTTGAATAACAAACTTTTGCAGTTAAATTCTGTTTCAGATAAAGAGCAAACCAGACCATCGGAAGCAGCAGTAGCCCCAGGCACGTGGGCCTGGGTGAAGGTGGTGAAGAAAAAGAACTGGAGTTCTCCGAAGTGGGAAGGGCCGTATCAGGTACTACTGTCGACACCCACTGCAGTCAAGATCGCGGAGCAAGCATCCTGGATTCATTTGACACATTGTAAACTGGTTAAGAACTTTGAACTGGACAAAATCCTTGTTACTGTTGCACAACGAGAACAAAATGACCAGGTATAGAGTAAACAGAGATGCAGAACAACCTCAGAAAATTTGCATGATTATTCTGATAGCCACACTGATAACATTGATCTTTTTGTTGTGGCCTTTCCTTTTCCCAGCCACAAAAGTTGAACAGATCAAACGTGATGAGCCGACCATAGACTGGCACCCGAACTTTAACACTTATCAGGCAATTACACGTGTGTATGCTGAGACTTTTAATGTTTCGAATTGCTGGATTTGCACAGCCATACCAACAGCATACGGGGGGTTATTAATGACTGCAGTCCACCTAGGGGTCAATGAGACCTGGGAAAATTTGGTTTATGAGACTGTAGCTATCAAAACACATGATAAGGTAGCACTGTATTTGCCTGTGACACAAAAGGGAATTGTATGTTTTTATAAGAATGACACAATTCAAGTGGGTTGGAGCAGGTGCAATGTGACTGTACATTACAAATGTTATACCAAAGCAAACAGAATGGATACAGTTTGTAATTCGAATTATGACTCATTTCTTGAGTCCATGCATCAGACTATTGATGAAGTGCAACGTAATCCTGTACTTTTTAAGCAACTGTCTGTAATAGATAGAAAAATGTTTCATCCATTTCATAGCAAAGTAACTACTAAGGTAGAGGATTGTTATTCTGTGTGTGGTAAGAAAGCATATAAATGGTTACCTGAGAATTGGTCCGGCAGTTGTTTTTTGGGGTACCTGGTTCCAGCCATACGACACACTGCAGTTTTGCCTCAGGGAAATATTTGAAATACCCGAGATGTAGCCAAGAAAGCTGTCAGGAAGCCTGAAAATCCAGTGGGACGGATTGAGGCAGGCTGGAAAGACCATCATATCGTGGGTACCAAGCTGACGCACATGGACTTGAGTGATGCTGTCATATCGTGGGCAGGCATATTACCTGCATATGGCACAGTGAAATCGATTTGGGAGCTGCGAAAACTGTCTAAACTTCTCGAAGTAATGAGGAATGCAACTTTTTCTGCTCTTGAATTGATAACTGATGAGCTGAATGCTATGAGAACTGTAGTGCTCCAGAACCATATGGCTCTTGACTTCACCCTAGTGGCGAGAGGTGGTACGTGCGCTTTAATCAAAGAAGAGTGTTGTGCGTATATTCCTGATCATCAACATGAGATAAACAACCACCTTGAGGTGATACAGCAGGTGTTGACCATGACCAAACCAGGCCCAAACCCTCTGATGGACTTTTTCCAGAATTTGTTTGGGGGTGGGGTTCCATCCTAATGAACATCCTGATTGCCATTTGTGTGGGATTACTCCTATTAGGAGCATGTATTTGTTGTGGTATTCCCTGCATGAAAAAGTTAATCAAAGAATTTATAGATATATCAGTTTCTGAGACTTTGTATCAAAGTACTGAAATTGAAGAATTGTTAGAATGTGAAACACTTTCATAAATTTAAACTGAATGCCTCTCTTAACTGCAAATCCTGAATGGAAGAGGTTTGGAGAAGAAGCAAACTGTTTATTCTTTTGAAAATAGAATTAAAAAGTATTAACAGGGGGGAAATGTCAGAAAAATATGTATTAATGTGTGTGCTTAATGCTGATTAGAAACTAAATAAGTTAACACGTTTTTCATTCTATTTTATATGCACTATTTTATATACAGTTGAGTTTCATATGAGACTAAAAGATGCTTTTGAAACTGCAGTGTGCTTTCTGAAACTTGCAAGATGCCCTCTGACCTAGTAATTGCTAGCATAGCAATATTCATGTTTATGCCTTTTGGAAATGTACTTGAGAAGCAGGTGATTATCTGCTAGATCAGGAAGAAATGAATGAACAATGCTATATTCTGTAATGTAATGATTTTAAACAATCAGCTCTGTTTGAAGTATGAGAACATGCACAGCTGCAGAAGTTAGAGATAATATAGACAAAGGACTGTTAGAGAAATGAACTGTAATCTATACTTGCTTTGTGCTCAGATTAGCCATAGTACCTTGAATGGTAACATTGCATATATCTAACCGGTGGTAGCCAAGGCCACGTTGTTTTTCTTAGGAAGTTTCTCACAAAAATCGATAGTACCAGCAGAATATTGTAAAAACAATCACTACGAAATGATGATGACAAAACTTGTGATTCACTACGTCAGCTTGGTAGGCAATGTCTTCTTAGAAAATGTATAAAAATGCCTGCATTTCCTGATTCTAGTTAGACAAACTCTGTATTAGCACGTTTTTGTCTCCTTGCAGCAAGATTAAATGCCTTAACCTGAACCTACTGTGTATTGATCATTTTTAAAGTATATTTTTCCTTTGACATAAAGCCATGGAAAGAATTATATAGAGATGATCAATAGAGATATAGTAAACTTCCAGACACTGGACCTAACCCAGTTTGGTTTCATCAAGGGCAGATGATGCCTACTCAACCTGGTGGACGTCTTTGAGAAGGTCACCTACCTTGACCTGGCCAAGGCATTTGATACAATACCCCACTTAGCATTGGTCGTAATGAACATTTAAAGTGTTATTTTTTACATTAAGTTTGGGCTGTCTGATGAAATTAACTCTGTTTGGATTTTTATTTTTACTTTACCTAACTTACAATGTTTGCTCATAAAAAAGGGACTGTCAATCAGTGTACTGTTACTGTGTCAGTCATGTGTAGGCTTTATTGTGGAGTGCATTTGTTAAGTATAAACATCCATAGTGTCACTGTTATTTTTTAATTAAATGACTCAAAACCTTTAATATATTTGTTGCAGTCCTCATGCATGGTGCATTTTCTTACTCTGCCAGTGACTAGGCCGTGGGCCATACACTATGGAATTAAAGTATGAGACTGTGGATTTAAGGTTACTAGAAAGATAGCTAAATCAGAGAACATTAGAGTATCACAGTGAATATGTGGGATCAGTTAAAGTATATAGTAAAACACAACAGAAAAAGAAAGGTAGGTTTAATTGAAATACTGTCAAAGCAAATGATCACAACAGAGATCCCTGTAGATTGGCTACCATATAGTGAATGCTTCAGGCAGCAAAAGAAATTATATATAAGGAAGAACTGATGGTATATGTAGAATCCAGAGACAAAGATAAACAAAGGGATGACTAGAAGTATAAGACAAGAGACAAAGATAAACAAAGGGATGACTAGAAGTATAAGACAAGAGACAAAGATAAACAAAGGGATGACTAGAAGTATAAGACAAGAGACAAAGATAAACAAAGGGATGACTAGAAGTATAAGACAAGAGACAAAGATAAACAAAGGGATGACTAGATGTATAAGACAAGAAACAAAGATAAACAAAGGGATGACTAGCAGTATAAGACAAGAGACAAAGATAAACAAAGGGATGACTAGAAGTATAAGACAAGAGACAAAGATAAACAAAGGGATGACTAGAAGTATAAGACAAGAGACAAAGATAAACAAAGGGATGACTATAAGTATAAGACATGAGCATGTTAACTATTATATTACACTGGGGGGTGTAAGATGCTGTGGCCTGATATTTAGATGTTGAAACGGTTAAAGATGTTTAAGGAAGCTCATTATTAGGCTGAAAACTGAAAAAATGCAAACCTTGATTTCTGCAAAGAAAAACCACCTGCAGAATATTGGCATCTACATGCAGGAATGGGCAGCAGGGGCACCAGTAGACAGGGAAGTCAAAGAGAAATTAATCAAACGATGCAGGAAAGATTGGAGCAGTCCATGGTGACAATTAGATAGGTCATCTAATCTTATCTAATTATCCTGTTGACAAGAGTGATTAGAGGTCTACTGACCAAGTTTCACCTTAGAAAAGAAAATAGGCAGATGTCACAATAGTAAAGAAGTGTGGGTGATTTATTTGGATTAAGGGAAGTCCAGAAATGAGCCAGCACCTCACAGACTTGCTAACATGCTTCTAGTCTAAAAAAGATAGCACACAAAATTCCAAGGAACACAGCAGTATATGTTTTCAATAGTAACAGGCTTATGGACTGACTACAGTATTGATTATTTATTTACTTAGTTAGCTGGGTAGGTGGGCTGGTCTGTGTATCCTTTTTCAACAATAACCTGAGCTACAAGCAACTCCCATTTGAATAGAGAAAAATGTGTACTTCAGGCATTTAGTGTAGAATTAACAAAAATTAATAATGCTGTCTGATGAAATTAACTCTGGATTTTCATTTTTACTTTAACTAACTTACAGTGTTTGCTCATAAAAAAGGAACTGTCAATCAGTGTACTGTTACTGTGTCAGTCATGTGTAGGCTTTACTGTGGAGTGCATTTCTTTAGTATAAACATCCGTAGTGTCACTGTTATTTTTTAATTAAATGATTCAAAACCTTTAATATATTTGATGCAGTCCTCATGCATGGTGCATTTTCTTACTCTGCCAGTGACTGGGCCATGGGCCATATACTATGGAATTATAATATGAGACTGTCGATTCAAGGTTAATAGAAAGATAGTTAAATCAGAGAACATTAGAGTATCACAGTGAATATGAGGGATCAGTTAAAGCATATAGTAAAACACACAACAGAAAAAGAAAGGTAGGTTTAATTGAAATACTGTCAAAGCAAATGATCACAACAGAGATCCCTGTAGATTGCCTACCATATAGTGAATGCTTCAGGCAGCAAAATAAATGATATATAAGGAAGAACTGATGGTATATGTATAAGCCAGAGACAAAGATAAACAAAGGGATGACTAGAAGTATAAGACAAAAGACAAAGATAAACAAAGGGATGACTTGAAGTATAAGACAAGAGACAAAGATAAACAAAGGGATGACTAGAAGTATAAGACAAGAGACAAAGATAAACAAAGGGATGACTAGAAGTATAAGACAAGAGACAAAGATAAAGGGATGACTAGAAGTATAAGACAAGAGACAAAGATAAACAAAGGGATGACTAGAAGTATAAGACAAGAGACAAAGATAAACAAATGGATGACTAAAAGTATAAGACAAGAGACAAAGATAAAGGGATGACTAGAAGTATAAGACAAGAGACAAAGATAAAGGGATGACTAGAAGTATAAGACAATAGACAAAGATAAACAAAGGGATGACTAGAAGTATAAGACAAGAGACAAAGATAAAGGGATGACTAGAAGTATAAGACAAGAGACAAAGATAAAAGGGATGACTAGAAGTATAAGACAAGAGACAAAGATAAACAAAGGGATGACTAGGAGTATAAGACAAGAGACAAAGATAAAGGGATGACTAGAAGTATAAGACAAGAGACAAAGATAAACAAAGGGATGACTAGAAGTATAAGACAAGAGACAAAGATAAACAAAGGGATGACTAGAAGTATAAGACAAGAGACAAAGATAAACAAAGGGATGTCTAGAAGTATAAGACATGAGCATGTTAACTATTATATTACACTGGGGGGTGTAAGATGCTGTGGCCTGATATTTAGATGTTGAAACGGTTAAAGATGTTTAAGGAAGCTCATTATTAGGCTGAAACCTGAAAAAATGCAAACCTTGATTTCTGCAAAGAAAAACCACATGCAGAATATTGGCATCTACATGCAGGAATGGGCAGCAGGGGCACCAGTAGACAGGGAAGTCAAAGAGAAATTAATCAAACGATGCAGGAAAGATTGGAGCAGTCCATGGTGACAATTAGATAGGTCATCTAATCTTATCTAATTATCCTGTTGACAAGAGTGATTAGAGGTCTACTGACCAAGTTTCACCTTAGAAAAGAAAATAGGCAGATGTCACAATAGTAAAGAAGTGTGGGTGATTTATTTGGATTAAGGGAAGTCCAGAAATGAGCCAGCATCTCACAGACTTGCTAACATGCTTCTAGTCTAAAAAAGATAGCATACAAAATTCTAATGGACATAGCAGTATATGTTTTCAATAGTAACAGGCTTATGGACTGACTACAGTATTGATTATTTATTTACTTAGTTAGCTGGGTAGGTGGGCTGGTCTGTGTATCCTTTTTCAACAACAACCTGAGCTACAAGCAACTCCCATTTGAACAGAGAAAAATGTGTACTTCAGGCATTTAGTGTAGAATTAACAGAAATTAATAAACAACATATGTAAATTGCTCATAGTACATATCATACTTGTTTTGCTAACACTTTAAATAAGTATACAAATATTATTTGACATACATATCATAGATATTCACAGGCATTTAGTTATTAGTATGCAATACTATTATTTAACCATTGTTCCCATAGCAGTTGCAGTTACAGTTATTTTAGTACTTGATAGATTCTGACAAAAGGATCTGTGCATCAAAAGTAGTCTAACTGAAAGCATTTTCTCCAGTCAACTACTATCCCACATAGGCCTTTTTAGTTTTAGGACTACTTGGTTGGTTCAACAAAGTGCATATTGTGATGCAGCTCTAATTAAGCAATTTATTTGAGAGTGGAGGAACAATAGCTCAGATGCAGAAGTTTGAACAAAGGGAATTCAGTAGTGAAGTGACTTTAGCAGTAGCCAAGAGCCAGAAAGATTTTTGAATTAGGAGATACGGAAGCTGCATTGAATCAGAAACTACTGTGAAGTGACAAATTTTACTGAGTAGTCTGGAAAATGGAAGCATTTTGAAAAGAGTTCAGATTTATAAAAATAAGTCCTCAATCTCCAGCTGTAACTTTCAGTTTCCCATCTCCAACTCCAGCCATTCCATCTCCATTTGAATACCGTCAGGTAAGCACAAGGCCAAAACCAACCACCTGAAGGAAATCCAAGTAAGTGACATCAACAGTACATTCTGCCATTGTGACAACAACAATTTTGGTCATTCAACTTCTACCACAAGAAGATTCAGAATACTCCAGTGATTCCACCAGATAAGGGAAAACCATTTAAATTCAGGCATAAAATACTTCACAAAGGCAGCAAAACAGAAAACAATAAAAAAAAAACACACACACCCCAATGAGAACACTGAATAGCAGCTTCAGGAAAACCTTAGCAACCCTCAGCAGTAACAGAACACACATGCTCATAGGTTAATACTAGGCAATCAGTCTTCAGACTATTATAAGACTAGCCAATAACCAGACATCAAAATCAAACCCTGTAAATTGTACCTTTGTGGGTTATATTCTATCCTTCTTTCTTACACTTCATGACCCACCACAGCATGGAGAAGATTGAATTCCTGGATATTATTATCTTTAAGAAAGAAAACTCTTCTTCGGTCTCCAGCAACTTATTCAGGAAACCTGTGCATGCCAACTTCTTGCTGCATGCCTCCAGCATGCACCCTCACATTACCAAGCATAATGTAAATAAATATCAGGTAATGTACATTTCACGAGTGTTGGTATAGCTAGAACTGTTACTCAAGAATACGAGCAACCTCTTAATGGACTTCATTGAATGAGGTTACCAACAGCATTTAGTCCAGGGTATCTTAATCCCCATAATCATTTTCAAGGAAAGTAATGCAAGTACTACTCTAGTATGTCTCCAAAACATAGCACAACCTCACAGGAACAGCCAAAACAAAGAAGAGCTCAAGCAAAGTATGATGGTTACCTAAATATGGACTAAAGGATAGGTGCTAATTTACTCACAGGACCCAAGGACTTCTGTCAGTATGCTTTTATGCTTTTGCAAGAGTATTCATTGTTTATTTGGCAACCAGGGAGGTGAACTGATCTAATCATGACCATCAATAATCATAGTCTAAGATAATGTTTACAGTGAATAGCTGAATTGGCCAAGATAGACGGAAAGTTCTTTTCTTCAACAGTGTAATACACTGTAACACTCATTTGCAAGCTGAAACATTTCACCTATTTTGTTAAGAAGTTTGGTGATATAATCAGTGCCGTTATATAAATATACCAGAAAAGAGAGCAATATTATTTCTAAACTGGATAGGTGAAGGGGTAAAGATAGATTCAATTGTAACATTTCTGGAGTAATAAAGTTAAAGCATAAGTTATGGGAGGTGATTGGAAAATATGGTTGGAACACTAAGAGTTGTGTTGACAACTTAAGGTGAACACCACTGTCACCCCGAGGCTTAATTAATCTGTTCCCTTAAGTGGTGTTCCTAAGTGAAGGTCAAACAACTTATACATGTATTTAAAATATTATTATCAAATTTGTTTAGATTTTATTATGTTTCAAAAATGAGTATTGATGTATGATTTAATGATTTATGATAATGTGATTTTTGTCACATGACTTTGATAAAGTTTCATTAAATGTGTGTATGGTTTACCACAGCTTGATTCTGAAGAAGTCATTAGGCTTTGACAAAAGTGTTTAACCAGACTGTGTATGTTCTGTATTTATTAAACATGTTTTACTCAATGGTTCAAGTTTCACTATGGTCTTTATGGTTAACTATTTTGTATGCTTGGTTGGATTTTGCTTTTCTATATCAATTACAAAAAAAAAATAAATCACAATGTGTTGTTGGTCAGTAGTTAAATCTAGCACAATACAATGTGTTATTAGTCAGTAGCTAAAGCTGTCTGTAGTATGTCATACAACTTCAGCCATTTGATGATAGCAGGCAAGATGAAGGGAGAGATTATACTGTTGTACGGACTACTGATAGAAAATGTGCTGTAAAACATTCTGCCAGTTCTCAGAAATCTGTCTTCAGAATGAGAGATAAACCAAAGGAGTCCTATAGGATAGCACCAGTGATGACAGGTGGAATACACTGGTGGTGATCTCTAATCACTTTACAGAGATAAACATGATACAGATTAGGCACTATTTGGTAGAAAACGCTACATAATTATAACTTATAGTACAGCACAATAAGCTATTGGGATGAGAGGCTTTTTGATAAGCACATTTACTGTGATAAATAGTGGTACAATTGTGGAACTATCTTGCAATGGACATTGTGTAAGAAGATACATCAGGGTTCAAAAAGTATGAAGCATAGGCAGAGTTTCTTTAGAAATGTGCAAACTAGAACATCTCTTGAGCCATTTATTCCTTGGGCTGTAGTAATGACCAGACAAATAAACTCATTCAAATTTATTTAAGAACTTTTTTTCTAAAATCAAGTACATAACATTAAAATAATTAAAAGCAAACAATTAATAGACTTCTGTCTGGAAAATGGCTTGATAGTAGCCAACACATGGTTCAGAAAGAGAGACAGTCACAAGATTACATACAAGAGTAGCCAACATGCAACTCAGGTAGACTTCCTCCTAGTAAGGAACTGGCACTGGGGCAGAATCCATGATTGCAAAGTCATCCCCAGTGAAAGAGTCAGCCCACAGCATAAACCACTGGTTGTCACAATCAGCTGTAAGCAGTGATCAGAGAAGGCTCTAAGGTCAACAGAGACCAGGCTAAAGACCTGGAAGTTGACTGGAGAGAAAGTACAACAGTTCAAAGAATTACTCATGGCACTAGCACCCCCAAGAAGAAGAGGAAATAGGTGAAGATGAAGAAGAATGGCAACACCTCAAAACAGCATGTGTTAGGGCTACAGAACAGATATGTGGCTGAGAGAGGTATGGAAATAAGGTACATAAGAAGAGCTGGTGCTAGAATGCAGAAGTCCAGGAAGTGATCAAAAGAAAGGAGTGCAGGAAAACATGGGAGATAGAAAAGACTGACCAGACTAGGAAAGAATACTGTTTGGCTAACAAAAAGCTAAGAAAGAAGTTGCAATAGCAAATAATACGGCATCGGAGGCACTCTAACAACTTCTGGAAAGTGACTCTGTAGGTCGTACAAAGAAACTGTATCAGGTTGCAAAGAAAGACAGAAACATAAAGAAGATAGTCAGACACCCTTCATAAGGGATGCCAGCAACAACTTGCTCATCAGTCCACTGGGCATCAAAGGCAGATGGAAGGAGTATTTCCAGCAGCTTCTGAAAGAAGAAAACCCCACAGAAGCTGTACTGCCACAGAAACAACCTACGATGAGAGAAGAAGAGGGGCCCACCCTAGAAGAAGTAAGAGTAGTACTAAGGAAAATGAAGTCAGGGAAAGCAGCAGGCTGAGATGAGGTCACAGCAGATATGATAAAGATGTTGGATGAGATAGGGGAGAAATGGCACTTGAGGGTACTTATAGCAATGTGGAGAGAAAGGTATATCCTAGATGACTGGAGAATAAGCATACTCATGCCAGTGTACAACAACAAAGGGGACATACACAACTGTGGGCAGTACAGAGGCATCAAACTCCTATCACATTGCATGAAAGTTCCGGAGAGGGTGACTGATGAATGGATACACACAGCAGTAGAAAAGATGGGAGATGAGAAGTTCGGATTCAGATCAGGATGCAGCACAACTGATCTAATGTTTGCAGTGAGACAGATAGTTGAGAAGAAGCTAGAGGTAAGGAAAGAGTCCAACTGGCCATTCCTAGACTTGGAGAAAGCACATGACAAGGTCCCAAGAAGGCTGATCTGGGCAGTACTGCGGTGGTTTGAAGTCCAAGAAACATTGGTAGAATTAGTGCAGGCTATGTACAAGGACCCAATGACTCAATTATGAACAGTGTTCAGCCTCACAGAGGGGTTACCAGTGAGAGTGGGTGTACACCAGGGCTCAGCTCTAAGCCCACTGCTGTTCATACTGGTGATGGATTACATTAGCAAACAGGTTGTAGGGGACAGATCAACAAAGTTACTGTATGCAGATAATGTGGCATTAGAAGCAGACTGAGCAAAAACGTCAGGAAAGGATAGGGGAATGGAATGCAAAACTGAAGGCACATGGATGAAACTAAGCACAGATAAGACAGTGGTAATGGCAACAAACTGGGGAACTCAGAAGAAGCTGAAAACTGAGACAGAAGGGAAGAAAGTGGAGCAGGTAAATAGCTTCAAGTATCTGGGAGGAGTGGCTGAGGAGAAGGAAAGTCTGAATGAAGAGGTCAAAGCTAGAATCAGAGGGGCTGCAGCCAACTGGCATAGAATCTCAGATGTAGTCTATGACAGAAGAATACCAAAGAATCTGAAAAGTATGCTGTACAAGACAGTGGTGAGTCCTGTACTACTGTATGGTGCAGAAATCTGGGCAGTAAAGGCAGAGAAGGTGAAGAAGCTAGAGATGAAAGAAATGAAGTGCCTGAGAAGGGTGGTAGAATCCACACTGTGGGACAGACATAGAAATGAGGACATAAGAGCAGAAGCCAAAGTAGCTCCAATTGCAGAAAAATCAAAGAGAACAGATTACAGTGGTTCAGACACATGTGCAGAAAAGCAGAAGACAATCTGATGAAGAAGATTTGGGTCAGACAGCAAAAAGGTAAGAAGAACTGAGGATTTCCAGCAAAGAGGTGGATGGATTGTGTGAAAGAAGATCTGTGACAGCCAGGCATGAATGTTGAAGAAGGCAGGACTGTGGCACTGAATCGAGAGAGATGGCGACAGTTAACACGATACCCAGACTCCATATAGAAAATGGGAAAAAGGGGGCTGCTGCTGCTGATGATGATGATGATGATGATGATGATGATGAATTAATAGAACAGCATTAAACCAAATTCAGCTTCAACAAGCTGGCAAGTTAGTTAATGTTAAACCAGGTTATATACCTAATCACATACATATGTGTGGCTGTCTGTCCAACATATACTGGTAAAAATACAAAAAACAGTTCCGCAAAATAAAAGTGGGATTGAAATGCCACAATTTTGTTGAGGCCATAGCCGTTCGCAGACAATGCAACATAGCATTACATTATCACGCAGTCAATTAATCCTTACAGCACAACCAAAATAGAAATCACTCAGGGAACTCACACACAATCCACCCTACATTTAATGCAAGAAACCTGTAGCTTCATCAAAAAATGACAAGTGCCTATTACAGATCACAGAGTAACAACTAACTATCCAAGGGGTGCATTTGGCATAAAGGTTAAGGTCTACACCTATTAGACTCAAGGTACAAGGTTTAATTCTGACATCAGATTATTAACTAGGCTTAAAATGGCCTTTCAGGACAGTAAGCCTAGTATTTACTTATGAACCTATGAACCAAAGTATGATATATAGTAGATGAACTTCTATAGAGGAAAGAATAGCAGGTGGATATCTGTAACAAATGGGACTGGTATGCGTTTAGGAAGACTGACTCATATGATCTGATATGTTACAGCTGTCAGTGTAAGCTGCTGATACTTTGAAATTGCTACATCCCTGTTTCCTGAAATCCACTAACATTAGAGCTGATTTTAATTATGGGGATGTATAGGGGGTCTCCCCATGCATGAAAGATGTGTGAGAGTTGAAGTCCGACAAAAGAAAAAAGTATGTGTTGTGTATTGAGAGTTTAAATTAACAGTTTTTGAAGAAATCATTTTGCACCATCAGTCTTTAAAAATTTAATCTTCACGAAGCTGACATCTATCCTTAAAAGCAACATACCTAATCTAAGCATTAGTCTCATATAAATAAATAAATACTCCTATCAAATAAGGTAATTAAGTTCCAAAATATGTTTATTAACGGTGTAGATTAAAATATAAACCATTAACTCACAACAATGAATCAACAGTAATCTGAACAATATAAAGCAGGTCTGCAAATGAAATGATCCTATTACAGACCATTCAGCTGGTAAGCTAAGAGAACACAGTTTCTAAGATACTTACATGTTACATACAGAGTAAATTCAAAACAACTGGCAAGATTTGTTTTATTAGATAAATAGTAACAGAATGTTAACTGTTCATTAACAGACAGACTCTTTGTTTCCATGTAACTTTCCTATCTGTTTAGTACTGATTTTATATGTATAAATTCTTTTACTACCCATACTTTTGGTTTGAAATCATTTATATGCTTTGATGTCACAGACTGCTTTTGTTTCCCATTTCTAACACCATGTCATCACAATATCAGGTCCAAGTGTGCATTTTTAATAGTTGAGACTCGCCTTTTTCCTTAAGGACAACTAGAACATGGAACATAATATGCTAGATTTTTGTTCTGATCTAGTCCACTTTAAATCATTCACTTACACCAGCTGAGTTGACATTATTTAATATCTGCATTCATCTAAAGCCATACTTACAAATGTTAAGACTGTGGATTTTTTTTTTTTTTTTTTTTGCTTATGTGCTTTCAGTAACAAAACACTTTATTGTGCCCTTCTAGTTTCATTAAATGCCGATTTCTATTCTAAGTAGGAAGTACCTGTTATATGACTCCAAAAGGTTTTAGAAATTATGAGGTATCCCATGCGTGAAGTATGCAAGTAGAAGTTTCAAATGAAAGTCTGTGCCACTTTAGAGGTCATTTTAAGGAGATGTAGTCAAGCGGGAATCACATGATCGGCTTCTGAGGTAGAGATATTAAACTGAGATGAGGCCCTCAGAAAGCAGCTGCTGTTTTGTTAAATTATGACCAAATTCAACATTTACTGTATGTCCAGTCAGCACAACAGCACAGCTGTATGTGCCTAGCAATCTGCAGAGACTTCAGAACAATATGTGGAGGTGACATTAGTGTAGGAAGCACATGACAATTTTAGAGTTTCAGATGAATTAAAGGACAATGCTTCTTGGGTACAGCTGTACAGTTGTAAGTAAAAAAAAAAAAAAAAAAAAAAACTCTAATATTCGCAGTCCCTTAGGACAAAATTGCTTGCCAAGGTCATCTAGAAACTGTAACAAATATTTTATGGTTTAACTTTCATGTATTTTATCATCTATTCAAGGGCATTTTTTAGTGTTTCAATAATGCCAAGTAATAACATTAACATACCTTAGTGTATTCTGTCCTTGAATATCTGGAAACGAGATTCATGAGTTAAGAAACAGACCTCTCATGAATTTTATACATATGCATATTTATATATATATTTTGTTGTAACAAAAAGCTGAATACTAATTTGGTTGAAAAGTTTTGAAAGTATAATAATCAAAATGCACCAAAGTGCTCATTTGTTTGAAACACATATGGTTGAATTAAAGTTTTATACAGTGTAGGTAAGTAGAAGTCTACAAGGAAATCAATGTTTGAATGAAAAAGTGGTGGTTGTGAAGATGTGCAAAATCATGTTAAAACAATTCAATATATGTGAGCTTTCATGGGCTGGAATTAGAATAAGGGCTAGGTAAGGAGACAGAATCAGCATTGTGCATGTTTGATGTTTTGCGTGTTGTGTTCTTTTGTCTGGTGTAGTGGCAGTGTTAGGGATAGGGATTTTAGTAACAAAATGTGTAGGGCTGGAGTTACTGAAAAAACAAAAACAAAGAAAACATCTTTGTTTGCAGGGGGCAAGTGCCCCATACCCCACCACCCACTGTTAATTACATATACTGAGACTGCACCACAGTGGGAAAATGGCCAATCCCCTATTCCAAGTTGTTCTGCAATCTCAAATAATAAAGGTCCCATTTACCTCTCTTATTCAAGGTTCCTGTTTTCAAAATCTATTTCAGCATTAAATGGGCACAAAGCATGGAAGCTTATCCTAATGGGGCACCAATTCATCCCAAAATGCATATTCACTCACTCACTCACTCACTCACTCACTCACTCACTCACTCACTCACTCACTCCTGGAAATGAAAGGCAAACTAAATGGCAAGGTACTGCACGTCACCCAGTAGACAGACAACAGTATCTCTTAATATTATAAATAATAACATCTCACTTAGTTTGAGGCCCTTGATGTCAAAAGGGTGAATACCTGCATTGTGTTTAACTCTACTTTTTATCTAAAGAGCTGAGGTAAAGGCTACAGAAATTAATCGCTCAACCCAAGGTAGTGCAGCTTATAAAATCTGTCTCTCCTGGATCAGTCATTAGAGGAAGACAGCTATAATGCAGGCTTGTAAGAGTTTCAGTCAAATTGTAGCATTAATTCTGTCCTGAGTTTGCTGATCACTTCAGAAAAGAAGCTCAGACCCTAACAAAGAAATATTCCCACTAATCTCCTCACTCTCAAACTTGGGAAAGGTGGGTATGCTCTTCAGTCTTTAACTTCACCATCAATACTAAATTAGGCCTGGCAAATCTATGCCACACTACTAGTCTGAATAACGAAGGAATGCTTTCTTTATCACTTCTTGGCCTTTTGGCTAATATCAAGTATAATTCAGTACTAACCTTAACTAACCTGACATGCTTTATTAAAAGAAGAGAAACAGCAAATGTGGTAGATGTGAAAGACTTATTACCAGAACTAAAGAAAGCATTCCCTTTGTATATACAACACTAGAAAGACATCCGAATGGGTAAACTTGTGGTTACCCTGGGTAGTGTTTCAAATGTTTGGATTTTGATTCGGTTCTGAATTGCATATTTATAGTGTTTTCCAGAGAGCTAAAGAATATTATAGATTTATTAGCATCTTGAACATTTCTTTAAGGCATATGGAGGAAAATATGAAGGCTTATTTCTGTCACTAGTGCTGTGTTCTTTACTTCTAAAAACCTTTACTTAGAGCATTGTGACCACTTATAAAAATGAGGAAGTAGCTCTGCAAATTATTACTTCATTTGTCACAGAAATCCGCTTCATTTGAAAACCTTGGAACTTTTCTTCCAGAATCTCTAAAAAGAGAGTGTTCTGCCAGAAGTTGACCATCGTGATGTTGAACTTTTGGCATTCTAAATTATTCTGAAGATCCAGTTCATTGAATTAAATTAAAGTATAAAATGCAGTGATGTATGTGTGCACTCATTCCAGCAGTTACTATATATACATTTAAGTCTATAAAGACTTAAGAAAGAACAGGCTACTTACAAAAAATGTATAGAAGGAATGTAGGGAGTAACAAGTTTCTGCATTTCAGTAACGCATACCCCAAGTCTTTGAAATTAAACATTTTTACGAGTCAGAAAATGAAATTTTCATGGCTGATCCAAGGACAGTAAAAATATATTTGCAGTAGCAGGCAAAAGTCCATTGTTTTCTAGTAGAAAAGGGACTCATTTTAAAAAAATTCTTGGAAATGCCAAGTGAAAAGGTTAGCAGTTCTAGGAACAAGAGTATCATAAGATCTGTAAGTACATACACAATAATCCAAACTTTTTATACTGCATTACAGGTAAAACATATGGCAGTTTAGACCATCACAATTATAATTCTATGTCTGTGTAACATGCAACTGGTTGCTTCACTAACAATTCCTTTTAAGTGGATAAAACTGTAAGGAAGCTAGAAAACAATTTCCCTGTAGATGGATTCAGGATGCTGTAGTCAATGTAAAAGTGAAAAATATATTTCGTCTTTTATTATGATGATTTTGTTAGTGAACTGAATATTATAGGAGACATGTTTATTCAAAGAGGAAATCCCAAGTGGCTAGTGAAGGATGTGACCAGTTATGTGTTAAAAGAATGGGGCAATAAATATGTACCCCTATTAGGAAAAGGCCCTTTGATAAAAACATATTGTTCGGAAGCTGGCAACAGAGAGACAGATGTTGATTATACTAGAGCCTGTATATTGCAGCATACCCCTTGGACTACAAATATTAAAAGAATTATTAGTGACAACTGGAACATACTAAAGATTGATAGGAAAATAATAGAAATAGTTGGAGATACTCCCCGATTTGTATCTAGAAATGGGAATAATTTAAAATGGGAACTAGAAAGGAAAAAACAAACAACCAACAATGAAAGAGCTAAGACAGGTACAACCAAATGTGGCACATGTAATCAGTGCAAGTACATATGCTTAGAAAATAGCATAAAATTAGAAAATGTCACCAAGACAGAGATATGTTTTAAGAAAGGGAACTGTAGGACTACCCATTTAGTCTACCTAGCTATGTGTGCCAATTGTCATTGTTACTATGTAGGAAAGATAGATAGGAGTCTAAGGCAAAGGATATATGACCATTACTATTGCATTAAGAAGAAAGATGTTAAAAATGCCCTGTGGAGGCATATGCAAGAAAGTATTAGTTGCAAATTGTTTCATTTTGCCATATAAGATACAGTCTCAGTGAACCCCAGAGGAGGGAATGTAAGGAGAAAACTGGGGGAGTTAGAGACTAGATGGCAAATAAAATTGAATGCATCTACCCCACCAGGACTAAATGATCATATTTCTGTGAAGCCAATTTTGGCTAATAATGTTTAGACTGTTGAAATGGGTACACAAATGCACAGGATGTTAGTGACTGGTATACTGATCAATCAGTCCCAGAGTTTGATATTTTGTAATTAAGACCATGAATTTATACACAAGTTCCATCTAAGTAAAATAGGTATACATTTATAGAAACTAATGTTATTTTTAGTGGAAATATACACATATATATATATATATATATATATATATATATATATATATTTGCATTTTTATACATAAATATTATAAATATGTGCAAATGGTTTTTAATGGTCAGTACACTATGTGGTTTTAATTTGATTCAGATGTTTTTTTAAAAGGTAATAAAAAATGGGATGTTTTTCAGCACTGGCACTTTAAAATGTTTTTAAATGGATTAATTATTCAATTAGGTGATTATGACACCTTATATATATTGTAAGCCTAAGGGCAGTCATTTGTTCTGAAGAAGTCTATATATGGTTAGATGAAAGTGCTTAACAAAGTTTAATAAAGACGAAATATATTTTTCACTTTTACATTGACTACAGCATCCTGACTCCATCTACAGGGAAATTGTTTTTTGGTTTTGTACGTAGTTGTGGACTGTTTCCCTTTTTGTTGGATTTTTGCAAGGAAGCTAGGACAAAGGGTGAAGGAGCATGCATATGAAATTTCCACCAAAAACAATTATAACACACTTTTAGGCATTTTAGCAGAAGTACAAACTTGAAGAGGCTTTTACTTTTTGTAGATGAAAAGGTCACTTTAAGTGACAGGCTAGGGGACATGGAATGCTTGTTAGATAAAAATGACATGGACTGGCAGCTGTTGTTGAGAGAATCTTTTCCAAAGGACTTAGTGAAACTATCAACATTAAGCCAGAATTTGAGTCTAGTGGTATTAGATGGAGTGGAGCAGTTATGCCACATTTTATACAAAATGTTTTATTTTCATGTTATTTTATATATATTTGGAATGCTGTTTTTGTTTTGTATGATATTGTATTCATTGACTGCAAGTTTTAATTGAACTTACTTGTTTTTCAAATCATGCATTTACACATTTCAAAAGTTTTGCAGCTATCTGATGACTTACAAGAAAAGACTGGTCAAACCATATAAAATATGACATAACTGTTCAGCTGCATCTAATACTTCTAGACTTGTGTGCAAGGCATAATGTTCAAATAGACAAAATAATAATTCTCAGTCAAATGAGAAAACAAAAGATAGTTCACACATACCACATTTGTGAATAGTAAAGTAAAAGAGGTATAATGCATAGATCAGGAATGTCAGCTCAAACAGAGCAAGTACTGCATAGTTGTGCTAGCTGTTAATACATACTTTAGTAATAATCCAAGAGATATTACTTGATAAGTTCCATGTTAATCCTGGTATTAAAAAGCATTTTCATCAATTGAGACAAGTGGGCACAGATCTGTTTCAGTTCAGTTCAAGGATGCCAAATGTGAATTATTATTCCAAGTTCCCTGAAATAGAAGCAGTACACTCATCTCTAGTGGTTGTAAAGGGCTCACCCTAAAGTAATCCAAGTTTGTAACCTCTAGGGGTTTCTCAAACATAGCTGAAGCTCAATTAAAAACATACAGAGCAGGATTACACTGTTATCCAAGCAGAATTTGTATAGTAAAAATGGTAATAAAAATAAAAGATCAACTGCTGAGATGTCAGTAGAATATAAAACAGTTTATTTTCTTACTTGGTCAGATGATTGCTGTGGTAATACAAGAGTTTTTCCTTTTATTTATAGTCATTACATTCAGACAGTCCACTTCATTTCATTAGAATAAAAAAGAGTGGTGTCTTTTGACAGGGTGAAAAGAAATGAATAACGTTCCAATGGTGGTGATTTAAAGCTTAACATTTGGTATAATGTGGGTCGGAAAGTAGCGGCCAATGTGTTTCTTTAAATATGAAAAGGAACCAATAGGAACCATGGCCTGGAGCGTGTAAAGCTACTCATGTAAGAAGAATGATTGGCCGTTGTGTGATAGGTAAGGGGCCAATCACAAGTATTTATTATGTAATGCGTGAAAGGGACTAAGGGCAAAATGGTTGCCTGGTGTATGCATGGTGGGGGCTATGATTGGTCAGAAACCCAGGGAGGGTGACTGGTAAGTGAATAAGTGCAAGGCCAAATGATGTGTGAGTATCAACAGGCTGTGTGTGTTGGGCAAGGAGGTGAGATAGAGGAATGATATTGAGCCATAAAGGCCCATGTAGAGTGAGTGGTTGGATAAGAAGAAATACGAATGGTCACATACGAAGGAAATAGTGAAATTCAGATAAAATAAAATAAAATAAGATAAGATAAGATAAAGATAAAATAGAAGTTACAAACAAGGATAAACACTCAATGAGCTGGTGTGGAACCTTAGTGTGGAAGAAGCAGTGTATGCTGAAAAATCACAAATAACAGCTAAGGAGAAGGCACATGTGTGTAGTTTAATACAATGATATCCATTAGTAACAACTTTGTACACAGCATAGTCAAAAATGTAGTAAAAGCACTCTATAGATTTCTGAATTGGTTTATAGTATGTGCCCTGTCTGGGCTGTTGGGCTGTTGAAGATGGATGGGAAAGTGAGAGCACCTATAAAGCATGTTAGAATGGGGGAAAAAATGTATAATGATTGGAAGGGACCAAGGACAAAGTGGTTGGCTGGTGTATGGGTGGGGGGGCTAAGATTGGTCAG
Source organism: Protopterus annectens (assembly GCF_019279795.1). Classification (NCBI taxonomy): domain Eukaryota; kingdom Metazoa; phylum Chordata; order Ceratodontiformes; family Protopteridae; genus Protopterus; species Protopterus annectens. Next base: position 383,872,847 of record NC_056735.1, on the reverse strand, counting down.
TGATCATGGTGGGTGATTGGTGAATGAACGAGTGTGAGGCCCAATGAAGTGAGAGTATGACCAGCTGTGTGTATTAGCCAAGACAGGGAGAAGGAAGTATGTTATTGGGCCACAAAGGCTAGGTGGCTTGACCCCTCCCCCCTTGCAAAAATGTAAAAAAAAATTTTTTTTGTTGTTTTTATTTTTTTTATTTCATTTTGTAAGTTTCAAAACTTCGATCTTCTAGTCTCAGCCATTTGAAGTTCGAAGTTTTGAAACTTTGAGCTTTAGAAATACATCCATATGGGTATATCTATCTATCTAGCTATCCATATACACACACACACACACATATATATATATATATATATATATATATATATATATATATATATATATAGAGAGAGAGAGAGAGAGAGACAGAGTTTATGTTTATACTGTTTATGTATGTTTATATTATTTCCTTTTTATCACATTGTGTGTTTTTACTGCAGTATGTCAACATATTGAAAGTTCCAATCAGGAAAGAACAAAGCTGTGTGTTATGAGTTATTTGATTAGAAGCTAATTATTTGTGAAATGGGGGAGGGGAGTGGAGACCAGTATTTTTATTTAAAGGGAAAATATAACCTTTCAAGGTTTTTAAGAGAACATTCTTTGGAAAAGTGTTTGCTATAGAACAGGTTGTTGTTTGGTAAATGTAAATGCTTTTGGCTTTTACTCCTTATATTGAGTCATATTTTTTGATTGCAGTGTTTATTTTTCTTGAAGTGTATTAACATATTAAAGAGAACAAAGCTTTGTCTCTTAATGAGTTATAGGAGTTGGAAGTTAATTACCCATGAACATGAGGAGGAGCTGGAGACCAATATTTTTATTTAAATGAAAAAGAACATTTAAATACTCTATCATAATGGCTAACAGTAGTTAAGATGCAGTACATATGGTAGATTTATACATAGGTTTTTGTCTGCTGCTGGATTATTGACAATGAAATGCTAAAAGAAGCTGATGTCTATTTTATTTAGTTTGCTTTGTCTCTCAAGCATTTACCTTTGGAACAATGGAAAAGGTTTCACTGGCAAAGTGTCTCTATGGGCTTTGTTGTCAGAAGAATAAAAAACAGAACCCCCCTTCTGCTTGGTGGCTCACTCTTTGTTGGATAAAATGTATTTGATTTTCCAAGAAAAATATTCTGAAGATGGCTGGATACAGCAGCTTGAATCACACACCCACCTCTCAACATTCCCTGATTTCTGGAATAAACTTGATTCCTTTCTGCCTGGAGTACAGTGTGTAATCCTTTTTTTCCACAAATACACTGCCTCCATTTTTTAATACTTTTAATTTCTGCCACAGTTTTGTTAGGAGCAACTATTTATAGGTTCATAGGTTCATAGGTGGGTACTAGACTATGGGCCCAAGGGCCTAAGTAACCCTAGTTAACAAAGTTCCCTGGCTTACACCACCCAAGAAAGTTAATTTCCTGTGCCCCTGTCGAGCAGAGCCACAGAAGTGATTCTGCGTGTGTATTTCCTATTTCCCATCCACTCATCAAGATTTTTCTTGAAGAGTGCCAATGAGGAACTTTGCTTGACATAGATGGATAACTTGTTCCAGAGTATAGGAAGTCTCTGGGACAGGAATCTATCCCTTCAGCATGTCCTGTTTATTGTGGTGATGAGGTTTAGGTCCTTAGAGTGTGTAGCTTGGAGGGATTGGGATTTCTTTAGGTGTAACATATCCAACAGCTCTTGGTTTAATATAGCTTTATATATTAGGCAGAGATCTCCTCGGAGTAGGCAATATGCTACAGAGTAAAGCTGGAGTTTTTTTAGACAGCTAGTATAGGGCATCTGTTTGAGGCCAGTAATTATCTTTGTGAGCTACTTCTGTGGCCTTTCCAGCTGCTGCAAATGTCTTGTGAGGTACATTCCAAAAGGGGCGTTGTACTCTATAATGGGGTCTAATGAGTGTCGAGTAGAGGGGAACAAAGATCTCTTTTTTCCTGGATGAGAACCCTTTTATGATGAAGTGTGTCACATAGAAGGATTTCCTGACTACTATGACGATGTGATTATCAAAGGAGAGTCTACTATCCACCTGTCCCAAGGTCTCTTATCACACATTCGGTGTTAAGTAGACTGCCATTTATGTGGTAGTTCATGGGTACAGAGTTTTTACCAAAGGGGATGACAATGATTTTTTTGGCATTGAGCTTGAGGCCATGCCTCTGACACCAGGCATCTGTCTCAGTGAGGTCCTTCTGTAGGATGTCCACATCATTTGAGGACTCGAGTATGGCTCCTAGTTTGCAGTCATCTGTGAACTTCATTAGCCAGAGGCCTTCTGTGTTAGCCTGTACTTCAGAGAAGTAGATACCAAACAGGAGAGGTCCCAGGACTGAACCCTGTGGTACTCCATTTGTCACTGGTTTGAAGTCAGATTTGGTGTCTGCAACTTTTACAATGTGGGTTCTGTCAGTGAGCCAGTTGGCAACCCATCTTGTGACATAGGGATTTATACATAGTTTAGTGAGTTTAGCTATAATTCCAGAATGAGGGATGGTGTCGAAAGCCTTGGCGAGGTCAAGATAGGCTGTGTGAACCACCTTATCCTCGTCTACGGTTTTGGTGACTGCCTCAAAGAAGTTGAACAGGTTCAGAAGGCACGATCTGCCTTTCACAAACCTGAACTGGGTGGGGTCCAGAGTTTGGAGGTTACCAATGTCTTTGTTTATGAGTTCCATGATGATACGTTCCATGGCCTTGCAGACCAGGCTCGTCAGGCTAATAGTTCCCAGGATCAGCTCCCCCATCGTGGAGTGGGATAACAGTTGCTGTGCTCCATTCAGTGGGCACAAAGCCTGACATGAGACTATGATTGAACATGGTGCTTAGGTGGGAGCCAGTTAGTTCTGAAGTTCGTGTAAAACGCACCCTGGGATGTTGTCTGGTCCCATGGATGCTGTGTTTTTGGTTTCAGAGAGTGCAGCTTTTAACTGCATAGATGTGATTACAGGGACTCTGCATTCATCCTCTATAGATATGGGCCCTTTAGGGGGTGAGAGGGGGGTAAAGTTAGCACTGAACCTATCTGCCAGGATGTTAGCAATATCAGTTGGTTCTGTAATTTTTGTGCCATTGTGCTGTAACTCGGAGCAGATTTGGGTGTTGCCATTGAGATTCTTGACATGGTTATAGACTGCTTTGTGTTTGCCCTTAGAATCAGTGGTGATTTTTTTTTCATAGCTAGGTTTGGAGGATCTTATAAGGGATCTTAGCTTCTTACTGAGGCTGACCAGGGAGCTCCTCCACTCATGGGATTTTACTAACTTTTGCAACAGTTTCTTCCTTCTGTTGTAGAATTTGTTTATGGCATGGGGACCACCAGATTGGCTTCCTTTTTTTGGAGGATAGCATCTTGGTTCTGTTTGGGATAGCACAATTCATGCACTCGTGTAAGTGCTTATAGATTGCATTTGTGTAGGCTTCAGCAGTCTTAACTGTATTGTCCGTCTGCATGGGTGTCATGAAGTTCGCCACTTCTGACATGAAAAGCATGAATTTGGCTTTGGAGAAATCTTTTACCATGTTTTCCTTAATGGTGGGTGGAGGCCGGATGCAGATATCTAGGGTGATTAGCTTATGGTCAGATCTGACTAACGAGGAGTTGACTTCAGTTGTGGAACACCAGTCACTGATGGTGGTAATGACTAGGTCTAGGATATTGTTGCCCCTGGTGGGAGTGTGGATATGTTGATCCAGGGCATTGGAATTTATGAATTCCAGAAAGTGTTGAGTGAATGAGTTGGTACATGAGTATTTTTCCTAGTTAATGGTAGGATAGTTGAAATTGCCCATTATTAGGGTGTTTGGTTGAACCCTAATATTTTCCAATATATCAAGAAAAGAGGCGTGGGAATCCTGGGGCATGGTGGGGTTTGTAGCATACAGAAGTTCATCATCCAATCATAGTTGGCTAACATCAAGGGAGCAGAACTAGTACGTACATACTGGTAATAAAGAGATAAGGAAACCTGCCCTTTCTGCACTGCACTGAGTTGGTACATTTAATTAATGGGGAAGTGTGGGGGGTACATCCTAATGTGGAGGGCTGTACCCCCCCACACCCCCTGCTAACTATATATACCAACTTTGAGATCGCACTACAGTGGAGAATGTGCATATTTCCTTATTTCTTTGTTACCAGTAAGTACATACTAGTTCCATTCCCTTGATGTTGGCCAACTATGATCTTTTGACGAACATATTTATGATCATTTGACCTTTCAAAGTTAGGAACTTTCATGTTCTATGTAATGAACGGCCATTTGATGAACGTTCCATTCAATCGCTAAACATAGATCCAATTTAAGCAATATCTAACAAACCAGTCCAACTCCAAAATGTAATAATACAGGACATATTACTCAACCACCTGATCCATGTCAGAAACTAGGACCAGCCATTCACTCACTATGTTTACAGCCATCTCAGCTAACCACAATTAATCAAGTCTTATATGCGCACATAGATAATTTCTCACATTCTCCTCTCTCTATCACTGTCACAGTTTAAACCAATGCTAATAAATTCATCTATACTCTGTCACTGTTTTACCCTGTGACTTAACCTAATAATAGCTAACTTCTATCCCCCCACACACTTTTTTGCTCATAATTACTTTAATCCCTTCTCTTACTCATAATTCCACTTTAGGCATTCACAAGCCTCCCTTTCTACTCTATATCCTGCAAATATCGACTCTAAGAAACATTGAAACATTGCTTTTACTACTACTTTTACTTGTAAATATCTCCATAATATAACTGTTTATGCAATAAGTATTTTACAATCTAAGAATTACTCTGCTCTAAATCTTTCTGTTAATTGCATGTATGAAGATGGCTGTGGGACTGGTATTATATGATATAGTATTCTTGTTGTAACCTGCTTTAAATCTTTTTCTCAATTGCATGCATTCAAATGTCTCTTGTTCTGCTTCTGTATGTTACTGTTTATGTAACCTGGGCTGAGCATATAATTGGTCTTCTGTGATCAGTGCTCTGCTCCAGTCAATAAAATGTAAATAAATAAAAGCAATAAAATAAACTTAGTAAGAGCCTATGAACCCATGTCCCTCTGAGTTGTGTGCAATGCATGTATACTTCAGCTTTCTTAACCATTATTAAAATTAGCATCTCCTAAATGGCTACCGTTGTTGGTGGTCCATGATACAATCTGCCATGAAAAATGTCACCAAGAAAATACCAACTTTGGTAAAAGTTATAGGAGAAAGTATCACAAAAAGGGAAAGATTGTCACAGAGTTACTCCAGAAATGTAATTTTCTTGCATCAGAAAGTTTACAGAAAGCAGAAACCTGGCACAGTATTTTACTTCAGTAAACTGCTAAAATTATCTCAGCCCAGGATACCATTGCCTGTTTTGACACTGCTTTGGTTTGGCTGCCAGTGCTTTGCTAAACCTGATAATGTGCCTCCTTATGTGCTGTTATCAGTGGCTTTTGTGGCAATACACATGATAAGGCAGCCAGTGTGCACTCACCATAAGAATATAAGTACCTTACAAAGCTGCAAAGAGCCCCATGTGCAGTAGTCCTACACTACAAATGCACCAGTAATTTATTTACTGGGAAAGTCTAACTTAGAACAAGCCAATTTTTGGTGAAGGTCTGGGGAGAAATTCTCCAGATGCATGTCTTTGTAATGTGGGAGGAAACAGGAGCACCCAGAGGAAAACCACACGAGCGCATGGAAGACATGCAGACTCTGCATATAAGGCACCCTGGCTGAGAATCAAACTGGAGAACTTTTCTGTGAGGCAACAATGTAAACCGCTGCACCACTGTGCTGTCCACAATTGACAGGGAACAGTATGAATATTTAAACTGCAGCCCAGAATTAGTGTATTCCATTCTTAAATCTAGAGTAAACAGTCTAACAACACTGTGATACTTATGTATGTGCATTGCCAGTGCTACACCACTTGTAGGCCCTGTTGAAAATCTATGTCTTGTAATCCTGATATATTTATTTATATTTATTTATTTTATTTAAAGATTAATGCTTATCATTAAGCATGTACAATAAAATGGGAAAAAATAATAAAACTGAAACATGAAACAATTCTGAGCCAAAATGTAAAGTAAGCTTAAAATATACTAAAAGAGACAGTATTCTTAAAACAGGTTGTAGTCAGAAACAAAACTGAAAGTTAGAATATATTTCTCTACCAGGTTCACAACAGACTCATTCAAAAAGATGAAATGTTAAGGATTTCTGAAAGGTAGACTCCACCTCACAGGCCCAAAACTCCAAAGCTGGTATGGGATCCTGTTCCAGAGGACAGAAGGAACATATAAAAAGACACACTCTACCAGGTCTTTCCAGCCATGCCTCAGGAATGACTAGCAGCCTGCCTAGTCAAGACATACGGTACAGCAGCTCTTTCAGAAAGACAGGACCCAGATCATGCATGATACAAACAGTAATCCTCAAGATTTTGAAGAGACAGTGAGCCGCAACAGAGAATTGATGCAAATATCAGAGGACTGGGGCATACCTCTCAACCTCTTAGCACAAGAAATCTGAACAAAGACTAAAATAATGTGGGGGGTGGGCAAAGGCCCAAAAATAGGGACATAATTTAAATAATGCTCTTATAAATTTAGAAGGTTGCTAGAATAACAGGATTTGTTTTAACATGCATTTTCTGAAGGATATGAATTCTGAAGCTCAGATGTATATTGTTATTTAGTGACCCAAAAAACACAAATTTTATGAGGAACAGACCAAAAATATGAGGTGAAAATCTGGACATTTGAGAGATATGTGGGAAGATGAGACTTGTCATAGGTGTACCAGTAATCAAACTGGAAGAAGAATTCTGGACCCACTGCAGGCACGATAGACCTCAATATAAAAGCCCAAGATAGAAAAAACATTCCTGTAGTCCCGAAGCATGACAGTACTATTGTATTTACCCTTCTTCAAAGGTCAAATCTAGATAAACAATATTTAAAGAGAGCAGCAGGTCAATTACTTTTTGCCAAGATCTCATTCAAGAGAAAAACAGCTCTCTTTTTAGAGCTCTCACCCTGGTAATTAGCATAATGCTCATCCAGAATAAGCTTTTCCTCATGTATTTGTGCCCATCTCCACCTCCTGTCTAACCTATGGGTCATAGATTCAGACAGGCAGAAGGCATACACCTCCAATGCTTTTGTGATGCCTTGATTATAAGACATGACCATCAGGATTGTCAGAACTGATACCTTCACATAAGTGGTCAAGAACTGGACAGAGAGTATCTGAAGGGATAATCTGGAAGCCTTTGCATTTCACCAGTGTGCATGGGGGGGGGGGGGTAATAAAGGAAGAAACCAAGACTGAAGTGGACTAAAAAGTGTTCATTCAAGTGACCAGTTTGGCAACTAGGTTGCTGATTTCTTACCCAAGCTGAAAGACCACATCTGATGAATGGCCACATTTTTGAGTAGCTGTCCAAACAATCTGAGTAAGACTCCATTAAATTTGGGAAGTCCATGGCAAGTTCACAGGTCTCATCATCAACCCACATTAAAACTACAGAGAACTATCTCTGCACCTCTTAGACAAGATTGGCAAGGAGGTATGTAAAGTCTTACAACACCCCCCACCCCCCAGAATGTATACCAGGAAGAATCTGCAGTATACTGTTGCTGCTTGCATATACTGAAAGGAGTTGACCTCATCAGCTTATAATCTAGACAGCATTAAGATGGAAGGAAAACATATGGCCACTCTTCCAACCGTACCTACCCAACTTACCAGTCTTGGGACATGGATGGCAATGAAATTGAAAGGAATGCAAAAATTCAGGTGGGGATCAGCATTCTCATCTACACAGGTTTCCCTAATAAACAATAGATGTGTATGTAGAGCATACCAAGCCAGCTGTAATGCCTGGGTTATTCCTAAACCATCTTACACTATATAGCACAGCTCTAGATGTCATGGGAGGGGAACAGGCCCTGTCCACTATGCCAAAATAAAATGCAGACTGCTGAGGTACAAGAAAAAAAGAAATGGAGGCTTCCAGTCCAAATTCCATTTCCTCTAGATTTGACAATATAGCCCTAGGCAGGTCATGAAGGCAGAAGACATCTCCTAAAATACACTCTATGACACTTTACTGACTCAAAACTATTGCACTGCAATGATACTACAGACACAAAAGATGAAGAACTAAAAGGGCAAAAAGCACAAAGAGGTCCTTCCAATTGGAGAGTCTCAGTGTCCCCAGGCAGAAGTAGTAATTTACTAAAGTTAGCCACAGACTAATTTAAGTTAAAAATAACAAAGGGAAATGCTGTTCTGAATGAAAATGTAAATGAAAAAATAATAATAAAATAATGTTCACGACTCAGAGGTGTAAGATAGAAGCCTTTCATCAAACGGGAAGAAAAATCACTTTTATTTAAATTCTGCTTAAATAGTTCAAGTTGCACTTATAGTGACCTATGTAGTGATACTTTTTTTGTACTTTTCTGCTTTTTGGCCATGGTTTAGGCAAAAAAGTTATATGTTTGCAATTTTTAGTTTGTTCTGAGACCTTAGTCTTGTTGCTTCATTTGCAGCTGTCTGTTGTATATTACTGCAAGATTTTAGCATTGTTTGCATATTATACTGCACTTATATTTCCAAAAAGAGAATTACCTCATTTAGTCATTTATTACAATGTTGCTGGTAAATTTCAGCATAGTCTGATGCCTTAGTCTGTGTCAGGTTTGTGGTAGTGACAGTACTGTAAACTCTGCTCCAGGATTTGTACTTCAGTACTTTTATAGCAGTAAATAACTGCTAAAGTTTCATTCAGAGCCTTTCTGTTTACCTTGATACCATTTTCCCCTGTTCTTTGAGTCTGCCCCATCCCCAACTCAGACATTAACATAAAAGTTTCTGAAATTCTAACCACAGGACTAGAGCTCCAGTATGATTTTTCCAGTCCTCCCAACCTTCTCTTGTGGTTCTGGCTCTGTCTCTGGCTAACACTCCTTAAAGTAATCTGACTTTCAAAGTCCATCCCTCCACATTTTCATTGCTCTAGTCAGTTGTGTAACCTAAGTAATTTCCCACTCATTGTTTTCCATGTATCAATAACACTAAGTGCACACCCGGAAAACTAGTATTACACTCAAGTAAACCTCCCATACTACAAACTGTCTCCAGCACATTAAACAACACAACTAACAAATCTTAGCACACTCTAACCTAGTATCTTACCAAACCCCAGAGACTACCCAAGGACGCCTCTGTATAACCCAGTCCATGACCCACAGATGCCCACTCAAATACAGGTCTGCACAAAATGAATATGCCATTTCCAAATGTCTCTGTAACCAGGTTGGTAGATACGGGCATCCTGAGACAATGTAGTGATTGTCTCATGTTGTCAGACAGCCGTTTAATCCTTAAAAAAGCAATCACAGTATGCAAGAGAAGCAAATACAGAATTTCATTGGAGGCAAGAAACACAAACAAGGTACTCAAGAACACACACACACACGTGCACGCACATGCATGCACACTTACACCAAGTTGAGCATCAACAGCAAAGCCCATAAGGCTAGTAAACATATTACCCAGTACTAGTGTCATAGGGAACCCAATTGTATGACACACAGATGCCCCACTCACCAGACTGAACAAAGAGAAGATAACATTTAGTTGCTTATCTGGAGCCAGAATCCACCAAATTACACATGCACTCAAGTCACTACACCACAGGTACCATTATGATTCCAGCATAGCCCATGTGAATGTTAATGACCTGAGATTTACTTCCCTTGACTATATGAAGAGAGGCAATGTTGATGTCCCTGAATATGTATTTCAGCCAGATATGTGCCTTGCATTGAACAGCATTCTGCCTTCACCATGGATGATGCCACAGTATAAACAAAAGATGACTGGCTTCAATAATTGGCATAGTTTCTGGTGTCTTTCAGGGGGGATTCAATATTTGTCAGCATGTGAAGACATGTTTAGCAAAGTACATTGTTTTAAAGAGGATGGTGTACACCTGTCTTTTCTACACTTTTGAATATTGGCTAAAACCTTATCCACACCCTTAGAGCTACCAACATAGCAAATAAAATCCAAGGAAAACTAAAGATGTTCCTGCTCGATGCTAGAAGCCTAAACAAGAAAACCCACACCCTACAAGCTCTCCTCTCTCTGGAGAATATATCTTTGTCATTACTGAGACATAGTTTAAATCCACAGAAAGTACTCTGGCAGTGCAAGACTTCAGTGTTATCACACATTTAGACCATCAGCTGTACGGACAGGTACAACATGTGGAGGAGCCTCAGTCTACATTAGCAACAAGCATAACTCTATATTGGTTAAACAGGACAAGGCCCTGGAATTTATCCACATGCAAATCACCACAGACAAAGTTCCACACCATATCCTAACAAGTCCTAACAAGTTATAGGTCACCTTCTATGTCCCAAGAATCCCATAGCTTGTGCCTGCTGGTGACACTCACCATTAAACAAAATATACTATTCATGGGAGACTTTAACTTCTCTATAGACTGGGAAGCATACATTGTCTCATACGCACAGGCACAATGATTCCTGGACTTTATTGACACAAATACCTTTGACCAGATACTGCTAACACCCACCAGAGGTTCAAACATGTTGTACCTTGTACTCACCAATATGGGACAAAGCTGTTCATCCCCCAGCATCACGTCCTCACTGGTGAGGTCAGACCACAAAGCTGTATCCTACAAAATAAATATCAACTCTGTAACTTCAGCAAACCTTGTGACAGCTAAAAAATATTCCAAAGCAAACTACATCCTATTAAGCAATAGTTTGTCAAAATTTAGTGGCCCTCCCAACCCTGAGTTTACAGCAACTGATGCAGAATTGTTCACATAGATCCTGTACAACCATGTAAATGGCTGTATAGAGGCTGCTGTGCCTACTCAAAAAAAGCCCCAAAACAAACCCCACTGCTGGAATCTTAAACTTAATAGGGTATGTAGCAACAGGGAAAAAGTCCTGGATAAAATCTGGAAGAGCAACTCCTACAATGATAGGTGCTGTCTAATTAAACTAAAACAGGAAACAGAGGACTAATTAAGTCCAACATGGCCAATTACAAGGTCAGGATAGCCTCACAGGCTAAAGACAACCACAAGACCTTCTACAGCTAGGTCCAAGACCTCAAAGGTAACACACACCAGTATGTCAAACTGGTGTCCAATGGTCCTGCCTTAGGTGAGCAAAGCAACATAGCAAATTTGCTGGGTATATATTAGATGAACAAAAGTTCATCTTAGCAAACGCTCACATGAGTGAAAATCCAGGAACTCTAAACTACAATTGTGGGGGGGTGTTGCGCCCCCCCCCATACCCTCCACTAAATATATATTCCAACTCCGAGATCGCACTACACTGAGGAAAGGGCAAATATTCCCATCTTCATTGTACCGCGATCTCACAATTGCGATTTCGAGTTCCGCAATTTTCACTTATGTGAGCGTTCGCTAAGATGAACTTTCGTTCATCTAATATAGACCCAATTTGCTCACTGACAAATTCAGCTCTAACTTCACCTCTGACTCCCCTTTGCCTCCCCTACCTACTAGCATAACCCCCCAACAATTAACAGGGAGCAAGTCCTGACGACGGTTGCTAAGGCCAAAAACACAGCCTCAATGGGCCCCTGCAATATCCCAGGATGCCTCCTAAATAGCTTGTCAGGGCCCATTGAGGCTGTGTTTTTGGCCTTAGCAAGTGTTGACAGGACTTGTTCCCTGTTAACAGTTGGGGGGGGGGGTTATGCTAGTAGGTATGTCTTGGGGTTAGGAAGGGGGAAGTTGGGGGTGAAGTTTGAGCTGAATTTCTCAGCCAGCAAATTTGCTGAAGGTGCACCATTTTTTGGCTCACTGATGTGTGTTCCTCTGAGGTTTAGGACATGGCTGTAGAATGCCATGTGGTTGTCTTTAGCCTCTGAGGCTATCTTGACCTTGTGATTGGCCTTGTTCAATCCTCTTAGCTTCCTATTTAGTTCAATTAGAGAGCTGCAGACTTATAGCAACTTCCATTTAGAATGCCCAGCAGTTAGCACTCTTACTAGATATCACTTTGATTGGTTTTCTTAGTCTGTGGTATAAGAAACCTGGGATGTTGGTTAGAGGAGACAAATGCACCCAGGTGGAAATGAACACCTAAACACAATAGTTGTGGGGAGTATAAAATTAAAAATGGTGCCTTAGGCTAACTGTGATATTACTAAGCTATATGTTATATCTATGTCCACATCTGTATATATCTTAATAAGGGACACTGATAAAGGAGTATGATTAAAGCATATAAGGCACTTTATCAGCTAACCTACATTAGCGTAATGAGTGCTGAACCTGGTGCTTACTCCCTGATCACGTGTTGACCTTTTTCTCCTCATAGCTATATTTCTGTATGACAGCAAAACCATTGTCTATATGATACCCCGAGTATTGATATTGGGACCTTTCACTTTTTCTCACAGTTATATGGCTCTAGGGTTGGCATTCTAGGGTTGACACCAAATACACTTGAGGGATCTGGGGGGGGGTTCCTTTCACACAGGGAATGCAGGAGGGTTTATAGGTTCATAGGTATATGCTAGGTGAATAACCACCAAGGTCTTTATAATCCTAGTTATGCAACCCATCCCAACACAGTTGTATCCCCATATATCACAGGTATTTATTAAGTGGGGGTATGTTAAGAAGCATCTAGAGGTTATGTGGGGGTATGTTAGTTTGGGCATTACTGTCTGTCTCTGTCTATCAGAAACATGGGAGCCACACCTGAGGTGAATTTCTGATTTCCCATCCATTTGTCAAGGTTACTGTTAAATAGACACATATCTGTCTGCCAGAATGTCTTATTTATGTCACAGTCAAAATCTGAATCCTTGGATCTAGTGGTTCTGATGTTGTTCATTTTACAGATATTCAAAAGTTGCATCAGAGCTGGATCTGAGGATGCCTTGTATAACAGGCATAGATTGCCTCTCAGTAACCTGTTGGAGACAATAGACAGAGGTAAGATGACACATATAGGACAATGTGTTTATACCCTGGGCATTCCTGGTAAGGAGCTTTTGTGGGCATTCCAGCTATTGCATATGTCTGGTCAGGTTCATGCTGAAGGGAGCATTATACTCAATGAAGGATCTGACAAGGGCCAAATAGGATGGCACTATGACATCCTTAGACCTGGTTGCTATGACTCTACTTATAATTTGGGTGACATAGAATGATTTTCTTACTACCTTGACCACATGTTGGTCAAAGGCCAGATTACTGTCTATATTTGTCTCCAGATCCCTCACAAATGGGTCATCTCTTAGGTGTATCTTATTAATGGAGTAACCAGCCTGGGTGGCAGTTTTCCAAAAGGCACTGCAATGCATTTCTTGGCATTCAGTTTTAGTCTATGACTTTGGCACCAGTCATTTGTCTGTGTTAGACCCTCTTGTAAGATGTTTGTGTCATGGGGGTATTCTATCCCAATTTGTAGTCATCTGCTAACTTGGTCAACCAAAGGCCTTTAGCATTAACCTTTGATTACCTAAACTGAATCATTTAGTCATTTTAGAAATACCATGTCATTTATATCACATTTGGACAGTTTAGGCTGTATGCCTGTTATTCATCAGTGCATAATGTTTGCCTTGATGACACTGTGACGTATAACGTCTTTGGTATCACACTACCCCCTTGAAGAGTTTAATTGTCAGCTACCAAATTGGCATTCAGCTTTTGAGGAAACTTGTATGAAACTTGGGGTCCACAGTAACCAGTCACAATTAATAAACATGCTGTCATAGGAGGACTGATAAATCTGTATTAAAAAATAGCAATATTCAAAAATGTAAAAAAAACAAAAAGATGGATATTGAAAGACATTACATCTCCCCCTAAACTCTTATGGTTGGTATGATTTTTTTATGCAGTTGGGAGTTACATGAACAGGAAAACTAAGGAATGGGTAAAAAGGATACCCATACAAATAATTCTGTAAAAAAACCTGCACAAAACACTCAGCCAAGCTAGAGTCTTCAGTGTGTAATAATTTAAATCTCTGGTAGTAGAGACCCATGGGATATATGCAAATGACTACTTAATGACATAGTAGTGTTTCAGCTACATGGTTTCTGAATTCCCATGGCTTTCTACTTTTTAAGTCTTTAGGGGTACATTTAGGGCTATAAAGCCAAACAATACTAGCTATAAACATGCCATGTTTTGGACTTTGTGTGACCTCATCAGTACAGCATAAATGGATTGTTTGGCTATAATTTAGAAACACTTGGCTGAGTCTTTTCTGCAGTTTTTTACTGAATGGTTTGTCTTTGTAACCTTCGTGCCTTTTGCTTGGATGTTGTTTGGGATATTTTGCAGGTACTTTAAAGTTTATGGGCATCAGCTGAGTTTAAAGCTACTACAGGAGAAAGAGCTCTCACTTGACTTGGACCAGCTACCTGGAACCATCTCCCCTCAGAAATCAGAGCAGAATATAAACTTTCTACCTTTAGCTCTAAACTAAAAAAATGCCTTTTTAAGGAGTCTGAAAGCTCACGGTTCATAGACAATGGTTAATAAGACAATAAATTAACTTCTGACCTTGAACATACTAATTTACTTGTTACCCAGCTGTGTGATAATACTTCCCTATGTTCCAATGCATATACTTTACATACTGTAAATGCATTGTGTATCTATATCTGTACTTATGGCAGAGTGTTGCTCGTTTATAATATCTGAACACTGTATACTTCACTTTTATCATTATTTTTCTGTCACTTATATATATCATGCGTGCAACTATTCTGTGTACTATGTACTGCTCATACCAGCTCAGTTTGGGCTGAAAAGGATGAAAAGACTAACTCACTCACCTGTTAAACAAATAGAAAATATATAAATGAATTAACAAATGCAGCAAATAAGCTTTAGTAGTCCAACTCATGTGTACTCCAGCTATCTTCTACAAATCAATTTTATCTGTACATCACTACATTGTGCAGTATTCTGAAGATAACATAACATGTAGTTTGTAGTATACCATTGCACAGAACAAGCTAAATAACATAAAACTGACAAAACACCCATAAAGTTGTAATATTAAGATATGACCTGTGATCTGGGCTTTGATGGAATGATCGCAAATGTGGTCCAAGAATATACATTGCCTTTTCCATTTAAATGGCACTGTTGTGATTTTCAGATTTGTTAGGATATACCAATCAACAATGTAACTGCATCATTTTGAAGGATCTTAAACATTTCAGTTGGAATTCTATAACTTCCTACAGCCTTGGTATTACCACGGCTTTCTGGGATCCATTTAACCTCACTATCCAAAACATCTGGCTCTAAATTAGCAAACATACCATATCATTGTATGTATCATTGATTGTAGGGTCGTATAAGTGTAGGCATTTACCATTGGGGACATCCTGTTTTTGTGTTTTCTTATAGTTCATATGTTCAGATGTATAGCTGAGTAGATATTATATTTTGGTAAAACTAAGCATGTGTTGAGGGTCTGTGTCTCTGTTTCTACACATCTCTCTCTGTCCTTCTCTGTCCCTCTCTCAATCTCTATACATATATATATATATATATATATATATATATATATATATATATATATATATATATGTGTGTGTGTGTGTGTGTGTGTGTGTATATATATATATATATATATATATATATATATATATATATATATATATATATATATATATATATATAAAAGAATACTTTAAAATGAATGAAACTCCCAAATGTCAGTTTAGCAAACATCAACATGTAATAATAAATGGAGCATTGACAGCTCACTGTGCATCCACAGGGCATAACCTTGGCGTATGCAAAGTTTAAGACAATGCCTTTTAAGAGGCATGACCCCCCTGCCCCCTCATACCCCCTGCTAATCATATATACAACTCTGAGGAATGGCAATTCTGCACACATGTTGACCACCTGTTTTGTCAACCAAACTTTTACAACAATATACACATATATACTCACACACATACACACGTAGCATTTATATGCTAATATAAAGATGAAACTACTGCTTTCTTCAAACATAAATATTTATCGAAAACTATTTTCCTAAACCTGACATTTTATGATTTCATGACTGCAAATATCATAAACCAGATCCACTGGTATTTTTTCACATGCAAACTTAGACGCATGCACACACACAATCTATATTTATAGGTCCATAGCTAAGTACTAGGTTAACTGACCTTGCAGGCCATTTTAAGCCTAAACAATTTCCCAGTTTGTGCTTGAAATAACCTATCCTATTTGGTTATACATTAGTCTTACCCATCCCATGATCAATAATTACATATTGCCCCTAATGATAATAACTGGGATCATACCACAGATAATTTGAAAGGACCCATTCATCTGATAAAGCATTTAGGAGCTGCTTCTGTCCTTTAGTAGTACAGGGGGCATTCCTGGGGTAAATTTTCTGTTTGTCATCCATAAATCTAAGCTGTGCTTGATAATGGACAGGGATGAACTTTGTTTTATGTGGATGTTCCCCAACAGCTGTGTCCTCTGCGAGATATACCTGCCCCTCCAAACCATTCTGCTGATGTTGTAGAAGATGTTTAGAGCACTACACCAAATATCTCTGATGCTATTTGACTTGCTGTTGTGATCCATTAGTAATGGGTCAGAGGATGCCTTGTATGCCAGACAACTGAGTACAGTGACAGGGCTTTGAGTCAGTCCGCGTAGGACATGTTGTTTTAGCCTTGTATCCATTTAGTAAGGTATCTCAGTGAGCATTCCTGTTGTTGCATGTGTCTGGACAGATATATGCCAAAGGGGGCATTACATTCAATGATTTATATGTGTGTGTGTGTGTGTGTGTGTGTGTGTGTGTGTGTGTGTGTGTGTGTGTGTGTGTGTGTAGCAAGAGAGAAAGAGAGCGAGATGCAGTAGTTTTACAGCCTTTGAGGGTAAGGTGTTTCCCACCTGTAAGGAAAAACATGAACTCACAGGGAAAACTGGTACTTCAGAAAAAAATACGTATTCCCTCTACTAGCTTAATAATAATTAATCGCCTATCATATTAATTGAAATACTTCTTTGAATTTGAACTGTAAACTCGTTTGCCCTGTCAGTAATGAACTGTACCTACTTGAAAATTCAAAATGTCTGTTTCTAAAGGAAAATTTAATACTATGTTATATCGACAGCTATGTTACAGCCGATGCCTATATAAATAGCTTTACATTCTGTTGTATGTTTAGTTGCACAGTTTGGTCTCTCTGGGCTGGTTTGTGACTGAAAAGGGTCCCTGGACCAGTTCATTTACCCAGTTAGCAAATGTTAAATAAATAAATAAACAAACAAATAAATAAATAAATAAATAATAAATAAATAAAAATAAAAAACTTTATGACCGATAATGTTACTGGCGGAGACTCCTTAAAATCAGGAAAACAAAAGCAGAAAGTTTGGACAAGCTCTGCTGAGACTTTTATCAATTGCTTATAACTCATTTGGAAATTGATACTTCTTTATTGAAAAATAAAAGATAAACAGATGAATTTCATCAGATCAAAATCCAATTTACAAAAGATGCAGTATGTACATGTTTTAACACAGTTAATTGTCAGTTCACTCAAACTGCGGTCGTAAATGTATTCCATAGGCTGCTGGGCCACGACACAGTAGCATAGATTTCATATTTCATAGCTGTTCTGCATAGCTACTCCTGATGGTAACTAATAATAACCCACTAACCAAACATGCTCTCAGCTACAGAAAAAGTGAAAAAATTGTGTTCCGTGTGGTGGAGAAAATAACAACCATAATACTTGACAGCAACAATGGAGCTATATTTGAGAAAAAGGAGAAAACGGATCAGATGAACCTTGGCCAAGGACAAAAGAGCTCATCTGTTTATTATCTTAGATTTTTCAATAAAGAAGTATTAGTTTCTAAAAGTAGTGAATCATTGACTGATGCCTTGGTTTACTCCTGAGATAAAACTTGTTGTAAGACAGCTATTTATTTTATTTTATTGATTTTCTCTGACTATCCTGAACCTCATTCATTGGCATTCATTTTCTCTTGTAGCTCTCTTAACATCTTGCAGTTTATTTACCAGCTTTAGACTTTCTGGCAGTTTCTTCCAACATGCTGGAATAATTTTTATAAAGGCATTTTCTGTTGTGCTTTAACTAATGACAGTCTAAGCAGTTGGACAGATCCATCAGATCTGTGAGCAGGTCTGATCCCTGATTACTAACATCTTTGAGGGTAAATGTGCCCTGTAAGAAGGTAGCTCTAACTGCTACTGAGATCCATATTTATTTCTGTTGGGTGGTTCAATTTGTTCTTTGGGATTAGACAGATGTAAAAACCTCAGTATGTTGTTTTCTGTTGTTTCTGTTGATCCTTCCCACCTGCCATAATCAGTTGCCTGTTAATGACTTCAGATCAACTCATACATTTACCACCCATGTAAATATTCAGAGTTAACAATGAAGTTAAGCTCGTCATCAACTCATATTAACACCCAGGTTTAACTTTCTGTGGACTGCAGCTGGTCTTGTGAACAAAATGCACATTTTGAGATAAACAGGTAATCCCCGAGTTTTACCATTCATTGTATCTTCTGTTAAACTCAGTCTGAAGAAGGCATCAAAGTCGCTGTTCATTGCTCTAGTATAACACAATGTGGTTGAAGACTATTTAATCAAATGCTATTTCATCAAGGTTCCTCAAATGAGTATAGTTTGAGGTATGGTGACAGACATGACATTTGACTGAATGCTCATGTCAGATTTGCAGAAATTAGTGACTTTAGAGTTAGAGTTGGTGTCAGGTCTGGGGTTACATTTATTTAAAGTTTGGCATTAGAGCTACATTTAATGTTACACTTAGATTAAGAGTTTAAGTTCAAGGTAGGTTAGGTTTAAATTTATGTTTACATTTATTTTTAGGCTTAGAATTAACATGTTGAATCTGATTGACATAAAGATATGGTAATAGAGGAAATAATTTCAGTATTTATGTGTACCTCATTGAATGTTTGTACTCGTCTTTCAATTATATGGTTGTCAATTTAGTTGGCTACCAGCCTTACACACCCCGTAATATTGTCAACAATGACATGGTCTCCTATTTGCTGCAGTCGCTGGAGCCAGCTTTGCAACTCTGCTAGTACCCTGCTTCAGCTAAGGCAAGAGGGAGACAAAAACTGTGGCTTCACTCTGTATTTTGTTACTTTTACCCTTGATATCTGCAATGCACTATATAATATCAGCCCACTATGAGTTCAAAAAGTGAATTCTGGTTTGGAATATTGATATCCATATATGTTTAGTTCATCTCTACATTTGTGTTGGTCCATAAGGTGGTAATAAAATGAATGTTTTCAGAACATTATGCTATGTTATCTGAATTGTTTATTCTTTGCAGAAGTGAAGAGAGCACTGCTAAACTATCCAAGTGGAGAAGAATAATTTCCATAATGTAAGGTATTAGCCAAAGTTCATCTCCAAATTTAAGGCAGCGCACAGAAAGTTGATAAAATTACTAGAGGCAGAACATTATGCAGTAACTTTATTTGAGTCTCTGATTCTTTGCACAGATGCAGAAAGCATTCCATGGAACTATCTCTGCAGAGAAGGGCAACTTCTAAATTTCCCTAAGATCTTGGCCAAACTCTACTGACATCAATGCATTTCACTTTAGGCCTGATTTCAAATGCTCTGTAATTGCATTATCATACATAGCAAACAATATAATTAAATTGTTTATAATGAATGTTTCAAGAGATATGCTATGTGTTTATTGCCTGTAATAGATGAAAAATGTGTTTGCATCAAAATGTGCTAAAGCTAATTTGCATTCAAAAGGAATTATCAGATATGTAATGTCATAAGCTGGAAATAAGGTACATATGTGTTAATTAATATGGTGGTGTTATTTGGGTAGATATAATTGTGCACATTTTATTTGCAAAATTGTTAAGATGTATACAAGGTACTGATATGTAATTTATCAGAAAGGTAATTTTGTTTGGATATGTATAAGCAAGACATTTTATTATGTCTTTATTATTAGCACTGCATTTATTTAGATCACATGTCACTTGTCAAATGCAGAATGTATCGTGCTTCGGCACCATTTCATTTTTCACTTATCCCCATTTAAAACCTTTAAGAATGATGCCTTATTTTTCTCTTTTTGTAGGATGAATACATTGCAATACATTTTTAAGTCAGGAACATTTTGCCCTTTATACTGGTACTAATACATTTTGAAACTGATTTGTTATAGAACATTAATTAGCATGCATGTTCCAGTTAGCAGAATGCTAACCCCTAGCCTAATTCCATCATCACAATAATATTGTCTATGAACAGATCCACTGGGCAACTGGGCATTTCTCTAGAAAAAGTTAATTTCTGAGAGAGTAGATTCACTTAAATGCATTACATTTCTACATACAGTAATATAATAAGACGCAAGCTAACATATTTAATACAAACTGGCATAAATATTTCAAAAGATTAACATTTTAACCAAGGAGTCAGAGAAATCTACAGTCCTGCCTACTAATATGCTGTTGCAGAAGTCATCATAATTAGAAGCAGAAACAGATATTATTCGCCTTTCCAGCTTTCCACAGCCATTACTGCTCCAGATTATCAAATGACAACTAACTTCCCCAAAGTCTGTTTTTACTTCCCCACATACTTTGAAGAATCTAAAATATTTATTCTTGCACTGATGGTTTCCCTAAATGAACATTGATGACAAAAAAGCTAAACAGAGTTTCAGAAATTGTTACTGTCATGTTCATTGATGAATGATATCAAGCACAATAACTTTAAAGAGATCGCAGACACCATTATTACATGTTAACTGCAAGATAAAATTTCAGATATATTAGAGAGAACAGTTGCTTTTACTGTGGTAAATAAAACTAAAACTTCATGCTAGCATCAAAGGAAAGTAAAATCACTGGGTGCTACTTATTTACACTTACACTATACACTATACATTTGGCAACTGTCAAAATCTCTTTAAAATCATGTTAAGATGCCATCTTAAGCGTTACATTATGTGCATGGAAGCACTGTTTAACCAGTCATATGTACACTTCTTATTATAGCTGCATTAGCTAGAGGAGTGCCTGCTTTATTCATTATAGAAACCTGAAGTCTTATAAGCTGGGGCTTCAGCTGAGAATTGATCTACTTTCAGATGTAGAGATAAAAGCCTAGCCAGGCCACAATGAGACCCTAATTACTTAGTAACTAATTAAGAGTTGAAAGAAGAAAGTTTGAGACTTGAAAAAGTGCTGGTGAATAAACTGAACTTCAAAATGTTACAGCTGCATCATTGTTTTTGTAGTGCAGCTTTGGTGATATAGCAACAGTGACATGATTGTTTAAATATGCTAAACTGACAAACTAGTAATAC
Organism: Protopterus annectens; assembly: GCF_019279795.1. NCBI lineage: Eukaryota > Metazoa > Chordata > Ceratodontiformes > Protopteridae > Protopterus > Protopterus annectens. The sequence goes on along the minus strand of NC_056735.1, from coordinate 383,851,312 downwards.
TGTGATTATCACTGATTATTGCTTTTATTAATAGAATTTATATGGGTTCTTTGTTGTTAAGAAATATTATTCAGAAAATTATTAGTCTATTTCAGGGATTTTCAACAGTTCTGCCTTAAGAGGTCGACAGGTGTACCGCAAGATTTTTTAAAATATTGGTAAACCTTTTCAGATCCCCGATACTATGAGAGCTTGTGATCTCAATCACAGTTACCTAGCACTGCCATTGGCTGCTGCCTTTCACTGGCCTCCTGTTTGAAACGCCATATGCCCTGTTTGAAATATTGGTAAGAGGCAGTAGATGTAACATGAGTAGCAGGTAAGAATGATGCTGTTTGTCAGTTTGTAATTGCAGTTTAGTTTTTTAAATTTTAAGCATTAAAAATTAAATTAAAACAATTCTTAAAACCTAAAGTTATTCCATGCTGCACACATTCACCGGAGCCATGCCTGACTGGCTGCTGCAAAGTGTATGTGTGTATCTATGTGTATGAGTGTGCTTATGTTTCTGTCTGTGTGTGTGAGTGAATACGTGCATGAAAGCAGAATGTATATGTGTGTGAAAGCATGTTTCTGTCTGCATGTGTGAATGAATGCGTGCATGAAAGCAGAATGTATGTGTGTGTGAAAGCATGTCTGTGTCTGCGTGTGTGAGTGAATACATGCATGAAAGCACAATGTACTTCTGTGTGAAAACAGAAAACACCATATGTGTGTATGAGAAAGAGAGTGAATAGTAAGATCGGTGGGCCATTTGTTTACACTCACTAAGCAGTGCTTTTGCTGTTTAGCGAGTGTAAAATAAAAATAAATGAAATCGAAAAAAGTGTATGTGTGTGTGTGTGTGTGTGTGTGTGCGTGTGCGCGCGCATGTGTGTGTGTGCGTGTGTGTGTGTGTGTGCATGCGCGCGTGTGTGCATGTGTGTGTGTTTCTCTCTGCATGTGTAAGTGAATGTGTGCATGAAAGCAGAAGACTGTGCATGTGTGTGTGTGTGTGTGTTTGTGTGTGTGAGAGTGAAGAGTGAGAGCGATCCCTGGCAGCAGCAGCATCAGTTAGAAGACGTTTGCGTATCTCATACCTCTCAACCTCTTGGCACAAGAAATCTGAACAAGGCCACAAATAACAGGGGACAAGTGACCAGAAATAAGGACAAATTTGAAATATTGCTCTTATAAACTTGACTAAGGGAAACAACAAAAACACTTGCAACTGAAACTCAGGATTAGCTGAAATAAATCACTTCCCTGGTATCAAGAGCTTGGATACATCTGTATCTTGTTACTTGATCTCTTCACTGATTAAAATGCCATACAAAGCATGAGATTTCTTATTTGATACATGCATACATACATACATACATACATACATACAAATGTTTCAAGCACGGACATTAAAGCCCTTCTAGCTTGCCAATATGCCAAAACACTTGTTCTCATAATAAATGTCCAGGCTGTTCGTAAAAATATCTAAACTAGTACTTCCTTTAATGTAATTTGGTAGTCTGTTCCAAGCATCAGCTACTCTGTCAGAGAACCAATTAGTACACTTCTCATTCCTATAGAATCTTCTACATAGGTTATCTGACAATTCTCTAGTACTTTTTGATAACCCCAAACATTCCCAGAGGTAGTTGTCCCTAAATGCCCTATATACCTGAATAAGATCTTTTAGTCTTTCATAATAACAGATTTTCACATCCATGGATGCCTTTAGTATATTTCCGCTGTGCTGTTTCCAGTTTATTCATGCTTGTTTTCCTATAGGGTTTCCATATTGTTATTCCATACTCAAGTTTAGGTCTAATGTAACTAACAAACAATGGCTTCATTATGTTTGATTTCCTACACTTTATAAATCTTTTTATACAACATATAGTTCTATAACTATCATTAGCCAATTGGTTGATATGATTAGAAAAACTCATAGCTGAATCTTCCCATATACCCAGGTCCTTAAATGAGTCTACAGTTTCAATCACTGTGTGTTGTATTAAATATTCATCTTTCAGTTTATGTCTCTGAAATCTCATATGCTTAGTTTTTGATGTATTTATCAGCATATTATTCTACTGTGCCCAAATGGTCAATTTAGTCAAATTATTTTGCAGACATGCCTTATCTGTAACACTTGTAATCAGTTTACCCAATTTCAGGTCGTCAGCATATAGGCTGTAGAACACCTCAGATGAAAAGGTAAGGTCTGAAAGATACAATCTAAACAAGTAAGGACCTAGTACAGAGCCCTACGGGACACCTTGACTGCAACCAAGGATTTCACCTGTCCAGCTGGTGTGTGTGATACTTGCCATGTCCTATTTGTAAGCCATGCAGCTATCTATCTTATCAACAGTACATCAATACCTAGTTGTATTAATTTATTGATCAGTGTTTTGTGCATGACCCTGTCAAATGCTGAAGTTAAATCTATATAAATCACATGACAGCACAATTTTTCATTCGTAGCTGTTATTATATTGTTATAGAACATCATGTTACAGGTGGTAATAGATCTATTTTCAACATATGCATGCTGATATATGGTTTCAAGTTCCAACCTATTCAGTTCTGACAATAACTTATCCAGTATTACCTTCTACATTATTTTTCCACAACATGAAAGTAGACTTAAGGGTCTATATTATTCTGGGTTTGTCCTACTCCCCTTTCCCTTAAAGACAGGTTTAATAAGTGCATGTCTCCAATCTTGAGGAATCTCCCCATATTTATATGACCTAGTGAATAATAGATGTAATGGCAGTGTAAGTTCTTGCTTAAGTGTTCTGAAATCTTTGTTACTTATTCCGTCTTCTCCCTGCGCTTTGTTTGGATCCAGTTTGCACAGTTCTTTTTCAATATAATCTAATTTGATTCCAGTATCTGGGGTTACCTGGATGTCACTAATTTACCACCCTTTTTGTGGAGCCAAACTGTTTTGCATAAAATTTTGTAAATATATCTATAATCTGTTGTGTCTGAGAATAAATTTTAGAATCTGCACACAGTTTATCAATTTGTGTATCTTTACTCCTTCCACATCTTATGTAGCTATAAAAAGGTTTCCTAGTATGCTCAATATCTTTATATAAATTTTCTTCACATTTTTCTTGATCTTGTCTAACACTATGCTTAATCTGTTTGTCCAGCTCATTTATTTCAGTTTTCAAAGTTGTAGTTCGACCTCTCTTCCATTTCTTATATTTTTTGTCTCTCACCTTAATCAGGTATCTTGTTCTTATGGAAATATACCCGCCTGATGTTACGTGCCTTGATAGGTATAACATCATGGCTTTTAATCTTGGGTGGCCGCAGTGGTGCAGTGGTTAGCATTGTTGTCTGACAGCAAGAGGTTCTCTGGTTCGATTCTCGGTTGGAGTGCCTTCTGTGCGGAGTCTGCATGTCCTCCCTGTGGTCACATGGGTTTTCTCCAGGTGCTCTGGTTTCCTCCCACATCCCAAAGACATGCTGTACATGGATTGGATACTCTAAATTGGCCCTAGGAGCGAGTGTGTGCACGTGTGTGTGCCTTCTGTGGAAGGTTGGGCCCTGGGCTGGCAATTCGACACCCTAAAACTCCACTGCCATTCATGAGCAGACAGGTGATCCACTGTGGCAACCCCTAACTGTGAAAAAGCCGAAAGAAGAAGATCATTTCTAATATCTATTTTACATTGGGTTCAAAAAACACTGCCCTGTGAGAATATCATGGTTAGTGATGTCTGTCTGAAATTACAACAGAGACACATTTCTTTGCTGATAGTGGGGCCTATTTATTCAGAGTTGTTTTTTTAAGACACTAACCCTCATCTTACCACTTTGCTGATTCCCATCTCAAAGCAGATAGAATTACATGGGAATTGGATATCTATGTTGGTAACAACCTTTCTTTTAATTATGGTGACTTGGTTGTATTTACAAAGGACTTCTATCTTTCTCATCTAATCTGTTGTGATATCTCATCCAGGACCCATGCAGTCTTGGTCTCTCTATGAGCTTCCCTTAATAGACAAATCCTTGTATGCAGTACCCCTTTTGGAATGCACCTAACAAAAACAACTTGACCAATTTGAAAGATTCCCAATGATTGCTGATCAAAAAGATCTCTCAACAACATAGTCTAAGTTACACCAAAAGACTAAAACCTTATCCCTCTGCCCTATCACATATAGACAACTGAGGGGTGGTCTTTGTTTAGCTTTTTCAAAATTGAAAAATGCAACCCTTTTTGAACTCCTCCACCTTCACAGAACCAGTGGTCTGTCTAACAGTCATAAAAAAGACCTTAAACTGCACTGCAAAAATCAACAACTACTGGTGTGATGGATTAATAATTAGCCACATTCCTTACCTCTGGGAAAAAAAATCCCTCTACATGCCAAACATCCAATCCAAAAGGCAAAGCTAGAGTTTTCATTGTGTAATATCTTAAACATCCTACAATGGAGGCCTATGGGATATATATAAATCATCCTTTAAAGACATCAAGTGTTTCGGCTACGTGGCTTCTGAATGCCCATGTCTTTATTATGTTTTAACTCTTTATGGTATCATTTTAGGCCAATAAAGCCAAATTCTTCCAGCTGTGGACATGCATGTTTTGTTTTTTTTATTGACCTCATCAGCACAGCATATGTGGTTAATCTGGCTATACTTCAGAAACAGAGGGTTTTTAAACCCAAGTTTCAGATATCACACAGTGAAAACTCTAGTTTGGCTGTTTATTTTCAACTTGTCAAATAAAGACCTGTCAGTTGGATAGCAGACTATAAATTCATTCATGGGTGATGTGAAAACAATCCTCTAAACAAGAGTGCCTAACACACTCTCAGTATAAAGGGGTATCAAGGTTGCTTCTCAAAGGTCCTTCCTCATATGCTTAGTGCAAATGCACAACTATGAACCTATATAACACAGATTGTAGTGCAGCTGTTCTTCTGACTCATGGAACCCTAAAAACATGTAGAAATGTAGCACTAACTGAGCTGGAGAAACAGCTGATATAAGTCAGGAATTGAATAATTACACCAAATAGATGTAACACAAGTAATTTTATTCCAAGAAAGATGGATCCAAACTATAACACAAGCTTTCATCCCTGCTCAGTCAGGAACTTCTTCAGAGTGAATTAGTTACTAAAATCAACCTCATTTAAATAACAAGCAATCATAAAACATGCCCCCTTCCCTTACATAAGTAATTAAAACATACTTATAAAGCAAATATCACACCTAAATACAAATACAATTGATAGAATAAATAGGTAATAAAATATAAAATCTAAAGCATCCTAATTTTTTCTATAAAATACTGAATACTTTTATATAAAATACTGTATAATTCATCTCTCTAAAACTTTTAATTTTGAAAAACATGCATTCGGAACACCTAAGAGCCAGGAACAACCAGGACTCATTCCAACAGGAAGTCCCTCAATCGAAGTGGGGTGGGAGAGGCAACTACAATCATTAGAGGGGGAATATGAGAAGGAACTACAGAGGGAGGAACCATGCCTGGAAATAGCTCCTAGGCCATACCCTGTAATTCATGAAAATTCTACTAAAGACTTTAAAGTGTTCAATTATTCTGATATATCTGTTAGTCAGCAATTATGTGATATTTTTACAAAGGGTCTTTCATTTGTACCTGAGCAAAAATTGAATATAAGCAAGATATTAGTAGATCTGAAACTATATGTCAGAAAATTGAACCTAAATATGTTATTTCATAATGTAGAACATACAAGAAATCCCTTATATGTATCTAGCACTTACAATCCACCTGTACATCCCTCCCTACAGTTGTTTGAAAGTCTCTGTGAGCTAGACCTTCACAGTTTAGGAAGTCATAATCCTATGAATGTACCCTATAATCTATCTAGTGAAGAAAATGAATTACTTAGATTTATTCAATGTAATAGGGTGATTAAGATTATGAAACCAGACAAGGAAGATGGGATTGCCATCATGAGTGTGGAACTTTATAACATGAAAATTAAAGATATATTGGAAGGTTGTTCATACAAAAAAGTTTCATTAAATGAATTCAGTGGTGCATTAAGGAAACTATAAAACAAAATTAATGACCTTTTTATAGAAGGTAGTACTTCTATAGAAGAACTGAACTTTACGTTAGTACCCCACCCCAAGGTTGCTTGTATGTTTGGATTACCTAAACTGCATAAAGATTTACAGGATCCCCCACAAGACCTATTGTAGATGGCCGAGCTTCAATTATACAACCTATAGCAAAGTACTGGGATATAAAACTTAAGAATTTTTTTTCAGAAGTGAATAGTTTATGTAAAAATTTGTGGGATTTTCTACAGAAAATAAACTTATTAAAGTACACTGAAAGTGGGTACTTCATTACCATCAATGTAAAAGATCTTTATACTGTCATCCTCCATAATATAGGGGAAGAATGGTTTTGTGAATTTCTCTTGGAAAAGAATGTGCCACAGATAAAAATAAATACTTTTGAACATTTATTAAGTATTGTATTATACAATAATTTTATCTTGTTTGATAAAGAGTATTTTTTGCAAACAGAAGGTGTCTCAATGGGTTCAGCCTGTGGGGAGACATATGCTAATATAGTTATGTTACAATGGGAGAAAAAGTATTTGTTCATTTCAACTTATTTCTCCCATTGTACATGCTATATGAGATTTTTGGATGACATTTTTATGTATTGGGAGGGCCTGGGTGAGACCATACCTGAGTTTATTGAATATCTAAATGACTGTACCCCTTTCCTAAGATTCACACATAGTGTTGAGGTGGATGAAATTTCATATCCTGATGTAAGATTAATCAAAGATAAGGTATCTAGGGTGTTTAAGTCAGAGATTTATCAGAAACCAACCTACTCAAATAGTTTTTTACATTTTAGTAGTTCTCATCCGTTTAAACAAAAGAAAGTCGTGGTCAAAGGCCAATTTGTAAGGGCTGCACGGATGGTGTCCAACTTTGAAAGTTTTTTGGATGAGTGTGATAATCTTAAAGATATAACTTCAAACCAAGACAAAAACTCACAAATAGTAAACGCTCAGCACTCCCCTCACAATCCAAATGGTAAAACAGCAAAAATCAGGTATCAGAGCGAAACACAGCTGTTAAGTTTTAAAACACATCCAAAGGCAGCAATTCCATCCAGTGTAAGTCTTTTACTTGAAACAAACAGATAAATCCGGTAAGCGCTTTCACCCGACAGGGCTTCATCAGACCATAATGCATCACTGATAACAACTCCTTATATAGTAAAAAAGGCACCAAAAACCTGAATTCAAACATTTTCTTAAAGTGACAAGATCATAGTCTTATCAAACATCTTATTCTGAAAAGATTAATTACATCACCATCTAAAAAATGACATAAAAATACAAAATATATATATGAAAATATATATAAAGAAATATGTGTAAAAATATATAAAAAATATATAACAAATCCTCACAAAGAGGATTACTGGCCTCAAACAAATGCCCTACACTGACCGCCTCAAAAAACACCAGCTTTACTCCGTAGCTTATCGCCTACTCCAAGGTGATCTCTGCCTAACATATAAAGCTATGTCAAACCCAGAGCTGTTGGACATGCTACACCTAAAGAAATCCCAATCCCTCCAAGCTACATGCTCTAGGGACCTAAACCTTGTCACCACAATAAACAGGACATGCTGGAGGAATAGAATCCTGTCCCAGAGACTTCCCATACTCTGGAACAGGCTACCCATCTATGTCAAGCAAAGTTCTTCATTAGCACTCTTCAAGATAAATCTTAATGAGTGGATGGGAAATAGGAAACACACCCCAGGGATCACTTCTGTGTCTCTGCTCGACAGTGGCACAGGAAAATAACTTTCTTGAGTGGCGTAAGCCAGGGAACCTTGTTGGCTAGGCTTACGTAGGCCCTTGGGCCGATAGCCTAGTACCTACCTATGAACCTATATAGAAAATATATAAAAAATATACACATTTTAATATAAACACATACATACTAATAAGAATATATACTCAACTAATAAATATTGTCATTCCATAAGAACACAAATTTCATGTGTGTATACACAATATATAATGGTCTTCACCAGCTGGTGAACAATTGGTTCTATCTAAGCCTTCTAGACTTCAAAAACGGTTTCAGGGGTACCTTGTCATTAAGACCTGGATGAAAGTCAGCCCTAAACCGAATTATCCATTTAGCCTCCTGTGTTTCAGTATGGTTCTTAGTGTCACCACCTCTAGGACCTGTGAATAACATCTCAATGACTCTTAAGGTAAACATATGTGTGTCACCTCTCTCCAATACATGTTTAGATTTTATAATATATATAGATTTATAATTTTAATTTGATAAATGTGTTCAAATATCCTGTCTCTGAGTTTTCTGTCTGTCTTGCCCACATAGAATCCATCACATGCTACATTAGTAGCAAGGTAAACCACATGCTCAGACTGGCAAGGTACAGAGACATGGAACTCATAACTCATGCCATTTCAGGGGTGCACAAAATTACCACTGGAATTTATAAAGTGGCAAAAATTACAACTAGTGCAAGGAACTGTACCAAGGGTATCATAAACATTCTCCTTCCTACCTTTCTAAGGATAACACAACAACTTCTTCAGGTTGGACCTGTTCTTATACACGAAACTTGGTGTATCCCCTACCACCTCTCTAACCACCGGGTCCACAGTCAGCACCTCCCAGTGCGATCTAATGACATCTTTAATACTGCCCACGTCCTTGGTGTAAAACAGGGAGATCCTGAAATTACCATTTTCCATTGTAACTGTAGGGTGCTCTGCTTCTACCTGATCAAAGGCTATTTCCTTAGTATCTGAAAAATAGGGGGTAGCCACATCCCTTCTTAAAGTGGAGATCCCAGCTAGTCCCATCTCGATCTCCTCATCCTTGTAAGCCCTAGACTTAAATCTCTCACATAGTTTCTCTAATTCAGTTTCAAAGCCTTCCCGTGAGGGGTTATAATGAGAAGTCCTCATGGCTTGAACTCTAATCACATTTTTAAACACATATCCTGGGTGCATGCTATATCTATGCAATAAAGCATTCCAATAGCATGATTTCCTATACACTCCAGTGTTTAACATTCCATTCACTATTCTCTCTACATACACATCCAAGTAAGAGATACAAGTGTCTGAAAATTCATATGTGAACTTCAAAACACTGGATAAACCATTCACTTGATCATGTGGGAGGAAACCGGAGCACTCAGAGAAAACCCACACAAACACAAGGAGGATATGCTGACTCCACATAAAAGGCAGCCCAGCTGAGAATGAAACTGTGGAGCCTCTTGCTGTGAGATGACAATACTATCCACTGTGCCACTGTGCCAGCCATACACACACACACACACACACACACACACACACACACACATATATATATATATGGTTTACCTTTATTTCATTGAAAGCCGTATGTGCGACGTGCAAAACATTGTATGTATGGCTGCAAAAAAACACAATGTCGATTCACCATGTGTTTGAATGGCAAATAAGCGCATGCTTTTTTCCCATTCAAACACATGTATCAAATGTCGGAAACGGTTTTCCAGCAAACCATTTTTGACATTTGATCCCTCGATGTTGTCTGTATTTCAGAGTTACAGGTCTCGGAAACAACAGTTCACCTATATGCAATTCACTCATACAAAGGTAAACCATATATATATATATATATATATATATATATATATATATATATTTTTTTTTTTCACTTTATAATCCAGATATATTGAAATATCAAATTTCAGTATCTTGAGACTATAAAGCCAAAAACTCACAAACCCGAAACCCTCAAAACCGCAAAATTAAAAACCGCAACTGTCAAAAAAACACTACAACACACTAACAAACACAAATACACCTACCTCCTGACACTACAGCAAACCAAAACAACACACATGAACACAACAAAACAAACATACACACCTACCCTTCCTATAATCCAGTGTCTGTCAGCCTGGGATGACATGCTCAAATAGCCACGTTGCTTCGCAAGAGAAAGCTTGCACCTGTCACCCCTAGGCTTTCAAATACTGGCCAAGGCTCTTGCTGCCCCCATAGTGGCTTTTTTAGGCAAGGCTCAAAAGTCAAACCTACCTCCTTAAACAGCACAATTAACAAAAAATTGAGGGTTATGCTACTCAACGCCAGGAGTTTAAATCTCAAAATGCACGCGCTCAAAGCACTCCTCAGTATGGAGAACGTTGACATCTGTGCAGTAACTGAAACCTGGTTCAAGGCTCCAGAGAGCACCCAAGTACTACCAGGCTACAACTCATGCCACACGTTTCGGCCACAGAACACGGACCGAAACACAAAAGGGGGGGATGTATCCATATTCATCAAGGATACCTACACCTCCAGGTTAGTGGCACAGCATGATACCTCTTAGATCATCCATGTGCAACTAACATCGGGCAAATCTGCAATGCAAATTGTGGCCTGCTACAGATCACCCTCCATGACCCAGTACCACCACTCCACCTTTCTGGAGACACTGGAAAACATGAAGGTTCTACGGAACACCCTGATATTGGGCGATTTCAATTACCCTACCATTCACTGGGAAAACTCCTCGAGTACAAATTCCCAGGCCCAGCGCTTCCTGGAATTCATCAACTCAAATGCCCTGGATCAGCTGGTAAACTCCCCTACCACAGTTGAAAACATATTGGACCTGGTCATCACCAACATGGGCTACAGGTGTTCCACACCGAAGGTCAACCCGTCACTGGTTAGATCAGACCATAAACTAATCACTCCGGATGTCCACACCCCACCACCGCCCCCAACTAAGGAAACCACAGTAAAAAACTTTTCTAAAGCAAACTTCACCTTACTTAAGACAGAGGTGGTAAGTTTCACAGCCCCCACACTAAAGGCTACACTGCCCAAGATGCAGAAACCTTTACAAATGCACTCTCTGAGCACCTACAAGGATGCATGGATCGTGCCATCCCTAGCAGAACCAAGACTTACTCCTCTAAGAGAAGGAAACCAGTTTGGTGGACCCCTGCAATAAACAGGCTATACAATAGAAGGAGGAAACTAGTTCAGAAAAAAAGCAAATCCCAAGATGGAAAGACATCCCTGATCAGTATCAGTAAGAAACTAAGGTCTCTCATGAAATCATCCAAGGCTAACTTCGAAAGAAAAATAGCCAAGGATTCAAAAGATAACCACAAAGCCTTCTTTACCTATGTTAATAATCTAAGTGGCAACTCGCAGATATGCACTGAACTAGTGCAAAATAGCACAAAATATACTGAACCTACTGATATTGCCAACATCCTGGCAGATAGATTCAGTGCAAACTCCCCCCCCCCCTCAGCTCCAAAAGGGCCCACAACAATACCGGAAAAGTGTAGTGTCCCAAAAATCACAGACGGACAGGTGAAAACAGCCCTTTCAAAAGCCAAAAACACAGTGTCAATGGGACCAGATGGTGTCCCAGGCTGCGTCTTGCACGAACTACAGAACAAACTAACCCCCCACCTAAACACGCTGTTCAACCTCAGCCTCTCCACAGGCTGTGTGCCCGTAGAATGGTGCACAGCAATGGTTATTCCTCTCCAGAAAGGAGGGGCCACAACTGACCCTGGTAACTATCGCCCCATAAGCCTGACTAGCCTGGTCTGCAAGGCTATGGAGTGCATCATCATGGAACTCATTAACAAAGACATTGGGAACCTCCAAACACTTGACCCGACCCAGTTCGGCTTTGTTAAGGGCAGATCATGCCTACTAAAACTGGTTGACTTCTTCGAGACAGTCACCAAGGCCATGGATGAGGGAAAGGTGGTTCACACAGCCTACCTCGACCTCGCCAAGGTTTTTGACACCATTCCCCACTCAGGTATTAAAGAAAAGCTCACCAGCCTGAACATAAAACCCTACATCATGAGATGGGTTGTCAACTGGCTTACAGACAGAACTCACATGGTATGAATAGCAGGCTCCAGGTCCAACTCTAAACCAGTCACAAGTGGTGTCCGCAAGGCTCGGTCCTGGGACCCCTACTGTTTGGCATATACTTCTCAGAAGTACAGGCAAACACAGGAGGACTATGGCTAACCAAGTTTGCCGATGTCTGCAAACTGAGAGCCATAATTGACTCTCCGGCTGACACAGACATCCTCCAAAAGGGCCTTACTGAGATGGACACCTGGTGTCAAAGTCATGGCCTCAAGCTAAATGCCAATTTGGGAAAAACAAAACACTCACGAATTACCACATAGGTGGCAGCCCCCTTAATACAGAAGAGGTAATAAGAGATCAGTGAACCCAGGTAGATAGTAATCTCTCCTTTGACAATCATATTGCCAAATTAGTTAGGAAATCCTTCTATGTGGCCCATCTAATTACTAAAGGGTTTGCATCTATGAAATAAAGAGGTTATAGTGCCCCTCTACTCATCACTCATTAGACCCATCAGAGAGTACAATGCCCCATTTGGGATGTACCTCACAAGACACTTCCAACAGCTGGAAAGACCACAAAAGTGCCTCACCAAGAGGATTACTGGCCTCAAACATATGTCCTATGCAGCCCAAATGAAAAAACTCCGGCTGTACTCAGTGGCATATTGCTTACTCAGAGGTGATCTCTGCCTGACTTACAAAACCATGTCCAATTCAGAATTGATGGACATGCTCCTCCTAAAGAAATCCAAGTCACTGCGAGCCACGCACTCTAGTGAGCTAAACCTCACCACAACAATAAATAGAACATACTGGAGGGATAGATTCCTGTCACAGAGACACCCCATGCTGTGGAACCAAATTCCAAATTACATCAGGCAGAGCCTCTCAGGAACACTCTTCAAGAGAAACCTTGACGAGTGGATGGGTAATAGAAAATACACCCCCGGGATCACTTCATTGGCTCTGCTTGACAGAGGATCAGTTAATTAATCAATGGGGTGGCGAAAGCCGACACACTCGGCTAGGCTTATAAATGCCCTCGGGCAGATGGTCTAGTACCTACCTATGAATCTATGAACCTATAAGCAGGGGGGTAATCCCCCCTGCACCCCCCATGTAGGGGGCTGTGCCCCCCACACCCTTGCTGCTTATATATGCTAACTCCGAGGTCGCACTAAAAACTGAAAGACAGAAAACCCACCACCACACATTCTACACCCCCCCTTGCACAAACACACATCACAAACATACAAACACCTCCACTCTCAACACTTACACACTCACACTCTTACCTACCTACCCTAACCCACACCTAAAACTCCACAACACACTCACATATACATAAACCATCCCTAAAACCCTTAAAAAGACATTACACTTACCTGACACGCCATCAGTACTACGGGTTCGACATCTCCAGGTTCGATATTCTGCAGTTTGGCGCAGCTGCAGATTCTACACTTTGGTCTCAAGATACTGAAATTCAACATTTCAGTATTTCAAGATTCCAAAGTGAACCCATATATATTTATATTACTATTAAAATGTGGAAAGTAAAAAAGAATTGTTCGCAATAAATTGAAAAATTATGTCATATCCATAATTTCTACCTGCCTATAATACTAAACATCCTTTCTCTGACATCTGTATTTGATGTTAAACGAAAGAGTAGGAAGTGATGTCAGACACCCAAGCTATTCTGTTTAATGTCTCCTAAAACTTTTAATTATACATCACAAGTTTTTACTCTTTTGCAGGGGGGCAAGCCCCCCGCACCCTCCACACCCTCTGCAAATTATATATTCCAACGCTGAGATCGCACTACAGTGAGGAAAAGGGTCAATTTCCCGATCTCCACTGTAGTGCTATCTGTTATCAGAACATCAATCTCACATTAGTGAATGCACATTACCATTCACTAATGGGGATTTGGGAAACACGTATTCGACCTTTCCAGTTTCATGTAAGTGCCATTTCACATTTTAATAGTGTAAACCATATATACACATATATATTCGCTAATGCGGATTTGAACATTTCTGGATCAGCATTATGGGAACTGGGAAACACACATTCAACCTTCCCAGTTTCACATAAGTGCCATTCCACATTTTAATAGTAAACCATATATACACATATATGTATATCAAGCTGTCTCACATAGACACACCTTTCGATTTTGTTTTGTGCTACTGAGTCATTTTCTTAGAATGCAATGCCTTTTCTATGAAGTTTTCGTCCTGTAAACATCTTACTCATTCCAAAACATCCTGCTTTTTGCTGTAGCACTTCCATTACTCTATTCTTTCTGATGTTCTCTCTTGTCTAATTATAGCTCTACTTACTCTGGCATGTAAGATTGAGTAAAATTATGGCCTTCCACTTAAGACAATGCACTATAATAATACTTATTAAGAACTATTTGTGTTTTAGTGCTAGGAAGTCAATTTTCATATTTTTCATCCATGCAAACGGGAAATTTTGTGCACTGGTTCTTTGCTCTTGTAGCAACATCAGCATAACTAGACATCTCATACACATTTTATTGTGCCTTCACTTTCTTTATCTTATTATGTAGAATTATGTAGAATATTATTCAAGCAATGAATATAATATCCAGAGGCTTAAGAATCAATGTTCAGTCAATAGGAAACTTTTCTCAAACCATTATTTAAAATGACAGGATTTGCTCAGATTTGTCTGAAATGCTATGCACTTCTGAATATTGATTCTTCTGCGGATAGTACAAATGTTTCTTATCTGTCCTTTCCTAGTTTTATTTTGGTACAGCTGTATCAGGCACAGTAAATGTGTAGGTATGTGCATCTCCATATGTTCCTGTTCAAGGCTTTGAGGGCACATTACATTTCACAGGGCATGATGACATGCCTAAAACACTTGGCAAAGTAGATACTTACATAGGATTTCATACACTAATCAAATTAAGACATAACATCCATACTGGTTCAGTAGGCTGGTAGAAATGCACAATATTTTTAAGCCTGAAAATTACGCATATTTTTCCTAGTACATTACATAGTCTACAGTAAATGCACATTTAACTATTAGCAACTAAATTAGAGACAAACAGTTCTCAAACGACATGTTGTGGTTTTAAATGTCTTTCTATTAACATGATGTGCAGTTTAATAACGTCTGTAGATCGCCACCCCATGCATTATATTAAGTTCTGTCACTACTGTACAATCACTCCTGATGAGATGCTGGTTTCATACAGGATTTGTTATGTCTGTACTTACTAAAGCTTCTTTCTACAGGTATAGTGGGAATATGTACAGCCAGTAGTAGCACTGATGTTTTGCAAAAACATTAGAGGGTATCACAAGGGATTTCTTACCATATGTGACAGAAGTGGAGTGATAAGAGCAGTAGTACCAGTTGGATCATGTAATGCAAATGTCAGTTTCATTAGCTTCTCTTTCCCAAAGGAACCAATTACTTTGTTGTGTGTTCCTGTGTGGTCTACTGATGATCACAGAGATGAGGGCGTTGGCTACTGGAAATAGTTAAATCCCAAGGTACCATGCTGTAAATATGCATCAGCAAAAATGGCTCATAGCCAGTGATGAAAGAATGCCTTATTTCCAAACTGAAAATGTCTGTTGAAAGCTGCAATCAGACGTACTGTCAAGAATTTGGGAAAGTGACGGACCATTTCAGTGAAATTACATAATCTACCTTGAAGGTATACAAACTCAGAATAGGGTATATTGAGTAAGGGGAAAAGGGATGCAGCCTCTGCACATGGAATGTGGAGGGGTTTGCTCCTGCTTTTCACAGAGCGTATAATATTAAATTGCTGTTTAAGGTACTATCATCAGTCAGGGTTCAGTAAAACA
This sequence comes from Protopterus annectens, assembly GCF_019279795.1. NCBI lineage: Eukaryota > Metazoa > Chordata > Ceratodontiformes > Protopteridae > Protopterus > Protopterus annectens. The sequence goes on along the minus strand of NC_056735.1, from coordinate 383,835,497 downwards.
TGGCATATCCATTAATGCCTGCATTTGTTTAGTACAGGAAGTTGCATTTGGCTTTCTCAATGAAATAAAAAGAATCTGAGACAGGGCTCATATCATTGTCTCAGTACTGCATTGATAATAAACTGGTGAGCCATCCCCACCTATTCTTTTATAATTAAATAAAAATATTGTCATTGTTTCATATGGGTAAAATGTTATTAAAATCTGATAAAAAGAAAGGCTAAGTGAGAAGATTAGGTTTGGGAGCCTAAAAATGAAACCATTTTAAGTAAGACTAAATATCTGGTGAGCAGTCAGCATTTCAAGTCTGCCAGGGCTACTGCCAGTGGAAAAAACTCCACTATAATGAATTATCCTGAGAGAGTAAAATGCCATGTCCAGGCCTGATTCCCTAACAATGAAATATCATGGCAGACGAAAGATGCTAAGACAAATCACTACTCCAGCTTATGAATGTTGTTAGCCAACATAAGGAATAAAGGTTCAGATGGCAGGGAACAATCTGTCAAATGGCTCTCATCCTCCTCACCTTTCCTTCCCATCTCCACTGGTGTTCCCCAAGTCTCCATCCTGGGACCCCTTTTGTTTAACATCTTCACCAATGATCTTTACAACCTGCGGTGGTGGTGCTGCAGTAGCGCTGTCGCCTCACAGTAAGACGCTGTCCGGTTCGATTCTCAGTTAGAGCGTCTTCTGCGTGGAGACATGCGTGAATAAATACCGTTGAAGGTTGTGCATCAGGGCTGGTAACTCAGCACGTAAAAATCAACTACCAATCATTAGCAGACCAGAGTTCCGCTGTGGCGACCCCTAACTGGGAAAAGCCAAAAGACACAACAACAACCAACGATCTTTACACCTCATGCAAAGAATCCTCCCTTATTCAGTATGCCGGCGACTCCACACTTATTTCCATCTCAAATAGCATTCCTGAACTACACTCCCTGACCAAACAGGCCCTACTATCCACTGAACAATGTCTCTCTTACAACCTATTGATCCTAAATCCCAAAAAGACCAAACTCCTACTTTTCCTTCCCCGTTCACTTTCTCATCACAAAACCTCCTTTTTTATTACATCTTCTAACAATACAAATATCCAACCTGACACCCACACAAAACTCCAAGGGATCATTATCGATGATGAACTCAAGTTCAACTTACACATACTCCAATGTATAAAAAACACAAACCAGAAACTAGGTCTGCTATATCGGAACAAAAAATTCCTAACCCCTGAATCTAGACTTACCCTGGGCCAGGCATTCCTCCTCCCCTCCCTCTTATACGCCGCCCCAGTTCTTACCGTTATCCAGGCCTCCACTCTAAACCAACTGCAACAGACTTACCATAAAATAGCCAGATTCATTACTAACTCCCCATACAACTCACACCACTGCATTTCTTTAAACTCTCTTCAATGGCTTGAACTTCCCCAGTTTCTGTTATCTTATCAATTTCATATGCTACACTCTATTCTTTATAAACCCTCTTTCTGTCCATCTCTATCTTCCTTAGTCTCCATCTACATCCCATCCCGGACCCTCCGTACTTTTTCTTCAAGTACAATTACTTGATATCTACCACCGAAAAACACTCCCTTGCCCATGCTTGGAACAAACATCCCCTTGACTAACGTTCAATCTCCCACACCTCACACTTTAAAAATTAACTAAATGCTTATTTTCTCAATTCCAGAACCTGCCCTTGCCATGACCCTACCTAGTCTTCCTTCCCTTTATGTACCCTCAAAAGGACAGTACTTAGTACCTCATTACACCTCTCTCTCCAATGTGTCTACTATGCATTTGAACAATTTTATACAAACAAAAAATGTTCATTGTTGACCTATTGAACTATATCAATGTAAAATTGTTACTTAGCTTCTTTTTAATGCAACTTTAACTTTATGCATGTATCCCAACATATGTGAATCATTTTGCTATAACTGCTATTATATCAATATTGTTTAAAATTGTACTTGTTTTAAAATGTATTACTGGAGCTTTTCTCCTCGGGTCTCCACTGAAAATGGGCCGCAAGCCCAGTTGGACAAACCCTGTTAACAAATGTCAATAAATAAATAACACCTGAAAAGTGTAGCCCCAACATAAGCAGCAGAAATATACAGTAGCTGTTGCATGTTAGTTATGGATGCCTGGTCTGTGAGGTGTTGTTAATTTATTTATTTATTATTTATTTTACATTTGTTAACCGGGCTGGTCTATCTGGATACATATCCGTTTTCAGTAGAGGCCCGAGGAGAAAAGCTCCAATACACAATAGAAGTACATATTTAAATTGCAAGATTCAAAGTATTGTTACAACAAGAGAATACAGTTTACATATGCAGGAATGAAAATTTACATAGATGTTATATAAGACTAAAGGACAGACAGGAAATTATACACAAAACATTGATTTCGTTAAAGATACTGAAAAATAGACTGAAATCAGAGATTTTCCTTATTACTAAAAGGAAAGAGAAATTTTAGAGATCTGCAATTAGGGAAATGGGCTAGGGAAGTGGAGCTAGAAGTAATGAGATATGTAGTGTTAATATGATATAGATGAAATATATATATGAAATATATATATATATATGAATAATATATAATAATATGTTAATATGATATAGATGAAATATATATATGAAATATATATATGAAATATATATATGAAATAGATATGTTAATGCCTAATTTGTTGTGATGTTGATTTATAATGCCTTGCATTTTGTGCCTCAGAAGGAAAGTGAAATAATACTAGTAAAAAACATTGGGAAGCAGTACAAACTCTCTGCTCATTTTCTTATGTGATTGTTCTTTTTGTTAATGTCTTCAAACCAATATCTGATATACAATGAGCTTATCTTAAATGTTACCTTCATAAAATGGGGGTTAAGGATTAACATGCCCACTGCATTATGACACATACATTTTTTAAATATCTTTATTAAATCACAGCTAAAACAGAAACATAGCTGCACATATATTAATACAAAAGAAAACAAAAACAGCAACATTTTTCCATGCACTATACGTTTCCCTTTTAAAAAAAAATAATTCACTCCAACATTACAAAAATTGTTCATTTTCTTCTTTCCCTTAAACTTCATTCCTCCTCCTAAACATCATTTGGCATGCATTCTTCCCATAGATTCCATTTACTTCTATTTCCTCTTTCCATTTTCTAAGGATCTCACCTCCAGTTGTTTTATCTCCTTTATAATATTCAGTACTTCAATTAGAGTTGGTTTAGATTTTGATTTCCATTTTCTAATAATTGTTTTTGTCAGCCAGTAACATTAAACTTAGGAAGACTTTATTATGTCCAGACAATTCTGAGCCTATGTTCCAGTGCAAGAGTCATTTCCTTAGGTACAATTGATTACATTACCAGAATGCATGTTCCCACTTACCTCTCTCTTTCCCATCAGACCTCCAGTATATCTACCTGAGGAAAAAATCCCTAAAGTCTGCTTGGGGTATAAAAACATCTTAGTAAACACTTCCAAACAAAATCATAAACCTTCTGGATTTTGTTGCATACTTGAGAGCCATATACACATTGTCAGAAGGCCTTCATCAAGGTCATTTTGAAATAGCAAAAATAAATAAACTGATCAGAAGTTATGTGCTGTGACCAAGGAATGAGCTAAGAGAGCAGATGACCATGAAATGTGTTGACTGCAAGATTGTCCAGAATGAGTCCATTCATGCACAATGCATCTGTTGGATTGCCTTACATCTCTGCATCACCCTGTTAGTGTATTTATGTTGGTTTTGCCCAGGCATTTATGGAGACAATATTTTTGGTGGCAGTTGATGCATGTTCTAAGCGACCAGAAGTCTTCATCATGAATTCAACTATTTCTGGCTATACCACCATGTATATATTAAAATACTTTTCTATAGAACTGGTGTGTCAACAGCAACTGTTACATGATAATGACCCTTAATTTATGGAAACTGAATTCCAAATATTCCTCCACAAAAATGCCATTCAACATTTTTGTCTGCTTCTTGGTATTCAGCAACTAATGGGTTTGCTGACAGTTTTGCGAAAAGTGTTAAAGAAGCACTTCAGACATGTAAATGCAAGTTTATCTGCAACCAGAAGATTCCCAATTCCTTGTTTCATTTACCAAAATATTGTACATGCTATGGCTTATCAAATCATGCCATGTTGTTCATGGATTGTCCTCTTTATTCAAGATTGGACTTATTGGCAAACCTCCAATAGACTGTCCATGGCCAACAAATCAAACAACACCAAGGTACGATGCAAAGTGTTACATGTACCTTTACCACTGGACAGACAATCCTTACTTGGAATTACAGAAGAGATGGTAAATAAGTTCCTGTTACAATTCTATAGTAGCCTATATCCTGCAAAGTAGAGGAGATCCCTAGCCATATTTGGCATCATCATATTGACCTGTTGAGGAAATCTTTACTGAGCTGAGCTAAAGAGCATCCCACCTCACCTGTTGTTACTATGTCTGTTTCACAGCCAGAGATGCTGATGACAGAAACTGATGTACAGAGTTCATGTGCATCATCCCTTAAGCCTTCCACAGAGTTCAGTACCACAGTTGTAAGTCTATGGGATATAACTGGTAAAGAGAGGCATTATGTGACACATATTCATAAGCCTCCATGGAATCTGAGGGGGGAATTGGGGGAGGAATTGTTACATACTAGATAACTGTGGTATGCAATTCTGGTCTGCAATCTGTTTTCAATTTTTATCTCATACTGATGTGTTGTGATATTGATCAATAATGGCTTGCAGTTTGATCCCTAAGGAAGAAAGTGAACCAGTACTGGAAAAGTTCACCCAGACTCTGCCACAACTTGCTGTGAGTGAAGGGTTAGTTTGCTTTTGCTTTCTTGTACTTTGTATTACTTTATTGTTTTCTTCTTTTTTGTATGCTGTGATTTGTTTTCTGTACACTATGTTTTACTTGTATTCTGCTTTTAACTGCATATTAAAACGTCAAAAGAGACATCTCTTGTGAGTCACACAGAAGTTAGAACAGGTCAATTAAGGTTAATTATCTGTGAACTTGGGGGGGGGGTGGAGCTAGGAACTAAACCTTCTATTTAAAGGGTAAAATAAAACATGTCAAAGCTTTACTGGAAATGTTCACCCAGACTCTGCCACAACTTGCTGTGAGGGAAAGGTTAGTTTGCTTTGCTTTCTTGTATTTTGTATTACTTTATTGCCTCCTTCTATTTTGTATACTGTAATTTGTTTTCTTTACACTGTGTTTTACTTGTATTCTGCATTTAATTGCATATTAAAACTTGAAAAGTGATCACACCTGTATCTCTTGCGAGTCACACAGAAATGTAAACATTTTTCGCACCCCCATGCTGTTGTGTACTTAAACACAACTGCCTTTCTAGTTGCATGCCCCTTATGTTGATTTGACCACATATCTCCTTCCCTCTCCCTTTCACTGGCTGGTGTAAGTACAAAATTATCATTTTTTGAAATCACTCCCCTTCAACTATTTGCATTTATTGGCCATGCCACTCTATAACATAGAATCAAAATACAAAAGTGCCCACCCCCTTTCAATTTATCTTGCTCTTTTAAAATTAGTGGCTCTCTACTTTTTATTTTTTTATTTTTATTTATTTTATAAAAATAAAATAAAAAATCTTGCTCTTTTAAAATTAGTGGCTCTCTACTTAGACAGTTAAGCTTAAGTTACCCCCTTTTTCATACTTAAATGCTTAGTGCACACTGCAGTGCATAGGATATTAGCCCATTTTTTTCATCTTACCTTTAAATATCGTTTGCAAGATCACCAGTTATTGGAGGGCCCAGATTCTGCCTCCCAGTAGTCATCTTGGGATTAGTGATCTGCTTTCTCCTGGTGAGAGAAAGAGCAGAGTGCATTGGTTCCTGACTGTTTCTGCTTGGGCAGTGAGTGTCTGTGTTTGATGTTCCTGATTTGTTTGATTGCTATTCAAGGCATCTACCAGGAAAAGGCTACAACAAGCCTTGCACTATCTGGGACAAGACTGTGGATTACTAAACAGGCTGTGGTCTGCTTCTCTTCTTAGGATTGGTGCTACTGTTTTGCTTCTGGTGAGAGAAGAAGCAAAGAAGGATTGTATCCCAGAAGAGTGAAGCTATGGTGAGACCAGCACTAGCAGTAGCCAGGCAGTAGCCATTCACGTGACTCCCTCTTTTCTTCTTTTTTGACAAGCTAATTCTTTGTTATCAGTAAGTACTGCTTGAGTTGTTTATAACTTCAGAATATCTGTCTAAATACTTCATCCTTAAAATTTCAGGGTCTTTGCATTAGTTTCCCCTCAAGTGTTTGGTAGTGTCCTGTACAGACACAGACACCTTGAGTGACATTTTTCCTGTAAAAGCTTGATTAAAATTTTAGTTGCAAAACAGTAAGCTAAAGTTGGTTTAGACTAAAATCCAAAACCAAGAACAAAACCAAAAGGAAAATCAGGTTGCTTTAATAAAATCCAAGACAAATCCATGATAAATAACTCCAGTAAGCGCTTTCATCTGTAATAAGACTTCTTCAGACTGGAAGTTAACATTCAATAACGCACATTTAAACACTTTTTTAAAATGAGATGACTATGTAATTAGTGTTTTAACCCTTTACTTTTCAGGTACATAATAAAGTCTTCTCTATTGTTTAAACCAGGGAGGTAGCAAGCATTAAGTCTAACCTGCCAGCTATATTCCAACCATCCCAAGTCATCTTCTGGATGTAATGAATTTTCAACATTATTCAGGGCATCCACTACAGGGAATTTAAAATTAACTTTACATGACCCGTGTTTGAAGTGCTTCCCCAAGGCATTCCTTTCATCCCCAATAGAAACTGCATATTTGTGTTCATAAATTCTTTTGTACAAATTTCTTGTAGTTCTCCCTACATAAAAAGGTTTACATTCTAAGCAAAAAGTGACATAAATTACATACTTGGATTTACATGTAAAAACCCCATTGACATTTATTTTAACATTATTTAAAGTACTTTCTGTTTTCTCTGTGAATAAATAGTTGCACATATTACAATTATAGCACTTAACCATTCTATTCTTATCTGACCTTACTTTTGGTATATTCAACTCACTTTGAAAGAAATTTTTAAAACTTTTCCCTCTTTTCTGAGTAAAGAGCAGCTTATGTCCTATTGTTTCTAATAACGCAGTTTGACCCCCGAATAATTTCCAATTTTTTATTATATCTTTTATTCTTCCAGAGTCTAAACTGTTGACAATAGGCATTCTAAACTTATTTTAATTTTTGTAAACTGCATTCTATTCTATTTCTCATACCTCTCTGAGCTATAACATTAGTTTTTATATCTGTAACTAATGTTTTTGGATAGACTCTCTGATAAAGTTTTTCACAAAAATTATTACTTTCTATTAATAAATCATCTTCCCTTTCTGTTAAGTCACTAATCCTTAATAACTGTCCTTTTACTATATTCTCTTTAGACTTTTTGGGGTGCATGCTGCTGTAGTGTAAACATGTATTGTTTTGAACCTCTTTTTTAAATTTTTTGGTTCTTAGTTTGCTTTTGTCTTTAAAGATGGTCACATCCAGAAAATTTATTGTTGCTGAACTATATTGGCAGGTAAATTCCAAAAATGTACATACACTATTAATGTATGTTCTGAATTCACTCAGAGCCTCCTCCATTCCTCTCCAAATTAAAAATATATATATTTATCAATAAAATGATACATTGTCACAATATTATTTTTATACTTACTATATAGTATATGAGTGGTTTCCCACCCATACATAAATAGATTGGCATAGCTGGGGGCCATTGCCGCCCCCATTGCCACACCATTTGTTTGATGAAAGAAATCATTATTAAATGAAAAAAAATTATAACTGAGAATAACATCAAGCAGCTCCATTATTATTCCTACAGTATTGTCAGAATATAGTTTAGATTTTAACAATTCAAGTCTCACTGCCTCCATACCTTCATTGTTAGGTATTACTGTATACAGTGATTTTATATCCATAATCACCAATAAATCACTTTCTTCCACATAAATTTCTTTGATCTTTTCCAAAAATCAAATGTATCCCTAATATATTTATTGTTGTTAACCACAACCCTTTGTAAGTGTTTGTCTACATAGATAGCCATACTCTCCATTTTACTATGTAAAATAGACACAATGGGTCTTTGGGGGGGGCATTTAGCTGTTTGTGGATCTTTGTAATTCCAAAGATCCTACTTAATTTTGGATTCTCGATGGTAAAATATTTCTTGATGCCTTGGGTAATTCTAACTGTACAAAACCATTCTTCCACTAAGGAATCAATAAATGAATACGCTTTCTTAATTTCTTTCAATGACACTTTCTTATAAAAATTAACATCAGACAATAAATCATACATTTTGTTTTCATACATCGTTCTATCTAAAACCACAATTGCCCCCCCCCCCCTTATCAGCTTTAAACACTAATAACTCATCTTGCTGGCTTTATGTCATTGCCTGCTGGATGCGTTTTAAATGACATTCCAAATGGTTCCTTCATTTTAAATCAAGAAGGGACAGCAAATACATTTTCTGTTAGACAAAATGCTATGTGTGCTGGGAACAACAGCAATAATGAAGTACCTTTAGGTTGTCTGGCACCACCCTTGAATCCATTTCAGAATAAAGAAAACAGCAGAAATGAGATTCGTAATATAAATCTAACTGATGCTTTTTACACTTAGAAAGAGACTTAAGCAAGCTGAAATGTCTCCAACGGGACAATATTTATTTTGAAAACAGTCTAAGAACTCAAATGGTACCAAAGGGTCTTAGGGTAACAAAACTGCCTGCTGGAAATGAGTATACAAAAGAGTTCATGGACAAATGGTTAGATATTAATGAGAAAACTGGTTTTCAACACATGGAGCTTCTTGTCTCTTTAAATAGAAATAATATGGCTATTTTGAATGAAAAAAATCGATCTGATTTCAATAAACTTAAGCAGACGACTTTGTTTGACAATTTTGAAACTAAGATGTGTGCCATACAAGATTGGTTAATTAAACTCAATGAAGTTTTATGTAAAAAGAAAACTAAAAATTATAAGAGAGACTGTGCTGACTATGAAGGAGGCGTGGCTTCTGCATACAGCCTCTTCCTTCAGAATGACGTTGAGGTCAGGGAGGAAGAACCAGATGTGGATAATGGCAACTGTGAAGTAAATGAGGTTAGAAGATCAGAGCGTTTGTTGTATAAACAACGGCGTCAAGAGGAAACACCCCCATGTGTTTCTGAAGCCCAAAAATATCAAAATAAAAAGAAAAACATGACGACGACGAAAACGAGTGGGAGAAGTGAAGAAAACAGTAGGGATGTACAAGAAACAGCAGTAAGACAAGCTTCCAATCAGCATGTGTATGTTTATCAGCAAAGGAAAGGTGGAAAAAAGACATGGGCTCAAATAACTGCTTCTTCTTCAAATAAGGGATATACAAATAATGGAAGGCAGTCAAAAAACTGGAAGATGAAGAACAACGGATGGAAAACATACGTACTTTTTCATTTAAAATTGTTAATTTATCTAGTTAGGAACTCTCTCAATAAGAATGCTGTATTTTAAGTAAAGGGTGGAATTTTGTGCCTGCTAGAAGGGCAGACAAAATGGAAGCACTGAATAGCATCAGAGACTATGTAAGACAATTAAATTTTAACTTCTTTTTTAAAACTACTGAAACATAAAAAGAAAGTTTTTGCAAACCCAGCACATTTAATCCACCACTAAGAAAAGAGCTGGAAATGTTTCTAAATAGTTGTAAGTTGCAAATTATTAAAGCTCTTGAAAATGAATCTAGTTATAATTATTATAATATGTCTGGTAGAGAGAGAAAATTGTTTTTTGAATTTATCAGATTTATCAATTTATCAAAAATTTACCAATAACTAGTTGCACACAGGACAACTAGTTTGCAGTGACAAGCACTGTCCCCAGAGTTGCAAACCGGATACTCCTGACATTGTTTTATATTCTCACTCCAACTGTCTAATCAACAAAAAGGGTCTGTTACCATGGATATGAACCTTCCCACTATCTCCGTTACCAGCTTGTTGGATATGGGCCTCCTGAGACAATGCAGAAATTGTCTCATGTTTACTGACAACCAGTTAATTCTCAAACAAACTGATATGGTATGTGAGAGATGTATTTACACAATGTCAAAAGCTCTCAAATATAAGTATTCCTAATGTCAATAAGGTTGTCAGTAGTACACATGCAGCACATATCACACACAATTCAAAGTAGACATATAGACCCACATATGCTAAGGCACTTAAATGTAACCTTCTTGAACACCAAAGACTTCCTAGATGAATTATAAATAACAAATACCCTTAGCAGCCCCAAATGCACTCTTTCAAAATAACAACTATATCAGCACAGAGAGCCACATCTCATGAAGCCTCTACTTCTAAGTCCACAAGGCAATCCACCACACAATCCATATTCTGGCCATTGGAGACTCCAACATAAGACATACTAATGTTCCTATCACCCGGTTGAGTAAGGGGAAAGTCACGGTCAGTTGCATATCAGGGGCTAAGATCTACTATATTATGCATGCACTCAGGTCATTGGACCACAAGTACCAGTATGACTCAGTCATAGTCCATGTGGGAGTAAATGACCTGAGACATACCTTCCTACACTATATGAAGAGAGACATCCTAGAGCTCTCAGAATATGTGTCTCAAGCTGGTATGAGCCTAGCATTGAGTAGCATTTTACATTCTCCAAGGATGATGCCACAATATGAATAAAAGATGACTTACCTTAATAATTAGCTTAGTTTCTGGTGTCATTCTAAGGGGGGTGCAATATTTGTCGGCATGGAAGGAGATGATCAACAGTCCACACTTCTTTTCCAGGGATAGTCTGTACCCCTCCCCTCTAAACTTTTGAATGTTAGCTAAAACAATGTCTTTCCCATAGTGCCTTTTTTAGGCAATGTCAAACTGAAAGTACTTCTGACATAGCAAATCAAGAAAATCTAAAGGAATTACTGCTCAATGCTAGGAGTCTAAACAAAAAAACTCCACTCCCTAGAAGCCCTCTTCACTCTAGAGAATGCTGACATCTGTACGGTCACTGAGACATAGTTTAAAGTCATGGAGACCCCAACAGCAGTGCAAGGTTATAATGGAATCCACACATTTAGAACAACTACTACACAGACAGGGACTAAAGGTGGATGTGTCTCGATTTACATAAAAAATAAATATACTTCAAGGCTGGTCAAACAGGGCAATTCACTTGAGCTACTCCATGTTCAAGTCACCATAAGCAAAATTCAATACCACTTCCTTCCATGCTATAGGTCCCCCTTTATGACCTAGGAAACCCATACTATGTATTTAAACTTATTGGAAACACTCACCATCCATCTCAATACCATATTCATTGGTGACTTTAATTACCCCAACACTAACTGGAAATCCTATATGACAGCAAAATTACAGGCACAGAGATTCCTGGATTTTGTAAATGCAAACTCCCTGAACAAGATTGTCAATACACCAACCAGGGGTGCAACCATACTGGATCTTGTCCTCACTAATATGGGAGAGTGCTGCACACCCCCTACTGTAATGTCTTCCCTGGTAAGATCAGACCACAAAATGGTCTCCTTTGAAGCAAAAATAAAACCTGGACCCCCAGCTAAACCTGGAATATTCAGGAACTACTCTAAGGTTAACATCCTACTATTAAGTGATTACCTGGCAAAATTCAAGCCCCCACAAACCCTGAGAACACTGGTGACTATGCAGAACTGTTCAGAGAAACTCTGTACAAGCGTCTTAATAACTGCATATAGGTAGCTATACCCACCAAGAAGAAGTATAGAACTTACTCAAAAAACAAGTCACTCTGGCAGACTCACAAAATCAATAGGCTGTATAACAGAAGGAAGAAAAGCATGGAATAATTAGGAAGTGCCATGTCCTGCAGGATGAAATAACTCTTGTCAAATTAAACAAAAAAACTCAGAGAACAAATAAAGTCTACCAAAGCCAAATGTAAGGTAAATTTGACCTCACATGACAAGGAAAACCACAAGGCATTATTTAGCTATGTCCGCAACCTCAAAGGCAATACACAATCATGTGCAGAGCTCATTGTAAATAGAGCCACCTATACTGAGCCAGAAGATAAAGCAAACCTACTGGCTGGTAAATTCAACTTCAACATTACTCCTCTCTCCCCTCAACCTTCCCTCAGGAAACACCATTAAGTATAACTATGCCTGCTATCACTAAGGAACAGGTCCTTATTGCTCTTTCTAAAGCCAAGAACACTGCATCAATGGGTCCAGACAATATCCCAGGATGTCTTCTAAATAGCATGAAACATATCCTGCCAGGCCCTCTGGAATTGCTATTTAACTGTAGCCTCCAAACAGGTTTCATGCCTCATGAATGGAGAACAGCAACAGTCATCCCTCTGCACAAAGGTGGGCCATCTACAGACCCTGGAAACTACGGAACCATAAGTCTACTAGTCTTATATGTAAAGTCATGAAAAGAATTATTATGGAAATGATCAGTACTGAGACAGTAAACCTCCAGACACTGGACCAAACCCAGTTTGGTTTTGTCAAAGGCAAGTCATGCCTACCAACCTGGTGGACTTCTTTCAGAAGGTCACCAAAGCAATGGATGAGGGCAAAATGGTTTACACTGCCTACCTTGACCTGGCCAAGGCATTTGATACAATACTTCACTCAGGTATTGTTGACAAACTCAAGAGGTTCTGTACAAACCAGTATGCCATCCCAGTGGATAACCAACTGGATCACAGATAGGACCCAGGAAGTTATACTTGGGGAGTCTAACTCTACAAAGAGGCCACTCACAAGTGGAGTCCCTCATGGATTGGTCCTTGAACTGCCCCATTTTGACATTTACTTCTCTGAAGTCAAGGACAATGTAAATGGTCTCTGGCTGACTAAATTTGCAGATGATTGCAAATGTGGAGCTGTCATTGAATCCCACACTGATGCAAATGTTCTCCAGGAAAGGCTGACACAGACAAACAACTGGTGTCAGAGCCACGGACTAAAACTAAATGCCAAGAAATACAAAATAGTATCCTTCTGGAAGTCAATCAACCCATGCTATCATTTTGATAACACACCCCTTAGAGTTGGCCTAGTAATCAAGGACTTAGGGACACACATATACAGTAATCTAGCCTTTGACCACCACGTGTCTACAGTAGTAAGGAAATCACTCTATGTTGAGCAGTTATGGCCTCTAAGTCCAAGAAAGTCATTGTTCCACTGTATTCAGTATTCATCAGACCTACCATTGAGTACAATGCCCCTTTTGGTATGTACCTAACCAGGCATATCCAACAACTGGAATGTCCACAGAAGTTCCTCACTAAAAGAATACAGGATGTAAGTAAAATGTCATATGCAGACTGCATCAAGGCCCTATCCCTGCATTCTGTCTCCTACAGACTTTTAAGGGGAAATCTATGCCTGGCATATGGGCATTGTCAGACCCCACTCTGACGGACCTCCTGCATAGCCACAAAATGAACAGAAGACTTAAACCTTGACTGTGATAAAAATAGGACCTGCTGGAAAGACAGGTATGTATCCCAGAGAATAACCCATCTCTGGAACAGGCCTCCCATCCATGTGAAGCAGAGTTCCTCCCTAACTCAATTCAAGTGCAACTTGGGCAATTGGATGGGGAACAGGAAATTCATCCCTGGTTTGGCACTTATATCTCTAATGGACACTGCCAACTTGTAAATGCTTCATTTCCCAAGCCCCTTCTTACACTTATCAAGGGTATCAAAACTTGTCAGAGATTTGGGATGCATGGCTAGGCTTAAAAGGGCCCTTGTACTTCTTAGCCAAGTAAACACCTATGAACCTAAGAACCTATAAAGATCATCAAGAGCAATATAACGCCTCTTGTCTGTTTCCTTGCATGGGTGTGCAAATTATACCCAGCAATATTACAAAAGCAGTGCAACTCTAAAGGCAACCCTCTCACAGTAACGAAAGCCCTAACATGATGTAGTTCTTCATATGATGTATGGACAGCAGCACTCATAGTATGGAAAGTATATATGATATGCATATGCTGTTTCATGTATATAAACTATAGCAATGATTAGTTTACATAGGTTCACAGTTCATAGGCACATAGTTATATACTAAGCTAATGATCACCAGAGCCTTTATAAGCCTAGCCATACAATCCAACCCAATTGTGCCCCATCATGGGTGCTTATGGGGGGTATGTTAATTAGGAAATTTCTAGAGGTTATTTTGGGGAGGGTATGTTAGTTTTGGTATTACTGTCTGCTTGTGTCTATCAGAGACATGGTGGCCAGACCCAGGGGGAATTTCCAATTTCCCATCCATTGGTCAAGGTTACTCTTAAATAGGGTTAAGAATGAACTCTGCTTCACATGGATGGGGAGCCTGTTCCAGAGCATGGGGATCCTCTGAGTCACATACCTGTCTTATTTATGTCACAAGCAAAATTTAAGTCTTTGGCTCTAGTGGTGGTTCTGATACTGTTCATTCTGCAGATGAGCAAAAGGTCCATCAGAGCTGGATCTGAGGATGCCATATATACCACAGTAACCGTAGGAAACAGAGTATAGAGATAGGGATTTAAGGTGATCCATATTTGGCAATGTGTTTATACCCTGGATTCTCTTGGTAAGGAACCTTTGTAAGCATTCCAACTGCTGCATATGTTTGGTCAGGTACTTACTGAAGGGGGCATTATACTGAATGATGTGTCTGATAAGCGATGAATAAAGTGGCACTATGAGTTCCATGAACCTGGATGTCATGCCCTCACATATAAGTCGGGCGATATAGCATGATTTCCTTACTACCTTGGCCATATGTTGGTCAAATGCCAGATTGCTGTCTGCACATGTTTTCAGATCCCTGACTACTGGATCAACTCTTAAGGGTATTTTATTGATGGAGTAATTAGCCTGGGTGACAGTTTTCCCAAAAGGCACTGTAATGCATTTCTTGGCACTGAGTTTTAGTCTGTGACTTTGACACCCGTCATTTGTCTGTGTTAGATCCTCTTGTAAGATGTTTGTGTCATGGATGGAATCTATGATAGCTTCAGTTTGCAGTCATCTGTAAACTTGGTCAGACAAAGGCCCTTGACATTAGCCTTTACCTCCAAGAATTTGATGCCAAATAGGAACTGCCTGAGGCACCCCACTAGCAACCAGTCTCTTAGTTGAGGTGATATCACCAATCCTGCCTTCCAGGGTCGTGTCTGTGAGCTAGTTGGCAATCCAGTGAGTTAAGTAGAGATTTGTGTTCAGTTCAGTGAGTTTGTCAACTGTACCTGAGTGGGGCATTCTATCAGACACATTAGCCAGGTCCAGGTAGGCAGTATGCATTGTTTTCCCCTCATCCATTGCCTTGCTGGCCTTTTCAAAGAAGTCCACGAGTTTAGTAGGCATGATCTTGCCTTAACAAAGCCAAAATGAGTTGGGTCCAGTGTCTGAAGGTTGCCTATGCCATTGTTGATCATTTTCATGATAATTCATTCCATATCTTTGCATATTAAGCTAGTCAGACTAATATAACTGTAGATTATGGGATTAGTTGATGCTCCAGTCTTGTGAAGTGTGATAACCATTGAAGTCCTCCATTCTCGGGGTACAAAGCCTGTTTTGAGGCTATAATTAAAAAGTGACTCAAGTAGTCCTGATAGGTCACATTTCCAGCTATTTAGAAGGTATCAGGGGACATTGTCAGAGCCCATTGGGGCTGTGTTTTTGGCCATAGTGAGCACCACTAGGACCTACTCCCTGTTAATAGCTGGGAGGTTATATTAATTGGTATTTCATGGGGGGTGGCAAGGGGGAGTGGGGGTGAAGTTTGAGCTGAATTTGTCAACCAGCAAATTCACTATGTTGCTCTGCTCAGTGAAAGTGGCGCTATTGACCACCACTTCGACACATCTTGACCTCATAATTGGCCTTAATGTACTTATTTAGTTTACTTACAGATATGGTAATCAATAAAAAGAAGACAAAGTAGCATTGATCATTGAAATTGCTACACCCAGTGACTACAGTGTCTTACATACAGAGAGGCACAAAGACATAAAATATCAGGATTTAGGCAAAAATTAGGGCAATGTGGAAAAAGGATACCCAGAAAGTGTTGATAGTAGCAGAAGCAATGGGTCTCATAAAAAAGAAATTACAGTTGTATTTAGATATGCTACCACTGCATGTAACTCCATATGAACTGCAGGAGTCACTTGGGCACAATGCAGGTGGTGCAAAGAGCACTTTTGGCTAACATCAAATACTGAAACAATACTAATTTCACAAACTTCATTCATACTTTGACTTAGGAATGGGGTCCATTCCAGTCATGGTATTAGAAACCCAAAAGACTTCAAGGAATTTAACTGGGGCAGATATTCTCTGCCAATCTGATTCATTTATTATAAAGTATCGGGGCAAGCAGTCCCTGCCGACCTAATTCTACATTTATCATTCCATATCAGGGGTAGGTATTCCATGTCATTACTGTTGAAGAGTAATTCTCATTGCTTGGCACCCCACTGGAGATTGACAGAGTTGGATTATCTTGATCAGTGACCTCATAGCCTTACTTTTTTTTTACTTTTATGGTAGGATTTCTCATAAATTTGGGTATATTTGCAGATAGTAATTAATTCACGAATATAATTAGTTTATTTAAAATACATCTGTATATTCAGGTATCCCACATATTTTACACCCACAATTTGTCTGCTTGGCACTTAAACATCTTACATGAACAGAGGTTGCTATGTTTGGCAAGTCATCTCCAAATTTGCCTGTCCATGCACTAGACAGAAGCCCTCACAACCACTTCTGATTGCCTCCTTATAATAATCTACAGCAGATAACATGTTTAAATGTTCAGCACCTGGTATAATTCTAAAAACTCATGTACAGTATGTTTCTGTCATCAGTGTATGTTGTCAGCTATAAGCTGCTGGTTGCACCATCTCTGCCAATTGCCACACCTGCTTTCTACACTAAGCACGCAAACAACAGCAATTAAAAATAATGTAACTCTGAAAAAAATCCTATGCAGATGAGGCTCTTTGAGTATGCATGGCAAGGTTTATACAGAAAGAGTTTGCATTACTGATGGAGAAGCACGGATACAGAAAGCACAGATTCTCTTGAAAAGCCAGCAGCATCTAACTGCAAATCCTAGATGTTCTATATCCAAAAAGCATTCAAAATTCCTGTTAAGAACACAGATCCAGGTAACAGTCCAATGGGTGAAAGCCACCTAATTAAGGTTATGCATCATTCATGACCTTCACTTCCTGATAACATAGCTAACCAAAAGCCATCTGGTGCTCATGTGCTGAGCTAATCAGGGCAACTGCATTTATTTCTGCAAAGAGAATTACTCCCATTTCTAATGCAATCATCCCCAGACATAGCAACTGCAATCAGCTCTAATAGCATCTCTTTATTATAGGAAAGCAATAAAAAAAGGAAATAACACCATATGGTTTAGCAATACACAAAGCATTCTCAAGCTTACAAGTAACTATTTTTGAGCAACAAAATACATTTTTAGTTTAATTAAACTGCCAACAAATAATCACAAAAGTAATAATTTCACAGTCTTAATTTTTCTACAAATACATTTGTGTCACTTTCTATGAGGTATGATAAAACAGTTGTGCTATTTGCACTGTTACAGATTTGTTCATTACTTAAGAGACTAACCTGATTTTGTGTCACCTTAAAATATTAATGATGGATATTCAGAAAGATTCACAACACAGTCATGTAGTGAGATTCAGTGTTGTAGTGGTAGTGTGATGCGGCTTAATGTCAGTCATGTATGCAGAAGGTGAGAAAGAGGCACAAATTATTCAAAGCCCTACCAGCAGCAACTGGGCTGCAGCATACATCTGTGGTCTGTAGTCACATGACCCAAAAAACATGTTAGAAGGAGGTTGCTTACCTAATGTTATGAGCATTCACATGTGCAGCAGTTTCTCAGAGATGCCACATGCCCATAATAAAGTACTACAGCAAGATGACAAATAAATTCATTATATAAATCAGGAAGAAAGGAGTAGATAAAACAGTCAAAATGGGAAAAGATAAGTGGAGGAACGTAGAGAAGAATAACATGAATGTAAAATAGGTGGTGGGTCAGGGATATTTTTTTCAGAAGTACATATTTTTCTTTTTTTTTTCTGAAGATAGCAAGCGGGAGATGGTAAATAGGTTCAATGGGGTAGAGGAAAGAGGGTAAAGGGAAAATGGCAGAGGCACATAAACAAACATATATACATACAAAGACCAACAGGGGAAGTGGTGAGACACAAGGGACAAAAAGGAAACAGACAGACAAATGGCACATGCTTGGTGAAGGGGTGGATTGGAAAATGATCAGTGGATGGGAAGTGCAACACAAGGGAGAGGAACACAGTGATAAGATAAAGGGAATGATATGATGGGCCTGCTAGTCTGGCTCCCAGATGAACCCACGCTGAAGTCGGTCAACATTGTGACTGACATCACAAGTGGCTGTAGTCAGGGCCGGTGTTAGCATTTTGGGGGCTCCCAGCAGATGTCAAGCTGGGGGCCCTTAGGCACTTCCAGTCTATGTGTCACCCTGTCACTGCCACCCTTCCTAAGCAACCTTTTTGTTCATGCTGAAAACTTTTAGGAGTAGTATGCACTGATTGACATTCAGCTACAATATTCTTACATTACAAGACTTTTGTATGGCACTGTGTTGGCCCATTTCACAAAAAGGGACATTTACAGTTACTGGCATTTAGCTGCAGCAATGATATATTGCAGTAACTCTATGTACAGGTCTGGACTTAGGTGAAATGGCTCCCTAGGCCTACTGTTTCAGACACACATAGCCTCCAGTCTTCTCCATTCCCCCGCCCCATCTTGGACACCCCATACCATGCACAGTACTTTTTTTCTTCCTTTTCTCACATTTTGCCTTACTTTTCAACATTTTCAAGAAGCTATAACCTTCTACATGCTCTGAAGTGCATTTTAAAGTTTTTTTTTTCTTTTCACACACCTTTTCATCCAATAATGGCTTGAACAGAAATTATGATTAAGTAAAGAAATTGTGTTGCTGTTCAGCTTTAGTTTTCATTGCACCCTTTCAACATACATTTCCTGAACAAAGACAGTACTGTAATAACCATTTAGGAAATAAGAAAAGAATTTCAGTTTTATGTTTTTTTTTTTCTTTCAAGGAAGACATAAGTTGTACCCAAGGCAAAGATGACAAAACAGTAGCTCACAATAAACTAACAATCCTTTGTTGTCTGGATACACAGGTCCTATCTGGGAACTGCCTGCCTCCCAATCTCCCCAAAAGACTGTTTATGCATCCCCCTGGTGTTAGACTGGGATGAAGGCAGAGGTTCAAATTGCCAGAGTCGTGTATTTCAAAGAACTGCTGATATACATATACATAGTAGGTCTCCTCACTCTTCAACCCAAACTGCCAAAGGCAGCCACCTGTATATGTCCTAAGTGTGATTGTGAGAGTGAAACAATAATGATCACAGTAACGTATTCTACTTTGTTGTTCCTACACAGGCTGTAGTAATCTTCTTTGTACACCTCTGATGTATGTGAGGAAAAGTAACAGAAACAATTACCACACTATCCTCAGCCCAAACACAAGTTTTAATGACTTCATGTGCACACCTGAGATTTGACTGTGAGGAATAACACCACAATCTCCCTCATATAACCTACAGCAGCTTTCTGTACACACACAGCCAAACAGGGATGGTTTTAGAATGGGTGCAGTTGAGAGCAGAGGCCATTATCAGCTTTATCCTAATAGGATCATATCACAGTCCTGCTCAGGTTAAAGAGCATAATCAGAAAAAAAAAATGTTTTTCACTTCATTTTTCCTCAAACAACAGTGTTTGTGGGGTCCCCACACAGTCAAGAATGATTAAGAGAGCCCTCTGTATCCATTTATACGGTCTGGGGAGTAGGGATCCCCCAGAGTCTTAGAAGATCGAAGTGTCTGAATGTTCTGGGATACATTTTATGACTTACTTTTGAAATATAATTTCTTATTATCTACAGTTTTTACTGACACTCAGAATAATGTATGTGTCCTGGCATTATTGTGTGTGTGCACAGATAAAACTCGCTAACATTTTCACAAACACACACACATTATATATTATTTCAGCAATACATTGTGCACACTGGTACCAGCACACCAGATCAGTGACTGCTGTTAGGCAGTCATCAAACAGCAGCAGCAGGGATGGGTCACTTTTATTTACCTCAGTGAGGAGTAATGCAAACCTGTCACTGTCCCTGATTTCACAAACCTTTCCTGATGTTGCACATAATTTTGTTGTCCTTTGTAACAAGTGTGATTTGCTTGCAAACCATTCGGGATTATACAGTCAATAAATCCAGACATTAGAGTTTTATACTTAATCATCATCATCTTCTTTCGGCTGTTCCCATTAGGGGTCGCCACAGCAGATCATCTCTTTCCATTTCTTCCTGTCCTCTGCATCTTGCTCTGTCACACCAACCACCTGCATGTCCTCTCTCACCACATCCGTAAACCTTATCTTAGGCCTTCCTCTTTTCCTGTTACCTGGTAGCTTCATCCTTAGCATATTTTTTCCCAATATACTCAGCATCCCTTCTCAGCAAGTCTAAACCAATATAACCTTGCCTCTCTTGCTTTGTCTCCAAACCTTCCAACCTGGGCTGACTCTCTAATATACTTATTCCTAATTCTGTCCACCATCGTCACACCCAGTGCAAATCTTAACATCTTTAACTTTGCCACATCCAGCTCTAACTCCTGCCTTTTTGTCATTGCCACTGTCTCCAACCCATATAACATAGCTGGTCTCACTACCCTCTTGTAGACCTTCCCTTTCACTCTTACTGGTACTCATCTGTCAGAAATCACTCCTGACACTCTTCTCCACCCACTCCATCCTGCCTGTACTCTCTTCTTCACCTCTCTTCCACACTCACCATTACTCTGAACTATTGATCCCAAGTATTTAAACTCATCCACCTTCACCAACTCTACTCCCTGCATCCTCACCATTCCTCTATCCTTCCTCTCATTCGCACTCATATATTCTGTCTTAGTCCTGCTGACCTTCATTCCTCTTCTCTCTAGAGCATATCTCCATCTCTCCAGGGTCTCCTCCACCTGTTCCCTACTCTCACTACAGATCACAATGTCATCTTCAAACATCATAGTCCACGGGGACTCCTGTCTGATCTTGTCTGTCAACCTGTCCATCACCATTGCAAATAAGAAAGGGCTCAGAGCTGATCCTTGATGTAATCCCACCTCCACCTTAAATGCATCCATCACTCCCACCGCAGACCTCACACTATCCTCGTACATATCCTGTACCACTCTTACATACTTCTCTGACACTCCCAACTTCCACATACACTACCACAACTCTTAATGTCCAAAAAAAACCATGTTGATACAAAAGATGTTATTCTATTATCTTTTTCATTGAATCAGAGTAATATTTAAAATGTGTTCCTGATTTTGAGCCTTTATTCTGCTATTATTGGTATTGCGCTGAATTCTTCAGTGTAGAAGTTGAGAGTTACAGTAGCTGGTATTCTGCAAGTATTTATAAAACTCCCTAAAAGAGAAAACCATCCCTGAAGATGAGAAGTATTAGCTCTTTTTAAATTCCAAGGTATGCACGGACACTGGTCACACTGGGCTGCTGACCTCTCTAGTGCTTGCCTTGCTCATGTTCATTATCAGCTTTATCCTAACAGGATCATAGCACAGCCCTGTTCAAGTTAAACAGAATAATCATGAAATTAATACATTTTTCTCCTCATTTTCCACAACCAGCATCAGTTTTTGTGGGGCCCTCACACACTGAAAGATGATTAAGGGGGGCCCCTTGCAGCCACATGTATTGCAGGTACCTAAAGCAGGCTATGTTGTTAGTTTTAGTGTAGAGAATGTCGACCAGCAGGGTTTAGCTAAGACATGGACACTATGTTAGTGGTAAAATATTTAATGGAATTGTGAAAGCCCTTGCTTGATAAAACTCTATTACTATAAGCAAAGATAGTTTTGAATTTTAAAGGAGATATAAGTAAGCATTATTACTCACCTGGTTTATTAAGTATACAGGATTGATGTTCTAGCTTTTGTTGGTTTGACAGACATGTTACAGAATATCAAGGTAAGATAACTTGCTGTGGTTTAGGGCCCCCCAGGAACAGGGGGCCCCCAGCGACTGCAGGGTTTGCTGGTGCCTAAAGCCGGCTATGGCTGCAGTCTAAAGTGGCCTCACAGGTGGGGGCCAGCCAGGCATACTTTGCATGTATGTAATGAGATACTACAGGATGCCACACTAGGCATCTGGCCACCAGTCCACCTTGTCTCACACCACCTACCACACTTCCAGCTGAGTAGTGGCCAAAGAAGTCATGGCCATTCCACGGACATGACTCAGGAGAAAAATGAATGGGTGAGTTGTACAGCCACCTGTCATGGGCAACATGTGACACTAATCTAATGGCTTCATGGCAGTAGAGTGCACATTGACAGTTGTGATATGTCCATGTCTGATAATGTGTTTAAGACAGACATGTGCAGAACAATAGTAAGTATTAATGTGACCACCTCACATGGTAGAGCAATAATAGCATGCAATAAACTGTCTATGCAAGATGTCAGTGTGCTGCTCAGTGGTCATAGAATGACCCAAGCAATCAGAAGCATGATGCAAAGAACTTTATTGAGGTCTTTCTACAGCTTAACAGGATACCAGAGACCATGTACACAGCATGGTGGCCCAACTGACACATGCGGGGGCAGGCCGCATATTGGAGGTTAGGTCTGAGAACACAATCACATTATAGGCACAATTCGGTGACATTCTCACTATATCACCTCATTTGTTAAACCACTGTGCTACAAGGCTCATGTTAGCTCAATACATAAGCAGTTACCATTGTGCCAATGACAATGGTACATAGAATAACTATAATTTCAGAATTCTGGAACAAAACGACACAACCACTGAGCTCAAAGAACACAAGTGCAAACAGGAGTTGTAGTAAGTAAGCATTGGCCTACAACAATCATGCATGGGCCAGCTACAGAACAGAGACCTGTACTATTTGGGGGGAGGTTACTACATTAGTAGGAAGAATTGGAGTTTGTGCCTGTAATTGGTTCAATGGGATCAGTGCACTGTGCCAGTAAACAATCATCAATAAAATAAATTATCAGTGTGAGATGAGAACTTTATCCCAAGATAATATTACCTTATCTCATTCATTCATTCTCAGGAGAGAAGAGTTAGAAGTTAATGAGTAAGTGAGTCATGGACCCTTCCCAATACCTGGCCTAACCCCTCCCCATAGCAGCTGTGACTTAGTCTACATGCCGCTGCCTGAAGGTGCTATTGTCCACTCCTGCACAAGTCGTCCAAGTTCTGTTCAGCACATTGACAACTAATACCCCACTGTTGCTAGATGCACTTCTCTTACACTCCTGTGTAGGTGTATGGCAGCAGCATCAAACCCCCTCCTTCTCCCCACTCAGGGTGGGCAAGCTGGAAAATGCCACTCATTTGTCAACCTCACCACCACCATCAGCACCAGCCTGGCTCTTCCAGCTTCCTCTTTTGCTACTCAAACACAGGTCCTCCAGGGTATATTAAGGACTTTATGCCTGTACATCATAAAATAGGACAAGTAATGCCAAACATTAAAGTTACACACTTCTAATTCTTCAAAAATGCATCTTAACACCAGTTGTCTTATTCTAGCAACTTTCTTTTTTTAAGTTTGTATTAGATTTTAACTAAACAAATTGATTGTGACAATAACAGTATTTAGACATTTGTGAGCATAAAAAAAAACAACAGGAACAAGAACAAACAAGAACAATTACTTACAAGAGTGTCTACTAACAATGAAGATTCTCAGAAAATTCCTATACATTACAACTGATGTGAGTATAGCTAATTTTGTTTATCAAGCAGTTCCTTAAAATTTGTCCACGAATTATACTAAGAGTTTACTCTAGTAGATCTTGATTTAATGGTGATAATTTCCAGATGACATACTTTGGTTGCAATATTTGTGAATTCTTTGAAAGCGGGTGTAGCTTAATTCTTCCAATTCTTGGTTATAACGTTCCTCGCAATTGATAAAATGTTATTCTATCAACTTTCTAAGTGAATAGCTTCAACATTTAAAAGTGCCCATGATTTTGTGTCTTTTTTACTTTGTCTATGGTTCCAAAGCCGAGATTAAGAGCTATGATACGTGGATAGGGGACTACATGAGAATTGATAGCAGATTAGTAGGTGGTCTCCATTATACAAATCATCTGGCTAAAATGTCTACAATACTGATTTGTAAACATAATGGTTTGAAATAGGACTATTCCTCTTAAAACAACTTTTTTTAATTATAAACACAGTATAAAAGATTAGTCCAGATAAAATCACTTTAGCTAGCAGATCTAAAAGACTGTCTCTCTCTCTCTCTGATACCCCTCCCTAATCATAGAACAAGAACACTCATTCATCTACTGGTACCAGTAACATTCTGTTCTCTTCTAGAACATGATCTTACAATTAACCTACAAATGTCTCATTACAAATGCTTACTGATAAGATATGCCAAAAGGAAAATATGCATTTTTCATAGAGTAATACAGTACCCAGAGATTTCCTAAATGGAAAATCCTTATTCCCAATTTCTTCCAATGGTTCATATATGAGTATATGCTGCATTGTTGAAAAAGCAAGATATCAAACCTAACTTCATCAAACACAAGTGCTCAAAAAGAAATATATCAAAAAAGAAACACTGAAACATTTTTTTTGCAAGGAGGCAAGCCACCTTGCACCCCTGACACCAACTGTTAATTACTCTGAGGTCACACTACATTGGGGAAAGGAGCAAAGCCACAACCCCCACTATACTGTGATCGCTCACAATGAAGGTCTTTTTTGTTCTACCTTCTGGGTTTTCAATGTTCCTGGTTCGATCTTTTGATGTTCACTTTTATGAGTGCTAATCCTTCTGATCCAGAGCCCTATATATGCATAGACACACACACACACACACACACACACACACACACACACACACACACACACACACACATTAAATGTGTGTCTAAGTATAAGGTGCCAAAGATGTTTGGTATTTTATTTCACTGTTCGTGTAATCACTAAATTTCACATATTCATCTATCCATTTTCAATAACCATTTTACTCAATTCAGGCTCACAGGAAGACAGAGCCTATCTCTGTAAACAATGGACATAAGGTTAGTACCAGTCCTAGAGAGGAGGACAGCTCATTACATATAATTAGCACTACTTTTACGATGTCATATTCTCCCAGCTGTAAATGAAAAGGATTTATCTGGATCAGTCCATTGTCCTAATTACCAAATAAGTACAAACATATTTACAGGCATGCATACATGTATACATGCAAACGTAAGTAAATAAACACAATAGGCTGACCATTTGTCTGAGGCAAAAGAACCAAAGAGTAGTTTACTTCAATAGCCCTCATACTACATCAGACTTCAAGTTAGGCAAGCAGGTGCAGCTACAAGCTAATAAAGTATTTATAATGTACTGCTCACCAGTGGCTTTATCATCTGCACTCCAGCTAGCACCTGGATCTGTTTTCCCTTTGTCTTCCTTTTCTAATTCCAGTAAATCAGCTCTTTTTTAATGAGAGGGCGAGAGAGAGAGAGAGAGAGAGAAACTGCCTGGGTTGTACAAGGGACATTTCACTTCTCAGTCTACATGTAAACATCTGCAGATGAACTGAAATGAGATCAGCATTAATTAAATATGTCTTCAGAGCAGCACAGGCATAAGATAGTTGGCCTTTCTCACAGAGGAATAATATTTAAATTTCCACAAAGCTTCACTTGTGTGAATTTATAATTCAAAATAAATGAAAACATCTACACTGCTTTATTTTAGTAGAAATGATAAGAATGCTATATTAAAATTCTGGACCTTAGCTTTTGGATGAGTTTAAAGTTGACATGATAAATGTCTTGCTGGATAATATATTTCCTTTTGGGAGGGGGAGTTGTCCCTTGTCAAATATGCAGATAATATTTTGCCACTGGCTATAAGACATATGTTTCAATTACAAAGTACTGCAGAGAAATCAATCCACTGATATGTTGCATCAGAACTGGAAGTTGCCATATTATGTTGTTGTGTCTTTCTACTTTTCCCGGTTAGGGTCGCCACAGCGGAACTCCGTTCCGCTAATGATTGGCAGAAGATTTTTACATGCTGAGTTGCCGGCCCTGACTCACAACCTTCAACGAAGGTACGTTCATTCACGCATGTCTCCATACAGAAAACGCTCTTTCTGAGAATCGAACGGGGAACGTCTTACTGTGAGGTGACAATGCTACCGCAGCACCACCACCAAAGTTGCCTTATTATGATACTCTTAATACAATGAAACTCATGCTCACGTTTGTTAATTATGGTTGCAGTTGAATGCAGGTAAACTGGGAACCTGCCTATGTTTCTAATCAGTACATCAATTTTAGATTATTCTGCCTCACAGTTTAAAAAAAAATGACTAAATATTGAGGACACCTTTGTTTGTTTCAGGAGCTGAACAGTAACAATAAGCAAAGAAGTGAATCTGGGAGCATAGCATTTCAGCTGTTTGCAAAGGCTCACATCAAAGCACCAGGCACTTTTACACACAGCACAGAAGGTTCTCTTTATTGCACAAAAACTAAAACATAACTAATTAACTAAGTATGTCGAAGGTGGTCAGACACAGGTAGATTAAAACTACAGGAAACTTGATACTTGGAATTAGTTTCTGCATCATCCCTTTCATGTCAAGCAAAGGATCCAGCAAGAAGAATGGTCTTTATTTATTACAGAAAAAAAAGAAATGAGAAAGCTTTTCTTATTACATGGTTGGACATTATCAGACACGTCATCTACTAGGGTCCTAAAGTTCCTTTGGGGTGATCTTCCCATGAGGAACTGATGCCTCAGAAGCACAGTAATACATGTGTGTCAGATGCAATACAGATGGTCCAATGACTTTAATTATGTGTTTGCTTATATACATTAAACCTTACTTCTGGTTAAAAGACAGAGAGAAGATGACAGCTTGATACTGGCAGACAATACACACACCAATGACAAAATGTGAAAATTTAAACTGAAGTTTAAGTCTAGTGTCATACTTGTACCCACAGGTTGGAACTTTGAAGTACAGAGGGTTGAATGTGAAGACTGTAGCTGTGCATGCAATGTGCAAGTGCTCCTTAAATTAGAACCTCTGAGGGATGTGATACATTGTAACAAAGGGTGAAACAAAACATCTTGCTGGACTGCATGGCTAGTAAGGAGAAACAGCTGGAACTGGGATCATCTGATAATTTGCCACATAAAGATACTCTGGAGCCTTCAGTAGGAAACCAGTACAAAAGTTGCAGTTGAATTTGCACAGCAAGAGACATAACAAGATACAGTGGAAATCTGACACAGTCAGTGTTGTGGAGTTATAGGCCAGTGAGTTCCCATATGAAAGAGCAAAGGATACTGCAAAATGCAGCTGAAGAGAATATGTTACAGGAAGATGTTCTGGCAATTTCTGTAGAATGCCTGCAGGAAACAGAGAGCAAAGAACATGCCTTCAGTTTAGAAGAAAAAGATCTAAGGAAAGAGTTCCTTGATCTAATAGAGCTGGATAGACATATTAAGATCAATGAAAGAACTAGATTACAAAAAGTTAATAAGACCCAAAATGTTTAAGTTTGATAAAAAAAAACTAACACAGTAATCAACACTATTAATAGAAATGCATGTGATATAACGGGTCTATCTGAGTTCATCGACATTTCATAATAGCAAAAACGGATTTACCGACACCATAATATCGAAAGTCACGTCACCGACGCCAGAAGACCGACAAGGCAGAAGACCGACGGAGGAAGACACCGACGCTGAGAAGTTGCGATGGGGAAAGGATATGTAAGTATGCGGTAGTGACGGACGATAGGGTGCGAGTAAGGTAAGTGTGCGATGCTGGTGTTTAGTAGGGGTAGGGGTGGGATAAGTGAGTTAGGGTTAGGGCTCGGGTTAGGTGAGTGTGCGAGTAAGGTAAGTGTGTGATGCTGGTGTTTAGTAGGGGTAGGGGTGGGATAAGTGAGTTAGGGTTAGGGCGCGGGTTAGGTGAGTGTGCGAGTAAGGTAAGTGTGCGATGTTGGTGTTTTGTAGGGGTAGGGGTGGGATAAGTGAGTTAGGGTTAGGGTGCGGGTTGGGTGAGTGTGCGATAGTGATGGACCTTAGGGTAAGGGTTTGGGTTAGGGTTGTAGATAGATGTGTATGTATGGGTTAGGGTTCATTTGTAAGGATTTTGGTGTGCTTGTGTTGTGTGTGTGGGTGTTGGATAGGGGATGCGTTTTGTTTGTTGGTATGATGTGTCGGGTGTATGCGATGTCGTGTTTGTGAACTGTCGATCTTCTGGCGTCGGTTAAATGACTTTCGATGTTTTGGTGTCGGTTAATTCGTTTTCGGTATTTTGAAATGTCGATGTACTAAGGTAGATCCGATATAACATAAGTAAATTGGGATATTTTACTGTACAGAAAAATTAATAACAGATAAAGCCTTACTATAAAAATATAGGGCAATAAGGGAAAGGAAGGCAAGAAATCAAATGCCATCATAGAAATATTGAATAGAGAAAACTATAATGCAATTAAGACAAGAAGTGTCACTGTTAGAAGAGTACAGAAGAGGGAACAGCTCAACAAAAATACTCAGAAAGATAGATGTGATAAAAAGCAATATGCAGTGTTAGAACACATCAGGAACTATCATGCACTATTACAAATAATAAACTAAAGATATCAGCACAAGCAGAAAAACTTAGAAGATATGCAGATAAATATAAAAGAAAAGTCAAAATAAGTAATTCGTTGATGACCCAAAAAAAAGCTTTATGGAGAATTGGGAAACAAAGCAAAAGGAATAGAAACACCACCAAAAAAGAAGAAATAGGCACATTTTTGAGAAATATCTATGAAGACCCCATGGAGCATACAAAGATGCTGAATGGAGAGAAGTAAGAGAAACAGTAAGAAGTTTAAATGTACTGGATATGAACTGGGATGAAGTAACGATCAGAAAAACTGAAACAAAATTAAGAAAAGCTCCTAAATAGAAAACCCCATGTCCAGATGCAGTACCTAACTTCTGGCTAAAATATTAATATATTTGCATGAAGATTTAGCCATGAGTAAAAACTATTTATATGCACACCCCGAACAGAAGCCAAACTGGTTAACAACAGGAAAAACAATGCTCCTCCTAAAGAGTGAACCTGAAAACTATCCTAAAAACTACAGACAACTTGCCTCCCAACAATGTATAAACTATACACTGGAACTGATGCTGACAGAGTTTATAATCATTTAGAAGAAAACTCAATCATGGCAATAGAACAAAAGGGTAACAAAAGAAAGACATATGTAACAAAGGATCATTTGTTGCTAAATAAAGTCATAATGGAGAATTGTAGCAAGGGGAAGAATCTTAAGTATGACATGGTTAGGTCCATTCCCGTTATGGTATTAGAAATCCAAAAGACTTGTAGAAATTAAAACTAGTAGCTACCTTTGAATTTGTAACATCATCAATGGATATATCAAGCCCAACCCACTCTCAGTCAGCCATTCCATTAAAGATTTGGTTATAACAAATACTCCATATAAAGTCCCTGTTACAGCTGGTCATTAAACCAGAGATCAGCTCCAGTCTTAGGTGAAATGTCACCCTAAGTGAAGGAATCCATCGTGCCCCACCACTGCCCTCTGCACACATTTCCCCAGTTCTTCACTTGGTTCCCTCCATCCTGACATCTGCACCCCTTCCAGTTAATTTTTTAATACCCTTTCTCACATTTTGTGTTATTCTTCAGCTTTTTCCTGCATCATTTCAGCACATCATTACAAGTCAAGACAGCACTTAGATAACTGTGAATGAATTAACTGAATTAAGCAGGGGGTCTGGGGCCACTAGGCCCTATAAACAATGGGACTCTAGATGCTCTGAGGTATATTTTAGGGGACTTTTTAAAAAAGCCTTTTCATCCACTATGTCCTGAACAAAAATCATGACTAGAAACAAATTTAGTCTTAACTCTTCAACTTTGTATTTTCCTTCATCTTTTCAACATACTCTTAACTGGCCAAAAGTGCACTGGAATAACTGTGTTATAAATAATCAGATTAAACTGGAGGATTTGGGCTCACTGGCTGCCAGAAGCTATCAGTTTATAGATGCTCTGAGATATACTTTATTGCTTTTTTCCAACCTTTTGACTCAATGATGGCCTGAACTAAAGACACAAGTAAGGAAATAAATTCAGTCTTATTTTATTTTTCTGTCACAGAAGTAATAAGTTGCATCTGACAAAATAGCACTTCACAATACACTGAGAAGAGAAATGCTTGTGAGGATATATAACACAAATCTGGAAACACTGTCTACCTTCCTACCCCACCCCCCAAAGAAAAACAGCCACCTTCTGTGCATCTCTCTAGTGTTAGATTGGGAAGCCAAGGTATAAATGGCAATAGTCATATATTTCAAGTGGCTACTGTCAAATGTAATAAACAACATGCACCTTCACTACTACCTTCTTTGTACACAGTAACATATTTTAACCATTTACAGTCATTCATATATAAACAGCACATCTTGTTATCTCTTCCCCCAAACATAGCTACTTATATATATGCATTTAATGTTTAATTCTGATTAAAGTGAAAAAAATTTATCCCAGTAATGTATTCTAACGTGCTGCTCCTAAACAGTAGAGTACACGTCACCTATACAAGCCATAGTGGTCTTCTGTGCACACATCTGAGGTTTGTAAGGAAAAACATAATGACCAGACTATGCAAGCTACAGCAACCTTTTGTGCACACCTCTGAGATTTGTGAAGAAAGTTAAATAATAACCACCATCCAGTCCACAGTCCCAACACAAACTATATTAATCTTTTTTATACATTTCTAAGCTTTGATTTTGAGCAAAATTAAAGAAGTAATGACCACAAGTCCCCATACAAGATACCAGAAATATTCTGTGTGCACATTAGAACCGGTCCAGTTTTAGACTAGGTGATGTAAGCCTGTGTCAAAATCCACTTAAACAGATTGGGGGGGTTGGACCTGCCAGGTTTTCAGAGGATCTGAGAGTCTGGCTCTTCTATGATTTATTTTATCTCTTATGTTTGAATGATAATACGTGTTACTACTACCCAGAAGAGTTATTCAGGTACTTTGCAGTTTTTGTGTGTCCACAGATAAAAATTAATGATACTATCTTTTTCACACACACATCTCTCTTTCTTTCTCTCTCTCTCTCTCTCTCTCTCTCAAACACACACACACGCGCACACACACACACACACACACACACACACACACACACACACACACACACACACACACACACATGGACACACACACACACAAATAATGCCTCTGCCCCTAACAGGCCAGATCTATCACAGGATGCACTGATTTTTCACACATGCGCACACATACTAACAATGGTCCTGAAAAGTTACGTCCATCACAGCATGTACTAATTTTTCAGAATGTACTGTGGTGGTGGTGCTGCGGTAGCGTTGTCACCTCACAGTTAGATGTTGCCTGTTCGATTCTCAGTTAGAGCGTCTTCTGGGTGGTGACATGCTTGAATGGATGTACCTTTGTTGAAGGTTGTGCGTTAGGCCCAGCAAGCCAGCACGTAAAAATCTACTGCCAATCATTAGCGGACCGGAGGTCCTCTGTGGCAACCACTAACCGGGAAAAGCCGAAAGACACAACAACAATACACATACTGAAACTGACTCTAATAAGTCAGGTCTCTCTCATGATGCACAATACACACACACACACGCACATACACACACACGCGCACACACACACACACACACACACACACACACACACACACACACACACACACACACACATTGTCTACTTACCTTGAAACAAATTGCTGGAACACCAGTTCATCTATGCCATGTCTGCACGGGTGCTGGAGGAAACCAGACCACATGGATTAATCCACACTGAAACAGAAAAGGCATTGCAGACTTCACACAGAAGAAGGCACAACCAAGAAATTAACCAGTGTCATGTGCTTTAAGATGGCAATGCTATTCACTCACCACTGTGCCAATGATCAGTTACTTTCACCCACAACCTGCTCCTTCCATATCACCAAAGATCACCACATATCATCTGCATTGTTGATACTTGTAATGATAAGTGATAGAAACTATGGCAACATGTTCCTCTTAAATACAGTGCAACCTCTGCACTCACACATGCAAGCATTAGCCATAGCAATGCTAGCTTTATACTGATTTCAGCAAATACAGTACATTGTGTGAACACTTGAGCTACCATGACAGATCAATAACCGCTGTTTAATAGTGATCAAACAACAGCAAGGGTATGTGATTTGTAACTACAGATAGTATCCATGCCCATCAATAATATTCACTTTACTGAATGTGTACTCCTTGGATATCTGATTGTGGTAATAATAATAACAGTATTAAATAATAAAGTATTCTATCATACTACACATACAAATGTACACTATTTTTTACAAAAAAACAGATTAGTGACTGCTTAAAATGTGAAGATGGCAAGAGGATTGGTTATTTTTATCCACAGACAATACCCACACACCCCCATCCAGTAGCTATAGCCACCTCTATTTACACTTCAGATGTCTGACTATTATAAAAATGCTGGGCATGTAATAATGTATTTCAACTATGTTCTACACAAACAGTAGCCACATATTAAAGTATTCCAAACTGCTTCACACAAACCATATTTATTCCTGCAAAGCCTGAATAATGAGCAAACTACAGCAGTTAGTCATTTTCCTCCATAGGCAACCACAGCAATTACAGCTAATTTGTCTGTGTACATTGTAGATATCTGACTCTTATTTAAAAAAAATGCTCTCTCAACTTCTTAGAGCAAGTATCAGGCATTGGGTGTGGACAAAGGCCCAAAACGCATGATAAGATTTTAAATACTGTTCTTATACACTTAAGAGAATGGATAGAATAACAGATTTTAATAACATGTATTTTCTTATTTTTTGATTTATTTGTCCTTTGATAACTGGAAAAGTTTGACTGAAAAAATGGCCTCTTTTCAGTGAAGGCCCAGGGGGGAAAGCAACACAACAGATTCAAAAACATTTTTACATTTAAACAATAGTTGTTGAGTAATTATATACAAGTGGAAAAAGCCCCACAACAGATTAAATATTTTGGAATGAGATAGGTACAAATATTCCACAAAAACACACATAAAACATTATGCAGCAACTGATAAGCTATTACATACAAGGAGAGAACATCCCCACAACTGATAAAAACAGAAACAGATTGAAATATATTTATGAAAATCTTACTTGCATAAATTGCAACCAAAAATACAATATTCACTGCAAGCAGAAAGATGCATTGGAGAAGTGGATAGCCTGTGTCAAGCATTCCATTTTCTAAAGGATTTCAAGTCTGAAATTCAAATATCTGGCATTACTTTATTGAGTGAAACCCTGCGCAATTTACCAGTAAGCCACAAATTTCTTGCCAGTCTGAGAATAAGACAAATGTTACTCTATCTGCACTCAGTCTTACTATGTCCTATATAATACTGTTGCGTGAAAGGCCCTGATGTATCTTCGGTATGCGGCCGAAAAGGGGTTAAGAGACCAGTCCACTTACCCAATGAACAAACAGTACATAAATAAATAATAGGAGACAAATTCTCTATCATTCCTTGAAATCAATGGCATTGGACATTTGTCCTATATATCTGTCCACTGCCCATATCTATTTTTCCTGCCAGGATAAAAAAATGACAATTAAAAAGAAGTCATTCAGAAAAGTTGTTGATGCTTACACTTAATACATCAAAATGAATATCTCTCAACCTTCTCTGATTTTACAGAATTCCATTGATTTTGCTCTACATTTTTCATATATACTTCATAAAACTTGTGGTTTTCCAGTAAATTATGGATTACAGTCACTAAATAATGGCAACTATTTGAGTTTCAGACTAAATGCATGTTATCCATAACCTTATTATAGCAACTTTCAAAGTATATAGTAGTGTCAGTGGCACAACAAATAGCACACTCAACTTTGGTGCAGAAGGCTGTGAGTTCGGTTCTCATACAGGGGAGATTGACTGTGCATTATAAGGGATATGCAGCACTTCTGAGCATATCATCCTTTGGATAAGATGTCAAACTGGGGTCCCATTTACCTAAGTTGGTGGTAGTTCAGGTGAATGTATAAGATCCTATTGAAAAGAGTCAGAGAAGTTCACTGATGCTTAATTTCCACTGATAGTATAAATATCACCTTGGGACTCCCTAGAAAGAGGCTACTAGCTTAGTGTGACTAACCTGGTTAATAAAGGATAAATTAATATAAGTACATAGGAGCAATATTTAAAATTTGTCCTTATTTTGGATATTTTCCCCATTATTTTTAGCTTTGTCTCTGAGCTAGAAGGTTGAGAGCTATATAAAACACACACACGCACACATACACACACACACACACACACACACACACACACACACACACACACACGCACACATGAACACACGTATTCAAATTATATATGCATATGTATAGATATAGATATATGTTACATGTTACAAAACTCATATAAAGCAGTGACAACTTTGCAGATGCCAGAAATTCTAAAAAGAATGGTGATGGATGAAAAAAATTAAAAATATGTACATATGCAGTCCATTTCTTCTAAAGTACTTTCTGGTAACTTATTTTGCTATACCTAAGGTCTGCAGATTCAGAATTTCCTGGAAAACATTAATCACCTGAGGTACATGGAAAAGAGCAGAAGAAACTCAGCTAAGCACATTTAATATGCTTTCTCATTGTGTTAGCAGCCATACCACTAAGCAGCAAATTAGTCACATTTTCTGAATCCATTAAGACAAGCATAAATTAAATAAAACCATATCCATTTGTAGCAGTTCCTTCTATTTGCTTGACGTGAGCCCCACAAAATATCCTATCATGCACAGAAATAATATTTTATACTATGTGACAGATTAAGAATAATCACTTATAAGTAAATGGCCTTGTATATATTCATGAGTTCAGAGAGATTTTTAAATGATTTTGACAGAATACAAAATTATTTAAAGAAAATGTAGCAGCTTCATAGATATGAAAGGCACCCACTTATGCAAATTCTATTAGTCCATTACTTACAACAACAAAAACTCACTGAAGATGCTCAGTCGGAACCAACTTCAAATTCAAACTTTACAAACTGACACAAACAGAGAATCAGTCACCATACATTTATTCACAAATCTTATGTGTGTCCATCTCTTGGGACATCTTCAGAATATGACATAAAAATATTCTGGCTGCTTCCCTATTTCTGTCAATTTGTTACTTCCTCACACACAGTAGTTAATGTGCACAGTATGAATTCCAATAATGCCTCCCCCACCAACAATAACATGCGCTCACGCACACAAACATGCACACACTTTTACACACAGACATGTACACAGACACACACACACACACACACACACACACACACACACACACACACACACACACACACACACCTATAGGATATATCACTACTGTCTGAACTTGTTGACATGGCATACTTGTGTACATTTCAGAACAGTGCATATAGGTTATTCATAGATTAGTACTAGGCTAACTACCGTTGTGGGCCATTTTATCAAACTCTGCACCATGTGGCTGTAAGGCAAATATCTTAACCATTATGCCAACCTTCCTCTTTTTACACACACACACACACACACACACACACACACACACACACATATATATATATATATATATATATATATATATATATATATATATATATATATATGTCTGGTTACCAAACATAAATAAATAAATAAATAAAAAGAAACTCAGTTTTCCATCATAAATAAATGCTCGCTCCATTCCCACTGTGACCCCCCCCCCCAAACTGGCCCAGTAATCAAGGAGCCACAATCCTCACCACTGGCAACAGTGGGGAACATACACACTGGGAGGATAAGTACACACACAGTAAAGTGCAATTTCCCTTAAGAGCACACAGAGATCAGTCAGTCTGGGGCTGTTTTTTCCCTCTTTCTCCAGATCCCTAATAAGACTACCCAGTGGCGCAGCTACAGGACTGAGATCTCAGCTGAATGGCCAAGCCAAGATCTCCAGTACCCTCTCTGTCCAGCAAGTGCTTCGTGTCCCTGCCCAAGTAGCTGACATACACACTCTTTGAGATTTGATTTATATATAAACACACACACACACACACACACACACACACTCCTGCGAAAGGCTGGCATAGGTTTAATAGCTATGCCCCCTTCTGCCCAGACTATAAGGTAGTTTTCACTGCCACCAGCTAACTCTTTATCAGCTATTTTAAGGCCCTTAACAAAGGGTGTCCAATCCTACTGTGTAATGTTACTATTAATCCAAATGGTAGTCTGACCAAGAGCAAGGCTATTTAGGAGTGGCCTGTACAATGCCAACAACTAGATATGCAAGTACTCTCATAGCTTAAATATCTCTAAACAGACCACCCACAATTAAAAGGTTTAAATATATTTAATAATAAGTAATAAAAGAACAACACAATACTCAGTAAGTAATCAGTTACATCAGAGTTCAAAATCACAGGAAATATTTAAAACAGCATTGCAGGATAGTCTCAAATAAATAAAGAAAACATCTAAGCTATACTTTACTGTATTCCTATTTGAATCTAAGAGTTACTATGCCCCAGGAACTTACTTACAGCAAGGTGAGTGTATGTGATGAATAGATGTTGTTGTCAGGTCAAAAGACAGATACAAAATGCACAGACTCTCTCTGAGAGAGGTATTAAATTAATATCAAATATTATTGCTGGGTTAACTTGGATGACATCACTTTGTGTCTCCTGACTTTAGTTCCCAAGCTAAACCCCCTTTGTCAGAAACTACCAGAGATTTAACATCTTCCTGTGAAAAATAAATATCTCTCAGATGTTTGTAGATCCTGGTAGTCATAAAACAATAAAACATTTCTACATCTCAAACCTAGTAATAACTTCTCTTTCAGGACAATACAAAAAACTTCTAGCTCTAGACATTGTGTCTGCTGCTGCATTGACATTGAGAGATAACATATTTTGTTTATGGCCCAGCAGTTATAAAAAGCAATTTAATTTCAACTATTTCGTTGAAGTTTTGCAAATTAACCCACTATGTTCTAGTTCCTACTGTTAAAACTTATACATTTATACAATTTCAATAGTTTATATACATTTCTGTTCTCTTCCAGCAGGGCATGCTGTGGTTACATCCATTAAGCTCAGTACTTTATCCACACTTATGTGATATCAGCAGTTTGATACATACATAACAAATAGTTCTAATATAGTGATAACACAAGCAATTGCATGAGGCATGTTGGCATTCACAAATGGCACATAACCACTTACAAAATTCCAGATAGTTGGGCTGGTAGTATCTCCTTCTGTCACACTTCTATATAAATCATATTAATATTTACAAATGACATAGAATTATTTACAAAATTCCAGATAGCTGGGCTGGCAGTGTGAAACCCACCATAAAGAAAAACTGGGGGGAAAAACTATTCCCATTTGTTAGCCTCATTTAGTACTCTTTTTAGGGCACAAAATGTTTAAACAGAATATACCTCCTACCACCTGTAATGTACCTTAGGTTGGGCAGAGGCACACAGGAGAGAGAGACTAAAAGTATGGTAGACTTTCAAGGCAAATTATTAAGCTTAGGTAACTTGGATGTAGACTTTTCAATGGAAGGTCTCTAGCTCTGAAGTTTATTGTTCACTGAATAGTGTCAGTCATGCTTTCTTCACAATTCACATATAAGGCTCTGATGTGGTAGTGATTATAGTGATGCTGGGTTATACTTGCAGATGGATGCATTTGTTGTAGTGGTTGGAGCCTGTATGAGCTAAATTAAAAAAAAGTGATTTAAAGGGGCCACTTGCAATTTTGTGGCACCCTATTTCTATAATGTAAAATTCTGTATTTTCCAGGAAATACTTACCAGATCATTCATTTTTTTAATAATAAAATAGTGTAGCTACATATTCTTATTTAAGAAAAAAAATAAACAAATACATAAATAAACAAATAAAGGTACCCCTAGCCAAAGAGTGCCCTAGGTGGGTCTACTTTATTTACGTGAAAGTGTAAAACCGCGAATACATATGGATCAAACCATATACATCGAAAGTGCAAGCCGTCGAAAACTGTAAACGGAAATCTACATAAGTGGAGATTTCCGTTTACTTCAATGTAGTGCGATCTTGGAGTTGGTATATTTAAGTAGCGGGGGGGTGTGGGGGGTGCAGCTCCTCACATGGGGGGTGCAGGGGGGCTTGCCCCCCTGCCTACATCTTTTGTTTTTTTTTTTTCTGTGTATTTTTTTTGTTTATTAACTTTCGAACATTTAAGAGTTCAATGCATATGTGTTGATCTTTATGCATTCGAACTTTTGAATGTTCGAGTTAATAAATTAGACCCCCCTGGGCAGCTGCTTAGTTCACCTATGTGTAAGTCCACTGATGCGAGACAATACTCTGAGGCAGTTGGAAAACTTGGCTATGATCCTCAACTGTCTTCTGAATGGCATGCCTAATAACTACCTATGAGTCTATGAACTTGCAGTATGTGTAAAAATACCCTCCACACCAGTGCAAGTCTGGCAATTAATGCAGAGGATTAAGGCTATGAACTATTAATGAGTTGTTTCCTGTACTTCAAGGTCTGATTCCCTTGGCCTCTACTTGCCTAGTATGTGAATCTGAGCATGTCATGTAACAACTTGTATTTAGGGCAATTGGGAAATTGTGCTAGGCTCCTTAGTGATCTGGACTGCATAACTAGTAGCTACCAATGTAATTATAGCATAACAAGCCAGTAATAATGCCCAAAAGAGTGGATTTTATAGAGGAATAAAGAACCACCTAGGGTGTTGAGAGGACTGCACTCCACATGGAGGGCTTTCATATCCCTGAAAGGTTCATTATTTACTTGTAACACCCACCCTGGAGGATATTACTGCACTTAGAAAATGTCTGTCTGTTAAACTGTGTTGTATTTGCTTATTTTTAGTATATAGATATTTTATATTATTGATGCAAATTATGTCCACTGTCTAATGTTTCAAAGTTACTGTAGAGTATGCACTTGTTGCTGGAAGACATATTTTACATCTAAAATATATGTTATGCAAGTATTTAATAATGTGTAAGTACACACACACACACACACACACACACACACACACACACACACACACACACACACACACACAGTTGCACAATCCTAGCTTATCCTATTTCCATATTAATCAACCGCTCCATATCTGAATCCTATGTAACCACTCTATGGAAAATATTACACATTATTCCCCTCCACAAAGGTGGCCCCTCCACTGACCTCTACAACTACCGCCCCATTGCCAACCTCTCCCACCTCTCCAAGATACATGAAAAATGCATCAACTCACAGGTCTCCAAATTCCTCCTTAACAATAACCTCCTCTCCAATACCCAGCATGGTTTCAGACCACACCACAGCACAACAACTGCTCTTCTCTCCTTCACCAATGCTATCCTCCATCACAAAAACAATGGCCTCCTCTCATCTGCTGTATTTCTGGATCTATCGAAAGCCTTTAACATTGTGTCACACAATCTACTACTCTCTGCTCTATCTGACCTCCCTTTCTCCTCACCAGCCACAAACTGGTTCCACAGCTATCTACAAGGCTACCAGCAATCAGTCATCTGGGAAAACAATCTATCCCCTTACCTCATTGTTACTCTCGGGGTTCTGCAAGGCTCCATCCTTGGCCCCCTTCTTTTCTCCCTTTTCAGCAACAACCTGCACACTGCCACCAAACATGCCTCCCTCATACAGTATGCAGATGATTCCACCCTCATCTGCTCAGCACCAACTCTAACAGAACTATAACAGATTACCCAAGATGCATTCTCTTCAGTTGAAAGCTGGCTATCTAATGCCCAGCTTCTTCTCAATCCAAATAATACCAAACTCCTCATCTTCCAACCCTCCAAATCTACCACAAACACCCCACACTTCACTATTCCAGCCAAGGATAGTAGCTCCATTTTACCAAATGCTCACACAAAACTACTTGGCATACAGATAGACAATAATCTCAAATTTGACACCCACATATCAATAACAATAAATAAAGTTCATAAAAAACTGGGTGCCTTATATAGAAGCCACCAATACCTCACCAAACCAGCAAGAATCTCTATTGCCGATTCCCAACTAATCTCCACCCTACTCTACGCATCACCCATACTTATAAATCTTAGGTAGTCAGACCTAAACAAACTCAAAGCCTGCTACAATAAAATTGCAAAATTTGCCACTCATGCCTCCTACCACAGCCACCACTGTGTCTCCCTTAGAGACCTTGACTGGCTTGAAATCCCACAACTCCTACGCCAAACTCAACTCACCTTTGCTCATAAAACTAGTAAACCACCCTCTCAGAATCCCATTGCTTCATACAATTCTCCAACCCTACCACTCTTCCAGACCGCTATACTCCTGCAACAAATATCTACTCCAGGTCACCAAAGCCAAAAACTCAGCAGGTGAAGGACTATTTTCCTGTGTTATATCCAAGCTCTGGAACAACATTCCCACTATCATAACTACCCTTCCTTCCTGCAGTCTTTTCAAGACTGCACTTAAATCTCACTTAATTTGTCACTGGCTTTGTCCTTGTCCAAACCCCGACTAATTAATCCCTCCCCCTTAACCTTCTCTCTTTTCCCAGATTTATACAGAGTATTCCCTCTATCACTATAAAACTGAACTGAAGATTACTCACTGCTTGTTAATCCTTCCAGGATTTAGTTATCATTTAGTCTGTTATTATTGTTATCAAGTTACTGTTTTGAAAATTTGTAGCACTGTGTTTTACTTCTTCATTTTCTCAAGCTTACTACTCAATTGTACCTAATTTTCTCCTCTATTTCTTCATGTCATGATCACCTCTACTGTATAACTACATTGATTGTTATTGTTTTCCATCTACCATGTCATTCTGTGGAGCTTTTCTCCCCGGGCCTCCGCTGAAAAAGGACCTGTGTCCAATCAGAATTTCCCGGTAAACAAATGTAAATAAATAAATAAATAATAAATATATACTATCAAAACCGAATTATACTTACTAAACAAAGAAAAATTAATAAATCAACCAAACAAACTTTAGTGGCATCAAGACATGAAAAATGAATGAAGAGGCAGCACATGAACTGACAGTTTTAGCTACTTTCTCATGACTTTATTCACATAGTTCCACAAACAAACTGTACTCATCATGGAAAAGAGAACACGACAAGGCAATTCCTTTGTTTCAGAAAGAAACAGCACTATGAAGTGTATCTAGCTTGCAACATTGCACAGTTTGCTGTAAATTATTGCAGTCTGAAATACAGAAATCCATTATGTCAGTTGTAGTGTAAGTGTAACATTCTGTATACCATGCCTTTAGTTATGGTAGATTTATATTTTAAACAGATTTTCTATCTACAATTTCACAAGACAAGCCAGCATTTTTAGTAATGTCTCCTTCTATCTACAGCATATCAATTCTTGACCTTGCCACATTCAAAGTAACCCCACACCAACTAAACAACCACTTTTCCTTAAAATATAACACAGCTATAATCAAATGCCTAAAAACTATAATCCAAATAGCATTCTGAATAATACTTAGTGGAGATGTGCACCCAAACCCTGGCCCTACAAGCAATAGCATCCCCCCTGCTACCAAACAAATAACATTCTAACCTCCCCAGGAAATCAGCAGATCTCCTTATACTCAACATAAACGTAAGGAGCATACTGAACAAAATCCCAGAATTACACACTACCCTGACTGTCCACTCCCCTGGCATAGCCCTTCTCACAGAGACCTGGCTAAAACCACAAACAGTAATAAAGATTTGTTTCACCTGGTTACAATGTTTTTAGACAAGACAGAATATCCAAATGAAGTGGAGGTGTTGCTCTCCTCTTCAAAAACACCCTGACTATTGAAATGTTAGTCAACGAACAACCCAAGTTCAGTAATGCAGAAACTATGTTCACCAAGCTGAAAATCAATTCAAAAAACACTTACATATAATTGGTACCTATATACCCCCCCAGCAATAACATTAATACAGTAGAATCCATTCTAGATTGGGAATCCCAAAAATTACACCAAGAAACAATCATACTAGGGGACGTTAATATTGACTGGTCCTCCTGTTACTTGCTCTAATCCACTAACCACATTAACCTATATGGTTTCACTCAACTATTCAAAATCACATCACAGGTAGATAAAGCATCAAAAAAGGACACCATCCTAGACAGGATCCTTACTAACAGACCATCTCAATCCTACTTCTCAGGCTCCCTCCCAGACACCCTCAGTGGCCACCTTCCCACCTTTATAATTAGACACCAAGTGAATCCATTAAAATCCTCCACCCTCCAACAAATACGGTACACAAAGAATTTCATAACCCATGACTTCATATCTGCTCTTAATCAACGCAGTTGGAGACCACTCTCATCTCTCCCCCTGGAAAGTGCAGTAGACTACCTGAATAACACTTTCCTGAACATTCTAAATCATCTTGCCCTATCAGAACTAAATCCAACTATACTCCCTGGCTGACCAGAG
Source organism: Protopterus annectens (assembly GCF_019279795.1). NCBI lineage: Eukaryota > Metazoa > Chordata > Ceratodontiformes > Protopteridae > Protopterus > Protopterus annectens. The sequence continues at coordinate 383,792,493 of NC_056735.1, read as the reverse complement.
ATATCCATCTATTGCCAAAACAAAGAGATAAAGCATGGAACTCGTGGCATCAAAATAAAACTCAAACTAATGGACAGTCATACTAGGAACTAAGGAACAAAGCCAAAAATCAAAAGGAACCACTATACAGGCATTCAAACCAAACACAAAAATAACCCACAAAAATTCTTGGCTGCCATTAATAAAATCCTACAACCAGGAAAGACCAGTACTCCATCCTCTAACATTGCCACCACGACCAATAATATTGCCACTCAATTCAAAGAACACTTCATCAAATCCATCCTAGCCCTCACCAATAATAGTTCTCCCAATTCACATCCAAACATATCTTCCATACCAGCAGACCAAAACCTCTTCTCCTTATAGCCTGTCCCAACTAGCCCAATATATAAATATCAAAATAGGCTTAAACCCACAACCCTGGCCACCGACAAATTACCTGCAGAATATCTAAAGATCTCAGCCAAAGCCATCTCTTATCCAGTCTCCATGCTCATTAATCACTCTATATCAGAAAAATGTGTTCCTTCTCTGTGGAAAATTTCACATTTAATATTACTCCACAAAGGAGGTAACACTGTGGAACTATCTAATTACCGTCCAATTGCCATTCTATTCCCCCTTATCTAAAATCCTTGAAAAATGTATACATTCCAATAATGCACTATCTCCTCATTAATAAACTGCTAACCAACACCCAGCACAGATTCCGCCCCAATCACAGTAATACCACAGCCCTTATTAGCTTTACCCACTCAGTAAACCAACATCGAAACAATGGTAATCTAGTATCCACTGTATTCCTAGATCTTTCCAAGGTCTTCGATATTGTCTCCCATTCCAAACTCCTTTCTGTTTCTCCTATCTTAATTTCAACCACTCCATTCCAGCGTGGTTTCAAGGTTATCTAACCAACTGCCAACAAGCAGTAAAATGGCAAAACTCCTTATCTCTCCTCCTACCTGTCACCCTAGGGGGTCCCCCAAGGATCCATTCTTGAACCTGTTGTTTTCGACATATTCACCAACCAACTCTCCAAAACTACCTGGCATGCCACTTTAGTCCAGTACGCAGAGGACTCCAATCTAATATTTTCCACCCCATCACTCCATCACCTCCAGGAATTGACCCAAAAATCCTTTACCACTGCTGAAACCTGTTTATCCAACTCTCAACTAATACTTAGCCCTAATAAAAAGCAGCTAATGGTATTCTATCCCACTAGAGCCTTAGACCCCATATGACCATTCACAATATTCTCAGATAATAACACTCCTATCACACCTGTACAACACACCAAACTTCTAGGGGTTATCATAGATCACAACATGAAATTCGTTATGCAGATTTCACAGACAATAAAGAAAGTCCATAAAAACTTGGAATCCAGTACAGATGCAAAAAGTACCTCACCAATGGCAGTAGAGCCACCACTGTAAAAAAAAAACACCTACTATCCGTACTCCTCTATGCCTCCCCCATACTCATCAACCTAAACAAAGCAGATTTTAACAAACTAAACACTTGCTACAATAAAACAGCTAGATTTGCTACTGACTCACCTTTCAGGACACATCACTGTGTAACAATCAAGCAACTATCCTGGCTAGAATTACCCAACCTGCTCACATATGACCAACTTACAATAGCCCACCAAATTCTATAATATCCCAATAGAGTTCCTGCTCTTCAAGGTCTACTTAATATCTACTCTAACAAATGCCTATTGAGATCCACCAATAAAGCACTGGCTGACATAGGCAAAAGCAACAATAGCTCTGGGGACTCCTTGTTTTCCATTTCTGTTGCAAAAGCATGGAATACCATCCCTGTAGATATTAGGACCACTGAAAACAAAAATAATTTCAAAAAACTCCTCCGGTCCCATTTACATAATAATTGGTTATGTCATTGTTCTGACTCTGGGTAGTTTCACTTAATTAGATCATATCATACTTTTACCTTCTATGAAAGCTTGAGTTGCAACAACTCCTTTCTATATTCTTACTCAGTCAATGTGTGTTTACTGTACTAGCCACTGATGAATGTAACCAAATGACTGAACAAATTGTCCTTTCAACTGTATTGTTTACTGTAACACACCGTGCTCCTTATAGTATATGTCTTTTTTGCTTCTTTCTTGGCCTTGAAACTGAACCTTATTAACTTTTTGACTCGGTATTGTACTTTATTAACTTGTGTATTGTGTTTACTGTACTTGCTGTACTAATCTTTGTGGAGCTTTTCTCCCCAGGCCTCTGCTGAAAACGGGACCCATGCCCAGTCGGACTTTCCTGGTAAACAAATGTAAAATAAAATAAATAAATAAATAAAATCTGTTTCTGTTTTTTTTTTCCATTGGTAAGTCATGTTTAACACAAGTTCATTTGTCTTTAATGTATCTTCTGCTGACTTTACGTGTCATAATGCAGTGAAATCATTTATTTTATTGTTTTTTTTCTTTTATGACAGAATTCCGTATCTTATTTGTTGCATATTTCTGGTTTGGACTCTTTATTTAAGTCATTTTAAACCACGTGTTAACAATTTTATTATTTGAATTTAGTATAACTTTTTATTATTTATGGGGTTCAGAAAGGTTTGAAGGCATACTCTGTTCTGAATTGGATGCCTATAGTTAGCTTATTCCTCCTTTTATGTAGTTTTTACCTGAAAAAATATTATTTGTTTAGGGAATTGTTGTTATGTTTTCAGTATCACCCCATGTATATTTAAAATTCATGCTGGATTTTAGTTTGAGGTGACTCTGGCATTTTCTTTAATAGATTTAATTTCAAATAATATTATGATGCAGGTAATGTTAATATAATCCCTGGAATTCATTAATAATCATGTAGGCGTCATGCTAAGTGTAGATAATTTAAACATGCTAGCGTGATGAGCAGCAGTGCTAATCGAATATGCACGCTGCTCATTGCACCTATACATTTGCAACTACCTTTTTGCAGCCAGCAATAGTGATTGCAGCCATGGAAGGTACTTGCAAGCATGAGCACAGAATAGAAACAGAACAGATAGCCTATAGGCAAACCTAATACATGAGCATGTGCTGTAGCCAGAAATAATAAGAACAAGTACAGTAAAAGAATTCCGCAGGAGGGGAAGTGAATTTACACAAATAATATTGGTTGTACTGCTTAAGTAATTAAGAGTAGATGGGGAAATAGGGAAAGTATACTCATATACTGCAGGAATATGTGCTGAAACATTTCTAACATAAATCCTGTCATAGTGATGTAATGATAATTAATGTCAGTGATAATACATGATATGTATACACAATGGATGTGAGAAGGATATAAAGTCGAAGTGTAACAAAGGGGAGTTAATGTGATACACATGGTATACATCATATGCATGTTAATAATATGCTAAGATGAGATAGCTAGCAAGGACAGAAGATACATTATGGAATGAATGCATAGACTGCAGTTATTCATATGAGAGTATATACACAGACTATATGTATGCAAGCTGACACCACTGCTGTATTCTCCACCTCAGCATGTATACACAAGGTCAAATGATCCTTACTAGCTGCTGTGTCATGCACATCAGAAATGGACATTGAAAAAGGATTTATCACCTGTAAACATGTAATAGACTACCAAGTGCTGTATAGTCGTTAATGATAATATAATAACAGTCAACATATATAAGTGACAAATGACACCACAGATCAGATGACATTTCATGATTACAAGTTTTCCATTGTTAATTTGTACACATTTCAGACATTGACATACTGGGCATGCTCACTTAGAATTACAGGAAACAGTAACATAACAGCATTTAAACAGCACCAACACACAAGAAAGTATTGTAACAAAGGACCAGTCTCATTTCCTGATAGTCTGACAGCATGCCATACAGTAAGAAACATTTATGGAAGCTCTCAACTGCCATTAAGCTGTATAGTGTGACAAAATAAGTTCAGTCATCATCATCTTCTTTCGGCTGTTCCAGTTAGGGGTCGTCACAGTGGATCATCTGTTTCCATTTTTTCCTGTCCTCTACATCATGCTCTTTCACACCAACCGCCTGCATGTCCTCTCTCACCACATCCATAAACCTTATCTTAGGCCTTCCTCTTTTCCTCTTACCTGGCAGCTCCATCCTTAGCATCCTTTTCCCAATATACCCAGCATCCCTCCTCAGCACATGTCCAAACCAACGCAATCTCACCTCTCTTGCTTTGTCTCCAAACTGTCCAACCTGAGCTGACCCTCTAATATACTGATTCCTAATCCTGTCCATCCTAGTCACACCCAGTGCAAATCTTAACATCTTTAACTCTGCCACATCCAGCTCTGACTCCTGCCTTTTCGTCAATGCCACCATCTCCAACCCATATAACATAGCTGGTCTCACTACCCTCTTGTAGACCTTCCCTTTCACTCTTACTGGTACCCATCTGTCACAAATCACTCCTGACACTCTTCTCCACCCATTCCACCCTGCCTGTACTCTCTTCTTCACCTCTCTTCCACACTCACCATTACTATGAACTGTTGATCCCAAGTACTTAAACTCATCTACCTTTACCAACTCTACTCCCTGCATCCTCACCATTCCTCTACCCTCACTCACATTTACACACATATATTCTGTTTTAGCCCTGCTGACCTTCATTTCTCTCCTCTCTAAAGCATATCTCCACCTCTCCAGAGTCTCCTCAACCTGGTCCCTACTCTCACTACATATCACAATGTTATCTGCAAACATCATAGTCCACGGGCCTCCTGTCTGATCTCATCTGTCAACCTGTCCATCACCACTGCAAATAAGAAAGGGCTCAGAGCTGATCCTTGATGTAATCCCACCTCCACCTTAAAAGTATCTGTCACTCCCACTGCAGTCCTCACCAATGTCACACTACCCTCGTACATATCCTGTACCATTCTTACATACTTCTCTGCCACTCCCGACTTCCTCATACAATACCACAACTCCTCTCCAGGCACCCTGTCACATGCTTTCTCTAAGTCCACAAAGACACAATGCAACTCCTTCTGACCTTCTCTGTATTTCTCCAACAACACTCTCAGAGCAAATATTGCATCTGTAGTGCTCTTTCCTGGCATGAAACCACACTGCTGATCACTAATCATCACCTCCCTTCTTAACCTAGCTTCCACTACTCTTTCCCATAACTTCAAGCTGTGACTGATCAGTTTTATCCCTCTGTAGTTACTGCAGCTCTGCACATCACCCTTATTCTTAAAGATAGGTACCAAAACACTTTTCTCCACTCCTCAGGCATCCTCTGACTTTCCAAAATTTCATTAAACAATCTGGTTAAAAATTCCACTGCCATTTCACCTAAGCACCTCCATGCTTCCACTGGTATGTCATCTGGGCCAACAGCCTTTCCATTCTTCATCCTCTTCATAGCTGTCCTTACTTCCTCCTTGCTAATCTGTTTCACTTCCTGATTCACTATCCCCACATCATCCAACCTTCTCTGTCTCTCATTCTCTTCATTCATCAGCCCTTCAAAGTACTATTTCCATCTACTCAACACACTCACCTTGTGAGTACGTTTCCCTCACTATCCTTTTATCACCCTTACCTGCCAAGATAAGTTCAGTAATAAAGAAATATTTGGATGAAGACATGCAATACACAGCATAACTATTTTGGAAGTAGTTAATGCCTGCAAGCAATGAATGGCATAATAGACATTCACATCATGCGCTTTTCGAACACATGCCAGGACAGATATTACGGTGATGCATACAAACAATGGACAACACAGAAGTACACATTGGTTGTGTCATGAGGAATACCCTTGAAGGGCTTACAGCACTTTCCTAACATAGCATCAAATTCACACCACAGGAGAGAAGTTGCACTATAAGTTTGAGATACTGCAGTTACGGTAGCATTATGTAATCACTGTGTTGCCAAAACATTATTTCCCATGGGGATTCTAGGATTTGCTAGTGTAACATTGTGCCACTGCAAATACAACTCATAAGTGGAAGTGTACATAAAGGTGGTTGTGAGGTAGCCAACTGTATATGATACAAATCACAGTCACACTATATAATCAAAGATGGACTCAAACCACCTACTTATCTAGTTACACAATATATACAGCACATTATCAGCAGCCAACACCATAGAAGAATCCTGTGTACAAGTGAGGTATACAGCATGAATGGATGACATCAGCAGTGTATTGCCAAGGAGATGTGTGTGGTAAAATGATTTTACAGCCATCTGGGTTGTAAGCGTTGCCACTGCCAATGTATGTAAACCAATCCTGAATTCATTTTAAATCATACACACAGTCATAGAAGTTAATCATTGCTGCATTCAAACTTCCTACCTATGTATTTGCACATTATAGAAAATAGGGTAAGAAATGCAAGTGTCACAAGAGGTCTCTCTTTTAGAAAGAATGACCTCATTAGTATGTTGCAGAGAAGATGTGTTTGTGAAAGGTGGAATAAGGGGATTTTGGAGTCATCTAGCAGTTTATTTATTTATTATTTCTTAATTTTACATTTGTTTACCGGGAAAGTCCGGCTGGACACATCCTTTTTCAGTGGAGGCCAGGGGAGAAAAGCTCTAGTTAGTACATATACATACATACATGAATAACATCTGAATATGTAGGCAAGACATATCAAAGAACAATTGGCAGTAGATGCATTGCATAACTAAACTGTTAGTTATTTAGATCAGTAAAGGATAAGATCACACCGGAGTGTAGTATATTGAGGTATAGTGCCTTATTTTCACAAGTGATACATAATCTAATAGTACACTAGAGGCATTCTATGAAGGAATGAGAAGATATATATAGTAAGAGAGTGAAGAGGTAACAGTATATGTAGCCTTAAAGTGTGTATTAGCAGGATTTAGGCAGTGGTGAGTAAAGTAGGTTATTAAAATGTTGGCTAAGTTATGAAGTTATAGGTTTAGTTTTAGTTTAGGTATAGTTTAAAATGTTTCCCCAGCGAAGTTGATTGAGCATAGCTGTGTTGGAGGATATGTTCACCTGACTTTCTACCCCCCCCCCCACAAACACACACAGAGTTCCCCCAGTGAGCATTGAACCTTCTACCTCTCTGGTTACACAATCTATAGAGCACAGTATTAGTTGCTAGTGCCTCAGAAAACATCTGACTATTGACGGGAGAAAGTGCACTTTTGTCAGGATGACCTCATTACTATGTTGCACAGAGGATGCTTCTGTTAAAAGTAAGAGGAATGCTGTGGAAGGTGCTTAGGAATGAGAGGGTCAGGTAGGTAGAGTAGGTTAGGAAGCAGGTAAAGAAATACAGGACATACAAGACAGACAGGGTTGGTGACAGAGACAAAAGGTTAGGAGACACCATGATTGAGGATAGGTAGTGGACATCAGAGACACACCCATTGTCCAGTTAGAGAACAGTGAGATTGTAGTCCTCACCCTCGGAACTCTCATCACTTTCTCCTATGTTAGCTGCCTGGGTCAATGCTGGATGTGGCATCATTTTAGCAATCAGTCTCAGGACCTTTTTAGCCCTGCCAATACATGCACTGAGGCCCCTCACCATGATACCCTAGACCAGCCCTCTCAGGTCCTGCCAGATTACAAAATTGCCACCTCTACAGGTACTGCTCCCAGAGGGGTACCACTCTGCCAGCAGCTAGGGCAGAGCTACCTAACACAGGTGAAGCAGGTAGGGTAGGGGTTGAGGAGGCAACAATGAGAGGTTGTGATCCCAAAGTGCTGGGTGCCTGCGATGCCTGTGATGCCATCAGTGGAGTTATGTTGGGCTGAGATGCAGTGGTTGGTCTACCTCTCTGTGCTGTTGGTAATTTTGTTTTCAGTAGGAAGGTATGCAAACAGAAGAATTTTAGCAAATTATAAAACTCCAAAAATAATAAGAGAGAGAGAGAGATGGTAAGGGGAAGACAAAAACTAGAAAATTAGATCCATGGTATGTCACATTAATTTATTTACTTAATACACTTTTTTGGTGATACAGCAACAATTATGATAATTTGCTATTGTTTTCCACGTCTATATATGATGTGAAGTTATTAAAGTGTTATAAAACAGATAAAGCTCACTTCTAGGACATAAGAAAATCAGCCTTTGTATCCCTGTGATGGATAGGATATAGGCTTTCAAACGTTATAATTACAATTACCATATTTGAATTGTTCCTGGCATATTATTTCTGTTAATAGTTTAGAAATACTATTATGCAATAAAAACTAATTGCTGCTTATGGGTACTGAACCCACACACAGTTAAACTGATGTTCTCATTGACTCATGCAAGCAGCAAGAGTTATTGGGGAAGGCATGCATGCTCAATATCAAGGTTAAGATATGCCTGTTCAAGATACTAGTGACTGAGGGAGTGAAATAATTACCTGGCTTGAATTTGGACCTGGGTCATGCTTACCCTTTGCCTCCCTGAGGCAAGTTAATCTTTCTTGGTGTGCCTCACTGTTTGCTGCTATTTCCTCTCCAGCTGTAAAATAAAACATATGAAATCAGGTTTCATCCGGATGCTCTGGTTTCCTCCCACATTCCAAAGATTGGACATTCTAAATTGGTCATAGGTGTGTGTGAGTGTGTGTGTGTGTGTGTGTGTGTGTGTGTGTACAAGTGAGTGGTATGAATGAATTACCGCGACAGGGTTAACCACGCAGTGGTGTAAACCTTAGCTTGAAAAAGGGGTTCAGGATGGATGGATATGAAATCACAATGAGTAATTGTACTGGCTGGCTAAATAATTAATGTCATATCATAGAGAAGATATGGGTCAGTATTCTTACACAACTGAGGGGTGTTCACAGTCCTAAATTCAGTGTCTCATTGGCTTAGGAGGTCCTGCTTGTACTTCCTAAGGTCACTATAGTGGTAATGCCATTGTACCCCAGGGTGTAGAATGCCATTTGCATTGGAAACAGTCTTGGCTAAGCTTTTCCAAGCCTCAGCCTTGTACTGAGACCTGGTATAATCCTTCTGCAGCAGCCTATGGCTGTAGTACTTCATGGGGTTTGTTAGAAATACCCAGGACCCCTCAACATCCTACCTTTGCGCTCTAAAATTAGCACCATTGTCTCTATCACCAGCCATGTTTGCATAAGCTGAGTTAATAATATATGTCTGAATTAGTGTCCATTTCAGATTTTGCATGTAATTGGCTGTTCACAAAGATGCACAGCCTTGCCAATGGCATTAATGAAATTGAAAGCATATGGATTCCTTGGCAGACACATTGGTACTACTTACATAATATAATACTAAAGGTGTGAAACATGGCACTGAGATTTGCCGTGTGTGATCTTCAATATATTGGCACAGGTTCCAATTTTCAACAATGAAATGCATAGTGGCATAGCTTTTAATCAATGCTGTTTGGAAGAATAAAGAGGATGAATTTTGATATATTATGATGTTGGGGCTTATATGATTTAAATTTTTTTTGTACCAGCTGTAACTCAAACCCATGGGATAAAGCATGCAAAAATTGAATCTTAGCTTATTAATTCTCACTGAAACATGAGAACTACCTTTTAAGCATGGTAGCTAGAGATATACTAATTTCAGAATGATCAGAGATATACTTCAGGGAGGCCTTTATGTGTGTGACTTCAAGTATTGCTGGGAATGCATTCCTATATAAAAGACAGCATTTCTGTATGTAAATATATTTCAGATGGTTGGAGTTGCATGGTTTGAGTAATACAGGCTGGGGTATGTTACATACATACTTCACAAGATGTTACTGTCCTAAACACATAGTTAGAATATATAATAAATCATGATGATTATAACAAAAGTATTGCACTTATCATACATATGCAAGTGAATTTTAAATTAAATATTATCATTGTCCTGTCGAAGAAATTGTACACACATTAGCTTGAGGTTATATGTGAAGCATTAATATCTGCAAAATAGAAAAGTTTAATTATGCAACTATTACTGATGTATTGCTTGCAATAAACATGTTTAACATTCTCATGTGTCTTTAGCTTTACAGTTCTAACCATAATGTTGTGAGAAATGGTATTCTGACACCTTTCGTAAAAGTATCTTTTAGCTGAATTGGAAACCTTAATCATCTACGCTCTTATCTAAAATCACCCACTTACATCTTGTGCAACAGACCTAGGTAAGTGGCAGATGGAAATTCTCCACTCAGTACTGTCTAGAGTGCTGACAAAAGTGTGTCATTGCCAGATGTATTTGTGCTACAGAAGACAGCCTAAACAAAATTTTTCACTTTTTTTCCTTAAGTAGTGAGCCATGTATGCGCACTGCTAAGCGAAGACCACTGCAAAAGGCATTGAAACAATATGAGTGAGAAAAAGCTGGCAGTAAAGTAAATTCAGTCAAGGGTATATCTAGTAATGACCAGAGAGGGAAGGGCATTCAAGTGACATGTTCATACTTCTCACATCCTTGACACATCTGAACTTTAATTTCTTGCACAAATTATCATGACTATTGGTACTGGCAAATATTTATTTTATTTAACATTTGTTTACTGGGAAAGTCCAACTGGGACAAAACCTATTTTCAGTAGAAGCCTGGGGAGAAAGGCTCCAGCATTTCTTTCAAATATGGGAGGAAATGGGAGCACCTGGAGGAAACCTACACGAATGCAGGGAGGTCATGCAGACTCCACACAGAAGGCAACCCAGCCGAGAATCAAACCAGAGAGCCTCTTGCTGTGACAATGCTAACCGCTGCATCACTGCACCACCCATATAATGTTAAAGGGGATATAAAACAGCTCAAGTGTTTTTTAGCAATACAGAGAACAGCTGGTTATTTCAGACACTAACACAATATCACAAAATTGTGTAAATATGTATTCAGACACCCCCATATTAAAATAATCACTTTACTGGATTCAAACCTGGCATTAGCTGGTTTGTTTCTCTAACCTCACCACACTTACACCTTGTGCCACAGAGAAAATTACTGGCAGGTGTATTTTCTTCACTGACTATTATCTAGAGTGCTGATGGCAGTACAATACCATCATACTTATTGGCACTACATAAGGCAGTTTAAACTAATTTTTTACTTTTTTCCTTAGGCAGTGAACTCTGCCTGTGCACTGCCAAGAAGGCACAATTGCAGATTTAACAAAAAACATACTGAGAATAATTTTAATGTGATCTCTAAACAGGATTCGTACAATGCATCATGTACCTCATTTCTCTCAATTCATTTTATTTACACCTTGTGCCCTAGAGTTAGACAGCTGTCAGGGGCATACTCTGCAGTCATTACTATTCAAGGTGCTGAGGGTCATGTACCAAAATTAGGTTTATTTGCATTACCAAAGGCAAGCCAGATTAAAATTTTTACTTTTTTTCCTAAGCCATGAAAGTTCATTTCACACGGCCAAGTGATACACAAATGCAGAGGACATTATTTAGTAAAAACATTTAGAAAAATGGTTTTAGGAAAGAAATTGAAGGAACATGAAATGAATCAAGGTGGATATTTAACAATGATCATACCTACGTCTGCATTATACTGACACATTCAGCCTTCTCACATCTCCCTGCTGCAACACTACTATCACTTATAATCTCACAATATCAGGACTTTAGGTTATGCCATGGAAATGGAAAAGGGGACAGGGAACAGCAGAAATGCTTTCATTTTTCACAAACACACACACACACACACACACACACACACACACACAATTAATATTTATATCATTTCAAATTATATATCTGTCTTTCACTTTTAGTCAATACTGACCTTACTTGAGTTTCCTACCTTAACACATTCATATACCTAAATGATTGTCAATATTTATTATAGCCTCTCTCAACAAAGTGATCTGTGAACAGGTTTCAACCCCTGCATCTTCTGTACTGTTTCTGTAAGATCAATACATTTATACATTATGGCACAGAAATAAGTGTGTGACAACTTGAATTTCTTCACCCAGTATTGTCCAGAGTGCTGAGGATAGCACACCAGTGCTAGTCTCAATTGCATTATTGATGGCATTCCAAATTAAATTTGTCAGTTTTTAACTTTATTCGCTGCTACTGACCTTTGCCAGTAAATGAAGTGCAGTAGAGTCAAATGGTGCACAAATGATTAAGAGAAAAAATTATACATTTTGAAACAAGTCTTTTGCATGTAAATTCTGACAGGAACCTTTACAGATGTGAACCATCAAATCATGGTATTAAGAACAATCATTTAAGATAATTTCCCATATTTGGAACAGACAATGACACATATTAGTAAGTCTTTAGATGTAGTCAGAATGTGACATTGTATCAAATCACAATGAAAGTGTAACAGAAACAAGGTATGAAAGTTGTCCTTTCTCATTTGCCAGTAAATAGATGTGTGGGATATTGGCAGTAGTTAAGATATCCATGTGCTCACAAAATATTAAACAAAGACTGTAAACAATGTAGGTGCATTTCTCTCTTTATTTACGGTGCGTAATTCCCTTTTCTATGCTTTCCTAACAGCAATGCTATCTGACTTCTATTGCATATGTTATCTGTATTAATGCTTTATGTATACCCTTGAATATGTACAACATTTCATAGTATGAGGGAGTAACTGTGGTCATTAAAACAGCATTTGAATGTTAGGAGTGTTATTCTACTAATTCAGTCAATGCACTTTCAGACATTTTGGTAAGTCTCTTCTCCCTGACACACCATTAGTAAGTGTACATCAAAGAAGGGAGACCGTGAAACACTGATCATATCTGCAGTTAGACTAATCATAGACATCTACAAGCCATTAGCAGTTAACACTTCTCAATGCTCATCCTTACAGTGCTTGTTCGTGTACATGAAGTCATGTATCTCCTTACACCATATTTATCTTCCCTGCACTTAATGCAGATTGTAGTATTCATGGATGCTAATGATTTAACACCTCATTTGCATATTCTCAGTGCTCACAGGGATGACTCATCACTATATAAAGGTGAGTGTATTTTTAATGCAGTTGTAACTTAATGGGGAGAATGTTTGGATCCAGAGAGCTAGATACTCCCAAATACACATAACATTGCAAATGTATCTACTTTCTTCACTGCTTTCTTGCACAGGTATGTTACCATTTCTTACAAATTGCTTTTATTGTAACATTAAAGATGAATTGCAATGTCCAATACAAATTATTTTTTATCTTTCTGCTTTTTCTTTATTCTTTATTATTGACATAGCCCAAGTATATCAGTTATGTCTGTATTACAACAAGTTTGATACAGAATGCTACCTGACATATATTTTGTAGGTTTTATTTTCTTGGAAGTTGAACAATTATTGCAGAAGAGTGTAGTATAACTTTATAGCCAGGTCAGGTATTTTTACATGTGTTAGCAAAAAGAAAAAGTTTGTGATGTCCACCTGTCTACCCTCCACAGTACTAATGATGGCACTATAATAGTTTTCTACATTTCTAATTTTATATTCTGAATTATTGTTGCTAATTCTGCAATGTATTACACAGTTACACAACATGCTCTCTGTATTACAGAACCTCTATATTTGTTATTTTATTAATATATATATTTTGGATGATGTCCTAACTTATGTGTAGTATAAAGCACATACTGATAAACACCATAACACAGCCCCATAAAAATCCCTTCCATAAACATACAGCCCCAGAAGCCTTACTATACATCTGTGTATGAGATTTGATTTGAGAACACGGTCAGTGTTCATGAAAGAGTTCCTTAACTACAATGAAAGTCTGCACATGAGATTTTGATACAGGCAACAAAGAAAGACAGCCCCAGAAACTCTAGGTGTGGGAAATTCCATTCTGCCAGAGAAACACAATTTAATGACAATATCCATGGGTACCAGTTCCTCAAGGTACAAGGATTCCATTCCCTCCAGAGAAGGGGTGTGTACAATTCCCCAGTTAGGGGCACTGTCTGGTTAAATAACTTTACTCAGAGTTAAACCCTGAAACTTAATTTTTGATAGGCAAGTGCCATAAACCTCCGCACCATATGCCAGTTCTCCTTAAATGTTATATTTCTTTTTGTAAATCACTGAGGATTGCAGTCTCTCAATGTCAGTCACATAGATTCATAGCAGTGCCATTCATTGTTAGTGTTGGTGGTGCAACAGGTAGCCCACTTTATTTTAGTGCAAAAAGCTGTAAGTTCTATTCCCACACCAGGTATATTGATTGTTGACACTGCAGTGCATTATGGTGATGGGGGTGCTGCACTCCTGAGTGTATCATCTTTTGGAACAGATGTCTAGTAACTATGAGCCTGTAGTCGGTTTGCCAGACATTCCCTATTGCATATCAGCAGCACACCAGTATTTTAAATGTAACATAGGCAATTTATTCTTCAAGAGCAGCAGGAACTGCATTTGTAGATGAAGCACTAAAATGCAAAGTTTATTTAGTTAGTTGGTTACTGTCTTTAGCTTACCAGGAAAGTCTAACTGGGCACAAGTCACATTTCCAGTGAAGGGTCAGGGAGAAAGCGCCACATAAATTACATATTTACAATGAACAATAAAAAATAAACATTCTAAGAATTACTTTGCATGTGGTATTGAGACAAATAGCAAAGATATTTATTATATACTTCAGAAGTTATATTATTTTACATAAGTCAAAGATATATTAGCATGTAATAGTTGGGGATACAAGATTGATGATAATGCACATAGGTTTGGTATAGGTAAATGTACATTGACATTAATAAAGTAGGATGTCACTAGACCAGGAACAGAAAATAGAGGAGGATGAAGGGTATAAGCAGAAATAATCAAGAAAAGCATTAGCAGAAAAAGTTCTGATAGTAGAGAGGTTGAGAGAACAGTAGATCAGTAAGATGGTGAGGTGAATAAAGAGGAGGAATTAGTAGGAGACAATTAAGGATCTGGGTTAATTGGAGGAGCAGTACTGCAGATGAAACAGAAAGAGACAGGAATAAAAGAGGTGAAAGAGTCAAGGTGACTGAGAGAGATTGGCAATGGAAGAGAAACAGAGAGAAAGGTGGTTTTAGTCAAGATGGAAACATAAGCATAGCCGTGAGGAAGTTAGGTCTTGTTTTAGGTTGTGTTTGAAATGTGTGGTAATGCTGTCTTGCTTTAGGGTGGGTGGGATGGAGTTCCAGTGTGTAGCAACATAGGTTGAGTAAAGTAAGTCACCTGCACTGTTATGAGACTTGGTCCTGGTCAGAAGATATTTGTTATGTGAACAGAGATTCCTAGGAGTGAAGTAGTGTTTGAGGATGTTTTGTAGTGATGGGCAGGTGTCAGGTTTGTGTATTATTTTGTGGGCATTAAGCAGTTGGGAGTAGGTAAGGTAATTAGATAGTTTGAGCCAGTATAGGTGTTTCAGTATTTGCAGTGGTATGAATGGATTGGTAAGTTGGATGCAAACATAGCTATTTCACTGCAGCAAACCTCTAATTTATTTTAAGGTGGAGTGAAGGTTAACCGTGATGGGTGCTGCACAGACAAGAGAAAGGAGAAGATAAGATGTTGCTAAAACTTTCTAGAGTAGTCAGTGAGAAAGGGATTGTTTTTGTAGAGGAAGTCCAACTTTTGGTGAGATTTCTTGATGGCTTGCCTGATGTGTTGATTATGTTTTAAGTTATCATCAATTAAGACAAAAAGAAGCTTTGTGTTGGAAACTTTCAACTAAAGTATTATTTGGTGATGTGATGTTGGAGGACTGTTTCATCACTGACAGAGATTTGGATAAAAACATTATTTTCTTAGCATTTACAAGTAGTAGGTAGTCATCTAGTCAGGCCTTAACTGAGGAAAAGGAGTCCTGGGTCATCATGTGGAGTAGTAGTAGACTTGGTGCAGAGCATATGAGCTGAGTATCATCTTTAAATTATACTATGGAGGCTTCTTTGTTAGCTTTGTGAAGACTACTTAGTGAATATGGTGAATAGTAAAAGGACTGGAATAGATCCCTGAGGTACACCAACAGAGATAGACAGAAAAGGGGAGAGATCTCATTTCCATTTTACAGCCTACAGTCTATTGGTGGAATTAGCTAAGGGATAAATAGGAGAGTCCTAGGGAGAATAGTTCATGGAGCAGACATTGGTTTGAAACTGTGTTGAATGCTTTTGACATGTCTAGGAAGAGGGAGGATACTACGTTGCCGGTGTTTCTATAAGAGTTTATGATTTTGGTAAAACTGAGCAGAGCAGTAGTGGTGCTGTGGTGAGGTCAGAAACTACACTGAGTGTTGAAGAGAAGATTGTTATTGTGAATATGGGAAAGGAGTTGGGAATGAATGCATTTTTCTAGTATTTTGGAGAGTGGAGGTAAAATGGCTATAGTTCAGTAACTGGGAGAGGTTAGTGGATATTCCCCCTTTATATAAAGACATGATGTGGGATTTTTTTTTCCAGATGGCAGGGACATATCTTTCTGTAATTGATCAGTTTATGAGTATAGCTACTGGGTATGTTATAATATATGCAGCAATTCTGAGATATTCTGGTGGGAGGTTGTCAGCAATTAGTGTAAATTTTTTTTTAGTTTTGAGAGGTATTTTTTGATTGAAGAGGTAGATACTGGTTGAAGGCAGAAAGGATTTTGGTGGTGATTAGTACTGTTTGGGATAGTGCGGCTGCTGGGTGGTTTGTTGTTAAGTAGAGAGAGAACAGAGTGCATGAAATGTGTACTGAATTGGGTAGCTATAAGGACTAAGTTGTTGGTGGTAGCTGGTGAAAGAGGTGTAGTTTAGCACGAGTGTAATAGTCTTTTGATTGTGTTCCAGAAAAGCTTAGGGTTCTTTTGGTGGATATCTTGGGGATCAGAAAAGTATTTAGTTTTGTCTGATCTGATTTTTTTTATTAGAAAGGCTCCTATGCTGTCTAAAATATTGCCATGTTTGTGGTGTTTTGTCAGTAGACCATGTTTTCCAAGCTTTATCTTTGTTTAGCATGAGTTGCCTGGTTTCTCTTGTGAGCCATGAGGTGGGGCTGAATTTGATTCGTCTTGATTTGATGGGAGCTAATTCATTTAGCATGTTAAGGAATGTATTGCTAAAATGAGATGCATCATCTAGGGGTAAGTATTTTAGAATATTGCAGTTGTTTTTGTAGACGTAGTTTATAAAGGTGTCATTACTGAAGGAGGACAGCGTATGCAAGTTATTATCGAGTGTGTGTTTATCTGCATAATAAAATTGTCTTACAGCAAAGGTCATTAGATAGTCTCTGATGGTGTCAGTTAGGCAGCCGGCAGAGTTAATTTTGTTAGGTATGATGGTAAGGATCCAGTCTAATGTAAACTCTTTATTACCACATTTATCTACTTGAATAGCACTAGTGATAATTTGGATAAAACCAAAGAGATTGATTAAGAATGTGGAAGAGTCAAAGCTGATAAGTAGGTAGTCTATATTGACTCCACCTATGATGCTTATTTCCTTGTTGATATTATGAGAGTCATAATACAGGATTTCTTCTAGAAATGGGATGTTGTTTACAGGAGGGATACAAACGGCAGTGATGCATATGCTGTTGTGTCTGCTAATTTGCAGGAGAGAGAGAATTATTTCAGCAATGGGGAATTTGGGGTAGGCAAGGGGTTATGAAGTGATTTCAAAGTGTTTTTTGTATATCATAGCCACAACACCAGCTTTCTTATGCTGTCTGTCATTTCTAATGATGTTATAGCCTGGAGAGAATTTCTTGGTCTTTAGTACCTGATTTTAGCCAGGTTTCTGTAGTTAAAAATATGTCAGGGATATATGAGGCTATATAGGCATGTAACCATGGTAGTTTATTGTATATAGGTTCATAGGTTCATAGGTTCATACTAGGCTATCTGCCCGAGGGCATTTACAAGCCTAGCCCATCGTTTTGTGGCTTACACCACCCCTTTAGTATGGGGAACTATACCCATTATTTTGCTGTGCCTCTGTCGAGCAGTGACACTGAGGTAATCCCTGGGGTATATCTGCGATCTCCCATCCATTGGTCAAGATTTCTCTTGAACAAGGCCAGCGAGGTGCTCTGCCTCACATGTACCGGGATTTTGTTCCACAGCATAGGGAGTCTTTGGGTGATGAATCTATCCCTCCAGCACGTCCTATTAATAGCCGTGTCGAGGTTTAAGTCTCCCGCCCTTGTGGCTCTGATGGATCTAGATTTTTGAGGTGAAGCATATTCATCAAATCTGGGTTTGACATGGCCTTGTATGTTAGGCAAAGGTCACCTCTGAGCAAGCGGTGCGACTGAATAGAGCTGGAGTTCTTTCAGTCGGGCAGCATAGGACAGATTTTGAGACCCTTTATCCTTTTGGTGAGGAACTTTGTGGCCTCTCCAGCTGCTGCAAGTGTCGGGTCAGATACATCCCGAATGGGGCATTGTACTCAATCATTGGTCTGATGAGTGATGAGTGAAGGGAGACTATGACCTCCCTTGATCTAGATGAGAATCCTTCATGATAAGGTGGGCAATGTAGAAGGTCTTCCTAACCACTTTAGCTACATGGGTGTCGAATGACAGACTACTATCAACCTGGGTCCCCAGGTCCCTGATAACTTCTTCTGTGCTCAGTGGATTGCCACCTATTTGGTAGCTAGGGGTAACCTTGTTTTTCCCAAAGGGTATGACTATGCATTTTTTGGCATTTAACTTCAGGCCGTGGCTCTGGCACCAGTTATCCGCTTCTGTGAGACCCTTCTGAAGGATATCTGTGTCAGATGTGTTTTCTACTATGGTGCCCAGTTTGCAGTCATCTGCAAACTTTGTCAGCCATAACCCTCCTGTGTTTGCTTGTACTTTGGAAAAGTAGATGCCAAACAAGAGTGGGCCCAGGACTGAGCCCTGTGGGACACCACTTGTGACAGGCTTTGAGTCTGACATGGCGCCAGCAACTCTGACCCTGTGGGTTCTGTCACTCAGCCAGTTTGCAACCCATCTTGTGATGTATGGGTTAACATTTAAGCTGATGAGTTTTTCAATGATACAGTGGGGTATTGTATCGAAGGCCTTAGCCAGATCGAGGTAGGCTGTATGGACTGCCTTTCCCTCGTCAATGGCTTTGGTGACTGTTTCAAGAAGTCAACCAAGTTTAAAAGGCATGATCTGCCTTTGACAAAGCCAAACTGGGTTGGATCCAAAGTCTGCAAATTCCTATGTCTTTATTTATGAGGTCCATTATGATCCTCTCCATGGCTTTGCAGATAAGGCTTGTCAAGCTAATGGGCGGTAATTTCCAGGGTCGGTGGAGGCACCGCCTTTGTGAAGTGGGACCACAGTTGCAGTGCGCCACTCCTGAATCCAGAGGTAAGACTTTGATTAAACAGCTGTCCTAGCTGTGGGTTTAATTCCTCATTGAGTTCATGGAGCACACAGCCGGGGACACCATCAGGTCCCATGGATGCTGTGATTTTTGCTTTGGAGAGAGCAGTTCTCACTTGGGCGCTGGAGATGTTTGGGGGCTGCAATCGCTTTGGTATAGATATCTCTCCTTTTGGGGAGGGGAGAAGTTTGCACTGAACCTGTCAGCCAGTATGTTGGCAATGTCTGTAGGATCAGTAATCTTCACATCATTTTGAACTAGTTCTGAGCATATCTGGGAGTTTCCTCCTAGGTTTCTAACATAGCTAAAGAAGGCCTTATGATTGTCTTTTGAGTCTTTAGCTATTTTTCTCTCAAATTTGCTTTGGATGATTTTATGAGAGCTCTTAGTTTTTACTTATAGTGATCAAGGGTGTCTTACCTTTTAAGGATTTTGCTCTATCTTGTAGTAGCTTCCTCCTTTTATTGTAGAGTTTGTTTATGGCTGGGGTCCACCAGACTGGGTACTAAGAGTCTTTGTTTTGTTTGGGATTGCCTTATCCATGCAGTCCTGCAGGTGCTGGTAGAAGGTGTTTGTAAGTGATTCAGCGGCTTGAGTACTGTTTTCCGCTGGCTCGGGGCCTTAAAGGAGACCACACTAGTCTTTAGAAGTGTGAAGTCGGCTTTTGAGAAGTTCTTTACTGTCGCCCTTTTTATTTCAGCTGGGGTTGTGATGAGGACCTCCAGTGTGATTAGTTTGTGATCTGATCTCACCAGTGAGGGGTATACTTCCGGTGTTGAACATTGTGCTCCCATGTTCGTGATGATGAGATCAAGTATGTTATCTCCTCTTGTGGGGATGGTGACTAGTTGTTCCATGGCATTTGAGTTTATGAATTCCAGGAACTTTTGGGCTAGGGTGTTTGGGCTTGAGTAGTGTTCCCAGTCTATATTAGGGTAATTGAAGTCACCTAGTATGATGGTGTTTGGTGATACATTTATCCCCTCTAGTGTTTTTAGGAAAGCCATGTGAGGTTCCTGAGTTTGTGAGGGTGGCCTGTAACATGCTACAATTTGCAGAGCAGTCTTGCCTATGGTTAATTGCACCTGGATGGTCTCCGATGCATCGTGCGTTGCCACCAGTCTTGAGGTGTGGGTGTCCTTGATGAATATGGATACCTCCTTTCTTGGTATTGTCCGGATTTTGGGGCCGGAACGCATGATATGAGGTAAAACCTGATAGCTGGGGTGCTCTCAGGAGCCTTGAACCAGGTTTCTGTCACAGCACAGACATCGATGTTCTCCATACTGAGAAGGGCCTCGAGTGCGTGCATTTTGAGATTTAGACTTCTGGCATTGAGCAGCATTACCCTTAGTTTTTTCCTTTTTGTGTTCTAGGGTGGTAGGTGTAGAATTTGAGCCTTGCCTAAAAAAGGCACTATGGGGTGGCAAGAGCCTTTGCCAATATCCGGAATCCCAGGGGTGACAGGTGCAAGCAGCGTGGCTTGTCCAGCATGTCATCCCAGGCAGACAGATACTGGATCCCCTTTGAATGACACCAGTGTTTAAGCCAATTGTTAAAGCTGATCATCTTATCTCTGTATTGTGGCATCACTCTTGGTGAAGGTAGGATACTGCTCAAGGTCAGGGTCATACCTGCCTGGGCTACATAATCAGAGAGCTCCTCAATGTCTCTTTCATGTAGTCCAAGGAGGTGCGTCTCAGGTCGTTTACACCAGCGTGGACAATGACTGAGTCATATTTGTACTTGCTGTTGAGAGACCTGAGTGCTTGCGTTATGTGGCGGATTCTAGCGCCCGACAGGCAGCTTACTGTGACCTTCTCCTTACTCAGTCTGGTGGCGGGACGTCAGTGTGTCTGACTATGGAGTCACCAATGACTAGTGTGTCTGGCATTGTGTTTGGCCTTAAGGGCTGTGACTGTTTGACACTCTGACTGTGAGGTCTATGTGTTGCAGGTGTTGTGTTCCGAGGTGGTGGTTGTTTGGGTGTCTGCTTTGGTGGCCTCTGCTGTTTTGGTAGATTTTTGATCAGAGCCTCCGAGTATGTCTTTGTGTGTTTATGTGTATGATTTGAGGTTGTAATGGTGCTATGTGAGACTGGGTCTATAGTGTGTGTGGTAACCTTCTCCTCCTGACTGGTCTTGCCAGTCCTGTGTTGAGAGAGCTCAGCCTCCAGTTTGGCCGTATAGTTGCATCTCTCGCATGTATTTGTGTTTTGTGGGAGGAGGAGAGGGTTGTCTGTGTACATGAGGCAATTGTAACATTGCCTCAGTATTCCCAGGTTCACCAGCTGAGCAGGAGAGGATACTAGCAACTGATCCCTCGACATGCTAGAAGGATAGACAAAAACTTTAAAAAAGATTCAGGGGGACGTGGGTGACCGAGAAATGGGGGGTTACCTTTTTGGGGTACTATCTATGACAAGAGTGCCGTATCAAGGTAATAAGTACTGTAGGAGCAAGTACTAGGTTTAACAGATAGAGAATAGTCTACTTGGAGTCAAGTGGAGATGATCTTTTTAGTTATAGGATACGCTGATTAGATCAGTAGTATAGTTCGAGGAAGGTAGTTTTAAGGGAAAATTTGAAGAGTGGACTTTAGGTAGCCCGAATAGTTTAAACCTGCTGCTCCTAACATATAAATTCATCAAAGCAGACTATTACCTCAGCTGAGTGGAGGAAGTGCACTAGGGGTAGCTGAGGTGGTAGAGTTGTAAATGTGTAGAGAGGGTCCAGAATTATGATATATATTTGCATCAAGAGCAAGCTTAGATGAAAAGTGTGTGTAGTGAAATAATTTTTTCTATTTAATTATCACCTTTAAATTATCTTTGTGTAGTCCGAGTTCCTCTATGGTGTATTTGTAATTAAAGAAAGTATGGGATGTGATTGAGTATAGGCTGGGTGCTATAGCAGGGTGAGGGGATGATTTAGAATTGTAGTGTAGTGATCTGGAGGTGACAGTGAGATCTGGTAACAGTGGAGTATGGTAAAATGTGGCATGGGCAAGAACAGATAGTAGAAGTAGAGGTAGTAAGTGAAAGGGCAGCATAATGTAGTCATAGTAGAGAAAAGTAGGTTTGAAGAATTTAATAAGGGTGATCAGTAGTATAAATTAAGGTATTGCTGTTCAAATCTGGTGGGTGAATGGAATAGTAGTGAAAGGAGAAAACGTAGAGTGAGGGAAATACCAAAATAAAGGTGATATGATGTAATACAGATGTGTACAAGAGGGAGGAGCAAATAGGGTGGGTGAAATGTGTATCATTAGTTGTAGGTATGGAGTGGGTGTGCTTAGGTAAGGAATTAGGGGTAAGGTAGGGGAGTGAAGTGAGCCCGATCTAGGCGAGGGTGAAAGGATGGGTTTCAACCCCTTAGGGCCAGTGCCTGGCTGAAAACAATCAGTAGAACTGGTACTGCTAAAGTCTGCACACAAGTAACTAAGGGTGCTTACTAGTGTAATTACAGAAGTAAATCTTAGACTACGTAGTATTAAAAGTAATAGACTAAAAACAATATAGGTAGAATGACAATAGTAATACAGCAAGTAGTTATCAGTGAAACCTCAGGGCATGGAAAATGGAAAAAGCAAAGCAACATAAATCTGCCTATATAGGCAAAGAGGTATATTCACAAAAGCATTAGCTATAAATAGCAATTAAGAATGTGCAGGCTGCCAGCAAGAGTGGGGCATAGCTCATTAATTAGCGAGGGGAGGGTGGGAATTAAGGGGCAGTGGAGGTTATTTTTGATTGTAGTTCTCAAAACAGCCAAAAACCAGGCCACAAAGTACTGGCAAAGAAAAGAAGTAGGGTTACCACCTGTCCCACTTTGTGAGGGACAGTCCCTCTTTGGGCAGTTGTGTCCTGACAAAACATTTAAAAAATGGCAAATGTCCTGAGATTTTAGGACAAAATTATTTCCTATATTTTATGTAATAGTTGATAAAACAGTTATTCTGTATCTAAAATACCTAAATGTTATAAGAAACAGAATGAGCAACTAAAATGCTACAAGAATGAGCTTTTATTTAGGCCAAAAATTTAAGTTCTATCCTTTGTACTGACCGTGGGTATGTGTCAGCCTGTAAAATCTGATGTTTGTACCAAAAATGTCCCACTTTGGCCATTTGAAAAGGTGGCAACCCTAAAAAGAAGAGACATTAAACTTGTTACCGTTTTGAGCAGAGCATGGTTAGCATAACAGAATGAATGCATAATTTCCCGTTATAGTGAGTAAAAAGACAAGTCTGTAAGCTTTTGCAGGGCTAGCAGTTGTATTTACTATTCTGAAGCTGATTGCCAGCAACAACCTCTGCATTAGTAATAGTTCTCTTTAATGTGGAATTATTCGGATGACTTTCATTTCTGTAGTGATTGTGCATGTTGACTGATATTGCTGGATTATAATGACAGTAGTTTGAGTGACATCTTACTGTTGACCGACTGCTTACTAGAAAAATGTTCAAAACTACAAATTTAAAACACATTCTAACAAGTACTGCTGTATTAAACAAGGAATATAATTTAATGCAATCAGGAAGTTGAATCCAAGAAAACATATATTTATGCATGGGCCTAAAAATGTCTACAGGGGAACCATGGTTTGAAAACAGCAGAAACATACATTTAACCCACCACTGGCAGATGCATGTTCAATGAATGTGGGTTTTAATAATTTTTCAATGAATGTGAATTTCAAGGGCAGAGACCTTTACTATTGTGCATGCTAACTCTGTTTCTGTTGTGAGACTGTATTGTTTTGTTTAGCAAATGAGTATCAGTGTTTCTGATTTAAAATTTGAAATAGAAGTTTTTAAATTAAATCTAAATATCTATAATCATTATAGAAATAAAGAATAAAATACTATGTACACTGACAGATTTAAACAGTATTTATGGTAATTGGAGAGGGGCAACCAAGAAATGGGAGAGTGAATAGTTGTGTGGGGTGGCCCTGACCCATTACCTTGCCTAGGGCCCCATTTAACCATGATCCAGCTTTGTATACATATACAGTTGCCCTATGAAGGAGAAGACTGTAAGCACTTTAATCACATTACCATCATACAGTGGATAAATACATATACATATAACAGCAAGCTCAGTACTCTTTTAATGAATACGTGAATCTTTTTTCCAGAGAGGCAAGCTGCTGCATCTCACTTTTTGATGGTGTTTCAAAGAAAGAACAGTATGCACAATATCTGCATGACAAAAATAAGTTAACATTGTGTAAGATTCAAATCACTGCATGTGGCAGGTGCAGGGGGACTGAAAAAAAAAGTTTCATACTAAAAACTATAGTTATACACAATACTGTATTGCTGCCTTCAAAATTTGTCATAACACACTCCAACTCTGCAGTACTAATATACAAATAATTGTGATCGCTCCATTGTGAATCAAGGAAACAGCATTTGGTATCAAATAAGAAAACCTATATAGTGTGTGTGTGTGTGTGTGTGTGTGTGTGTGTGTGTGTGTGTGTGTGTGTGTGTGTGTGTGTGTGTGTAAGTATGACAGTGCGTGTGCTTACATGCACGTTTGTTGCATGCTCCATTATGTTTATGTAAGTGTGGGTTTGTGCATATCTCGCAAATGCACATGTATGCACATGTGTGATTGAATATATACATGTACTCATTTAACACTCATACCCAAGGACATATGCACACACAAATTATAGTTAGTTTTTGACTTTAAAGGTCTTAAAGGTTTATAGTGTTCAAAGATAACTTGCATTCAGTATACATGACAAAGTCTAAACCTGCCTCACATGCAGTTCAGTGAGTTCAAACTGTATAATTGAGACTATAATATAATTTATCTTTAGATTCCACTCTTGTCATTGAAAGGTTTTAATAGCAGTGCATACAGATGTTTGCATATTCAATTCTGCAATTCCCTGCAAGGTGACTAAAGAACAAACTGCATTAAAAGCAATGTTTAACTTCCTTATTGCGTCTATCAGCATCTGAACCAATCAAGTGTAGCTCATGTTGACCACAAAGTGAACGCGTGTTCTTTGGGCTTAAGAGGCTCACACATGCCTGTAACCTTTGATTCATTCAACCACATAGTCCTGTTTTCAGACTCTTGTTTTCAATCTTAAAATCTATAAAACTGAACAAGTCCCTCAAGTTGAGTAAATGATTTCCCAGTTATGAAATCTGTCTCTTATGTCAAGCTATCTCTAAAGAAATACAACATTTTAGCTATGTAAATTGTCAATCAGAAAAGCATGTGTAAATACAGAAATTGGTTGGTCTTATATTTGCTGATGTGATTGTTATTAATTCCGTATTAATTAACTATCATTAGAAGGGTAGCAAATAGAAAGTATCTTCAAGTTTGCCCCTTAAATACCAGATGTTGTCACAATTATACAGTCATTCAGATGGTGATAAGTCAGCTGACTGTCCTTCATAAACATGCCTGTAACACTTGCATGGTAAACAAAGCCTGTCAACCTTACATGCCCAATTTCCTCTAACAAAGAAAAACAAATGATTCAGACTTTTTACTTATTATCAAATTCTCAGTACACACATACATAAATGAAATACAGAATACTGTCAATAGGTTTATTTAAAATATTTCTTAAGTAACAGTTCAAACTTTTCCCTTTAATTCAACTTTTCATTAGGTAAACTGCCTTCTGCCTGTTCGGTGCTCAGATCATGTACACAAATGAGCCCCATGGTGCATAAAAGGCCTTAATTTTCAGTATGCTGTGGAAATGTATGTTCTGCCATGGAATACAGCAGAACACTGAATTCATGCTACCCATAAAAAGCATTACAGGGCTTCAAAGTGTAGCATAAATACCTGAAGACTGCTTAACTTAAGTTTCATTGCATAAATAATAATACTGAATCCCTAGGTGTTTGACAGTACCTTGAACCTATGAATTACTTATGTGTTGTTTCCTTTGTGGAACTATGGCTTAAAAGAGTAAATGTATCCTCTTTCATAAATAGTTCTCATCCCTGCCTCAGCAGTGACTGTCCTGACCACATAACTAATGGCAAAACTACACTATTTATCATAAAATACTTGCATGTTCTCCCATTGTATCCTAAGCAAAACAAGACACAAACACAAACTGGCTTAGAAACAAAACTGCCTTGAGTAGCAACACAAATCACCATCTCACCTCCCCCTATCAACTCCCTCCTGTTACTGCTTTCCCATTGCAAGCTTTCCAAATCACCTCCTCACATAACAAGTCACAGTATGCATGATATATTTGAATTACTTTTCTATAACTCCTCTAATCCATAGTGTGTGTGTGTGTGTGTGTGTGTGTGTGTGTGTGTGTGTGTGTGTGTGTGTGTGTGTGTGTGTGTGTGTGTGTGTGTGTAGTAAAAACCATAGCTGGCCTTAGGCATAGGCCAACTAGGCAGCTGTCTAGGACGCCACTCTAGCAGGGGCGCTTTTCCAGTATTTATTTGTTTATTTTATTGTAGTAAAGAAATGTTTTTTTTTTAATGTGTTGAACGGATGCAGGAAAAATTGAAGAGTAAGACAAACTGTGAGAAAAATGAAGGAAAAAAGTAATGTGAATGGTGTATGTAGACCAGGATGGGGGCACTGGGTGGTGGGGAGGGAGGTCACTGTGGAGCCATTTTGCCTAGGGCACCAGCTGACCAAAGGCTGACCCTGGTAAAAACACAGGAGGGCAGGATGTAGCCTCATTGCTACCATGGCACAAAAGAGAGGGAAGTTACATGATATACATGCATGTATTAGCCTTATGGGAATCTTAAAGAGCTAATCAAGTCTTATGTATGATATATCCCACTCTTTTCATAGTCAAATGCCTCACATTAGAATAATGGTAATCAGAGAAGAGTAGCACTGTCCCCGTATGCAAATCAGCAAAGTGCAAACAAACACCACAGATTTTGGAACTTTTCACCCTAGCACTGAAATAACCACACAGTTTCACACATATGAAGCAGTGTAAAATGAGCTGAAATCAGTGTAGTCATGTGCAGATTGATTTGCATATAAATAAAATTATGAAAGGTACTGGGCATTTTTGGCAGGAGGCTGTGGTCATGGGCCTGTGTGATATCATGAGATTTTCTACAAGAGCCTACACTGTGCTGAGCTGAGTGCTGCTGGCCTGCAACTTACCCACACTGTTTCAAGGTTTCTTCTACTCACTGTAAATGGCATCATTAAATGGACATCCTGTTGGGGCTTTTCTGAAGCTGGAAAGGGAGAAGATGAGAAAGCTGGAAATAAAGGAAAGAGAAGACAAGTGACACAGAAAGAATGCATTAAGAAGATTGTTCAGTAGGAGGTGGGAGAGAATGGGTACTATGTTTGTGTGGGGGATGTACCCCAATTTTCCAAGCTTTTTTAGAAAGAAATTGGGAAAGGAGTAAGGTTAGAGGGAGTAAAAGAAAGAGCTATGGAAGAATGAAGACAGAAACATAACTAATAGAAAAGAAACACAGCTACACTATGGTGGTCTGATGTTTGGGGTGGCAAGATACACAGAAGGCAGACCATCCCATTCTGGAGGACCACAATTATCCCCACATCTGTGATGGACCTGGAGTGGGACACCACTGTGGTGTACTGTGGGAGGAGCCCTCCAATGACTCAATTGTTTGATCTGACCAGATCAGTAAATCTTGTACTGCTGGAGGAGAGATTGCAGTGAGTGCTGGTGCCTCTTCACAGCCATCTCAGTCTCTGCCTCTACCAGCCCCTGAAGCTAGTAGTGTTCACAGCTTACCAGGCTACCAGCAATAGAGGGGTCCACAGTGGTACAGTCACCACCTCCACCTGTGAAGATGTCCTTATGCAATTATGGGGAGGTGGTAAGTGCTCTGTCACTTCGGATGCATGCTGCTGAGCTGCTTTAGGGCCATCTAGACCTGTAAAAGAAGTGACATCAAAGGGCGAGAAAAGATAGGGAGAAATGGAGACAAGAACTGGTCTCACAAGTGTGAGGAAATTACAGTTTTATTTAATAACAGCAAAATAACCATTTACTCATTTGATTAAAAATTGCTGTTAAGCAATATTACATATTTTGCATGCAGTAATGCAATGACATGATTCTGACAGCTACTTTGTGATGGCCCTTGTTATTACTGCTTTTTCTGTGATATTAATTAATAACTGCTTTACTTTATAAAGTGGGATGTCATAAAAATGTACAACTAATTATTTCATTATTAAATAGTGATGACTACTGTTTCAGTGACAGGTAATGCTTTCACTACCAAAGTAGTCATTATTAATATAGTACAGCACATTTTTCATATAGTTCAATAGTTCAGTATAATGTATTTGCATTAATATCTCTGTTTTATGCACGGTGTTTGGACTGCTGATCTGACTGTAACAATCAACCAAAATGAAACAGTATTAATGAATGGTACCATTTTAAAGGGAATATATTTTTTATATTATTTAATATTATTCAGTAATTTTCATACTTGCAAGTGTAAGGTACCAACATGGTCAATGTCCATTGGTGTCATCTGCTGTTACATTGGATCTCCCTTGATTCTGTGGAGATATGAAAGAAAACAAGAGAAATAGAAAGTTGCTTACTCATCCTATTTGTCTGTGCTTCAGGACTGAAAGCAATTCAGAACTTACAACGTAATGTATTTATCAATTAATAAGTGATGTCAACACCTCCCATGTTTCATTTTCTAAAGCAGATCACTGTCTTTTTCTGAGGATATGCAGCATATTGCTTTGTAAATGTTCATAGATTGGTACTAAGCTAACTGCCCTTGTCAGCCATTTTAAGCCTAGCCAATTATCCCTTGTGAGACTTGAACCCTGCACCTTGTGTTTGTAAGGCAAACACCTTAACCATTAGGCCACCCTCCCACTAACTGTCTAATTGGCCTTGGGGAAGTATTTCTGGCAAACCCATCGCAAAGTTGACAAGGTATTCATTCTAGAAAAACTATTACAGTTTATGCCTTTGTTTCAAGAAGGGTATACTGTTCAACTATAATAAATTGTTATTGCCAGTGCTAAGCATTCCTGAGTTGATACATTTAGAGGCACCACAGTGTCTGTGGAGGGGGTCTGGATATTGATCTGTCGATCTGCCTCTGAAAGGTATGCTACCCTGGCAATCTCAGCAGATAGTCAATTTAAGGAAGGCAACATTCCTGTAGGAGTTGTTAACCTTGCAAACAATTTCCAAGGGTACTTTTAAGGTGCAACAAATTATTCACATTAATCTTCAGCTATGTGATTATATAATTGGCATTAGCAGTGTGCTACAGTACTTTATTATTAATTCTGTATCTTATTCCGCATGGCCTAAATCATTGCAGTTTGCATTAATATAGTCGTATTTATCATTATGCCAGGGAGCTAATTTCTACACAACATCCCACCATCCTCCCAAGCTAGGTGTGGGGCCCTGGTCTATACAGCCATTGTAGAAGTGAAGAAAACATCTGTAAATCATCGAAGACACTACCAAAACCAAATCACATGCTGTTGTAACCTAATGATAGCAAATTACACAATACAACTCAAATTCTATCAAATATAAAAAATTATGAAACTATTAATACAGAGCAATTATACTGCCATTTCAATGAAATTGCATGATTGAACTGCAGCGATTAACAAAAATAGCAAATAAATATTAGTACTTCATGTATGATTCTGGCATGGCAGCAAGACCACTCATTTACAACATCAACTGACTAATGATTTCTAATACATATGTACACACACACACACACACACACACACACACACACACACACACACACACATATATATATGTGTGTGTGTGTGTGTGTGTGTGTGTGTGTGTGTGTGTGTGTGTGTGTGTGTGTATCTATCTATCAAGCTATCTATCTATAAGTACAAGCACATTCTTATAAGTGTGTGTGTGTGTGTGTGTGTGTGTGTGTGTGTGTGTGTGTGTGTGTGTGTGTATATATATATATATATATATATATATATATATATATATATATATATATATTTATTTTATTTTATTTTTATTTTATATTTGTTGACTGGGCTAGTCTAACTGGATGCATGTCCATTTTCAGTAGAGGCCTGGGGAGATAAGCTCTGTGGAAACAAAAACAAAAACATCTCATATACAAAAACAAAATCTCATATACACAAGTTCATATGTACAATGCACGTTGCAGGTACAGCACAGAGATAATCAAAGAGGGCAGACATTCATAACATAGTGCAAAATAAATGCAGGTACAATACAAAAAATGCAGGTTAATACATAATATAAAAAAGAAGGTAGGTTATAATATAATATAATATGTTAGTAAAAAAAAAAGTTGTCACAAGAATAAGTTTCCAGCTGATGCAAGTAACAGTATATAGTAGGACAAGGTTATGTTGTAATTTAAGGAAAATAGAACTTGATTAATGAGAAGAAGAGGGTAGGCAGAAGCAAGATTAGAAGAGCTAGTTGCTTAGTCAGGCTTAGTACAGGGGCACAACCAGTGTGTTCTGAGGAAGAGTTTTAGTTTGCTTTTGAAAAGTGATACAGAGGGAAGTGAGGAAAGTTCACTGGGAAGTAGGTTCCAGGATTTTCCAACAGTATTAGAGAAGAGAGAGTCCCCAGCTCTGTTGTTTGATTTTGAAATATCTACAAGAAGTTTATGTGATGATCGTAAGGTCTTCAGATTGGTATAGGGGATGATGAGGGTAGATAGTATAGGAGTATTGGTAGGTTGGTAAATGGCCTTATGGGCAATGGTCAGTTGGTGGAATTTAAGCTGATTTAGCAGTTCAAGCCATCCTGGCTGCTTTAGATTATAACAGTGGTGAGTTCTGAATGGGTTTCCTGTAGCAAATCTAGCTATGTTATTGTAGGAATTTTCCATTTTATTGAGGTTGTTTTTAGATAGATTTATATATATGGGTGAGGCATAGAGGAGTGTAGAGATTAGATGAGTGTGAGCAATAGTTATTCTAGCTGAAGGAGAAAGGAGGGGTTTGATCCTATAGAGATAGCCTAGTTTTCTGTTAACAGTTTTTAGAGTATTATTAATATGGGTGTTGAAGTTGAGGTTGTTGTCTATGGTGATACCTAGTAGTTTGGTTGTAGGTTCTGGGGATATGAAAGTATCATTATTGGATGTTACTGTGAAATCTATTGGGGAGGACTTACGAGTAGGAGTAAAAAGGAGGAGTTTAGTTTTTTGCGGGTTCAGGAGGAGACAGCGCTGTGTAAACAATTGTTCAACTGTGTTAAACACCTTTTGGGTAAGGGAGTGAAGTTCAGATTTGGATGTGGATGAGCATATAAGAGCGGAATCGTCTGCGCATCGGATGCATGTAGCTAAGCACAGCCTGTTGTCTGTTATCTAAGTAGGACTTGAACCATTTTATAGCAAGTTCATCTAGTGACAGGGATTTAAGGATATTTATAAGTATCTGGTGATTTACCATATCAAATGCCTTGGACAGATCAATAAACAATGCAGAGGAAAGCATATTGTGGTTACGGTTTTTGTTAATACAGTCAGTAAAGGAAAGGAGGGCATTAGTAGTGCTGTGGGAAGGTCTAAAACCATGTTGACATCTGGATAGTAAATTATTTTGGATTAGGTGGTTAGCATTTGCCTGTGGATACATTTTTCCATGATCTTTGCCAAAGGAGAAAGTAGGTCTATGGGAAGGTAGTTGGAGAATTCAGTAGAGCTTCCGCCTTTATGTAGGGGGATAATATGGGAGACTTTCCAGATACTAGGGATGTGTCCTTCACTGATGGTTCTATTGATCAGGATGGAAATGGGATAGGCGATGGATATGGCTGCTTTTTGTAGATATTCAGTGGGTAGTTGGTCTACTGAAGGAGAGGATGGTTTCAGTTTTTGGATAAGGGTAAGAATATATGTTGTTGGGACTGGTTGGAAGAGAAATGGAGGGGGTTGGGTAGAGTTAGAGTTAGATATAGGAAAGCTATCAGGTGATAACTGACTGGCAAGTGTTTGAATGGCTTCAGTGAAAAAGGTATTAAAGGCATTGGCAGTATGCTTGGAATTTTCCAGGTCTGTGCCCTGTGGGTTTGGTGTGATAGATTTACCTGGGTGTAGTAGTTGGTTAGTACTTGCCCAGAACTTTTGTGGCTTATTATGGTGAGTCCGCTGGAACTGTAGGCAGTAGTTTCTTTTGTCAGAGAGTATAGCTTTTTTAGTGTCATTTCTCAGATGTCTGACATTTTGTTGGTCTACTGGGTTTTTAGTCATTCACCATTTATTCCAGTATTTATTTTTGAGATGGATTTTTTGCTTGGTTTCTTTTGAAAGCCATGGGGCAGATTTAGTTCTAATTCTGATAGAGCGGGTTGGAGCATGGTGTTCAAGTGCTTTGGAAGAGATCGGGGTTAAAAATGTTCTTGGTTCTAATTGTCCTACAAATGGTTGGAATGGGTAGATTGGTCTTATATCTGATGATGTAGGTGAGTGAGTGGTCACTCACATCATCAGGGAGGGTTCCAGGTTCATACATCTGGGGATGATTATTTATGAGAATCCAATCTAAGGTACTTTCTTTCTTATTAGACTTGTTTATCCTGGTAGGGGAGGTAATGGCTTGAGAAATACCGAATAGGTTAATATGGGTGGTAGGGTGACTACCGCGGCAACACCTCCAATCAATGTTAAAATCCCATAGGATTATGGTTTCTTGGGGTAGGTTTTGGGATAACCAGCAAAGGATATCTTCTATGGTGGCACTGTTATTGCCAGGAGGTAGATAGATACAGATAATATAAATGGATTTGAAAGTGTTAATTTGAAGTTTGGAAATAAGAATGTCAGCATTAGAGTCTTGAGGTGGTTTATAGTCATAGGTAGTAATTTGTAGCCCTGATTTAAATAAGATAGTAATTCCACCACCTTTCTTAGCTACATGGTCAAGTCACAAGATATTATAGCCGGGTGGGATGACTTCATAGCCTTTAGTAGCAGGTTTTAACCAGGTTTCTGTTAAGCATAGAATGTCAAAGGAGTAGACTTCCAAGAGAGACTGGAGTTGTGCAACTTTATTATTAATACTATGTACATTGAAGTGAGCTATTAAGAGTGAGTTTGGTGGTTTGGAAAGGGAATGAAAAGTAGAGGAACTGGGGTTGAGGAGTTGAGTGGTAGTAGTAGTTGTTGGGCCTGGGCTTAGGTGAATGTCTCCATCTTTTAAAGAGAGGAGTTGTATTTGAAATACAGGATTTGGGGATTTACAGTATAGGTTTAGAGATTTTCTGGGATTGATGGAGTTATATCTAATGTGGGCTATTCTATGATATTTAGGCAGTAGATAGCTGGGTGCAGATGTTATATTAACATGATTAGTGAGAACAGGTAGAGAAGGAGAGGTGGTTAGCTTATTGGGGTATTGAAGGTGTGGATATAATGGGTGTTCATAGGAGGTACGCAGATAGGCTAAAGTTAAAGGTGGTAGAAGTATGAGTAACAGCTGTAACTGGGCTGAGGTGGGTAGTTTGTACATTTGGATGGGTAAGTTGTTAGGTTTTTGTTATAGGCACGGAAGTATACTAGGTATGGATAGGAAGAGGTGGAGGGTGTGGTGGGAGAGGTAGGGAGTGGTAGGTGAAAGTAGGGAATTGGCGTTAGATGGCCAGTGTTAATATTCTTAGTGATTGGTGGGAAGGGAAAAGGGGTGTGGTTAAGTAGTATAAGAGTAGGACCACTGGGGATGGGTGGAAATTGGGGGTAGGGTACAGGAGCGGAGTGAGCCAGCAGGGCGAACGGAGCAGGTAGAGACAAGTAATGGAGCAGCTAGAGAAGAAACAATCAGTGATGCTGGTTACTGAAGGTGAATTAGGTAAGTCTAAAGTGGGAAAGAGCAGAGATATGTAAGGAGCCTATAAAAAAACAGGTGGGTGTAGACAGTTAAAGTAAAAGGTAAAGTGTGAGGTTTAAGAGCAGGTTTAGGACATAAGAAATGTAGAGTAATAAAAGAAGAATAACAGATGGATAAGCAGGAGAATAAAGGATGGTATAGGGGTGCCGCTTAGTGGACAGATCTAGTATTGCAGGCAATTTTGTAAGGGAGCTAGCTAGTTTCAGACTAGGGAAAGGGTTGAAAGTTAGTATGAGGGGTTACTATGAGGTGGTGGAGGTGTTTTGGTTACAGGGTAGATGGGAGGGGGTAAAGGCTGCTGGCTGTACAGGCACAGAGCGTGCTTTAGAACCCCTGAAGCAATAGTAGACAATAGTAGGCTTTACAGGCAGGACTTTGACAACATACTTTCTTGTTTTCTTGAGAGAGGGTGCAGGGAAAAGAAAGCTGAGAGATGAGACTGCAGGTTTTTGGATGGGCTCCTTTGTCAACAGGTCGGCAGGTTCTCAGAGACTAAATTGCAGGAACAGCGCAATGGAGAGCACAGTACTTATGGGAGAGAGACAGACATAATGGTGGTGAGTAACAAGAAGTTAGCACATAGTAAGTTAGTTATGGCAATATAATAAAAACATTACATGAAGACAGGAGATAAAAAAAACGTTAGCATATGAACATGCACTTATCTTTGCTAGAAGCTACCAGTATCACATGTAAGCTAGCAGTTCTGTGAGATTATAAATTAGCAGGTCATTATCTGTAGGCACAATAGGACAACAAACCACTCTTTAGCTTTATGCTATAAACAGACTTATATTGCATGTGAATAACTGGATAGCCATGTAACGGAAAAATGCATGGAGAAATAGCAGGATATCAGATTATAATCACCAGGTATAAGTTATGGCTGGTAGCAGGCAGACTTAGAATTTACACTAAGCATTGATCTATAGGAGTCAGCATCTTCTATAATACAACACATAGTACACCATTAAAACAATTTTGTAGAAATATGCAGTAATTAACAGGGACAGCTACACAGGCGTTTTACCCACCAATGGTTCCCATTAACATAGGCTTAGCATTTAACAGTAAACATACGCTCACTAGGCTTGCATACCAGTCATAAGGGTAAAAAGTGTTATCTTTAGTGATTAGCTACAGAGCACTCACTGGATGCTACTAGTTACCACAGCATTTTACAAATATCTAGTCCATAAGACCCCTGTTATAGTAAAATGCAGAGATAATTATCTCTGTAGCTGAAAGCGTGAGGGCTAGTAAGATAGGCTTTAACAATGGCTTCCAGGACTTTACAGGGCTAGAGAATGTTTAGAGTAGCTCCCTGAGGGTAACGGAAGTACATATAGCCTTTATAGAAGCACAAACAGGGTATGTAAAACTGGTTGCAAATAAACATATCAAACTGAACTCAGTTCACTGTTTCTCATATTGAGAATGACAAGAGAAGCAAAATGAGCTCAGCTCACTCAGGGTAGCTCCACATGGGTGGCGTAATTCCAAATAGCCATTACAGGCTAAAACAAACAAGTGAGCTTCAGCTCGCACATCGTAGCTCCACGTGGGTGGCATTATGCTTAATGGGCATTACAGGCGTTAAAGAAGACTAGTTCCCAACTATCTAAATAGCCATTACAGGCTAGAAACTAGTTCCCAAAAGCAACACAAACAGCAGCTAGAACAAACAAGAGCTTCAGCTCTCACATAGTGGCTTCCACATGGGTGACATGATGCTAAATGGCCATTACAGGCTTTTTAAAAAAAAGTAAACTAGCTCCCAACTTTCTAAATTGCCGTTAATAGGTTAAAAACTAGTACCCAAGCAACACAAGCAGCGGCCGTTTAAGCTGCTGTTCAGGCTAATGGCAAGTGATCGAGCTTCAGTTTCAACGTAACAAGCTTGAAAAAAACATTAATCACTTATAGACAGATGCATAGCTGTAAGTAAAATTAGAAAGGCTATAATGTTTTTTTAAGTAAAATATTTATACTTCCTAAACAAATAGACTCTATATATGTGTGTGTGTGTGTGTGTGTGTGTGTGTGTGTGTGTGTGTGTGTGTGTGTGTGTGTGTGTGTATACATGTACATTTCTACATGTGCATGTATATGTGAGTATGTGAATATAAATAATATATATATGGATCTACTTCAGAAGTTCGAAGTCTCAGAACTTCAAATGACCAAGACCATAAGATCGAAGTTCTAAAACTTCGAAAACCAATAAAAAAATAAAAACAAATTTTTTTTTTTAAGTTTCTGCAGGGGGACAAGCCCCCCTGCACCCCCACACCCCCTGCTAAATAAATATATCAACTCCAAGATCGCACTACAGTGAGAAAAACTGTAAATTTCCTGTTCCACGCTGTGAGGCAATCTCCTTTCAAAACGTTTGAAGTTTCAAAACTTCGATCTTATGGTCTCAGCTGTTTGAAGTTCAAAGTTTTGAAACTTTGAGCTTCTGAAGGGGATCCATATATATATATATATATATATATATATATATATATATATATATATATATATATATATTCTCCTGCAGTGGATAAAGGAGGATTCCACTCTCCTTTATGGAGTAGCTTCCAGCACAACCCTGGGCTTTCACAGATTATAAGGCAATGAAATACCAAGTTATAAATGAGAAGCAAGGAATATTATGGTGTGAACCACACCCACTGGCAGGGGTGCAGCCAGAAATTCATATTTGGTACTCAGACCTCATTTTGCTGCTCCTGTCACCCACCTATCTATTAAAAATGTTCTAAACCCTTAAAATATTGCAGCTATACTCTTCAGAAGGGAGTTCACTGTTTTCAGTTGTTGCCACTTATAAGCATAATAGACTACTTTAAGAGGTACTCTTCCTCTCATATAATCATGTTTGTCTAGTTCTGTGCAACAGATGCTAGTTTACATTGTTCTAAATATCCTATACTGTTACACCTATAAAATATCCAGAAAGATGTTCTGAAAAAAATATATATACTCATTTGAGTACACTGACTATGCCTAGCTACACCTTTGATATCATACTACCCAGCCCATACATCCATGATGGGCTGCTATCTATTGATATGATAATTGTGGAAAAGTTTTGTAAATTAACAGGACACATTATGTCAGACCATACTGCCATGCAATTACAATACTTCTTTTTAAATACTTCTTTTAATAAATGGAAACCTTCTTGTCCCTTCTTATTTTTTTTTCATTTTTTCCAATATAAAATGGCAATATCATTTGAATGTGATCTCACATTTTTGTTTAACATGCATTCAAGGTTGAGATTGATTCTGTAGCACTAACTGGGTAGGTTCATTACAAATTTTATAATATTATCTCAGGGAATGCTTTATTTTAAACTTGTGTAACAGGATGCATGCCCCTGTGATAGAGACTGTGCAGGGGAAATAAGGTAATGTGGCCTCACAACCACCTTAGAGAATTAAGTCTGACCTTAAACAGTTTTATAAATGCATTAATGCCATACACAAGGTATAGAATGCTAGAGTGCAGCTGAGACTCAAATAGTAGTCACTCATATGCATGACCACAGTGTAATAAACCCACAGTAACCCGACTCATACCTCTCAACCTCTTATAGCAAGAAAGCTGGACAAAGTCATAAATTATAGGGGGACAAAGGCCCAAAAATAGGGACAGTTTTTAAAAATTGCTCTTACTAACGTAGAAAGTTCATAGAATAACAAGTTTTGCATTAGCATGAATTTTAATTTCTGTCATTATTTCCTGATGCAAGCGGGTTCAAATTGTTCTATCATGGTGTGAATGGGAGGAGAAATGGGGTAGGGGTTATCCTGAAGGAACAGTATGCCAAGAGTGTTTTGGAGGTGAAAAGAGTGTCAGATAGAGTGATGTTTATGAAGCTGGAAATTGATAGTGTAATGATGAATGTTGTTAGTGCATATGCTCCGCAAGTTGGGTGTGCGATGGATGAGAAAAAAAATTTTGGAGTGAGTTGGATGAAGTGGTGGTGAGTGTACCCAAGGGTGAGAGACTAGTGATTGGAGTGGATTACAATGGGCATGTTGGTGAAGGGAACAGAGGGGATGAGGAAGTGATGGGCAGGTATAGTGTTAAGGAGAGGAATGCAGAAGGTCAGATGGTAGTGGATTTTGCGAAAGGATGGACATGGTTGTGGTGAATATGAATTTAAAGAAGAGGGAGGAGCATAGGGTGACGTACAAGTGTGGAGGAAGATGCACACAGGTGGAGTATATCCTATGCAGGAGAGCCACTCTGAAGGAGATTGGAGACTGTAAAATGGTGGCAGGGGAAAGTGTAGTTAGGCACATAGAATGGTGGTTTGTAGGATGATGTTGGTGATCAAGAAGAGGAGGACAAGTGCAAGAGCAATGCCAAGGATCAAATGGTGGAAGACGAAAAAGGGTGATTGTGAGCTGGAATTCAGGGAATAGTTAAAACAGGCACTGGGGGACAGTGAAGAGTTACCAAATAGCTGAGTAACTACAGCAGAGATGGTAAGGGAGACTGCTAGAAAGCTGCTTGGTGTGACATCTGGACAGAGGAAGGAGGACACTGAGACCTGGTGGTGGAATGAGGAAGTACAGGAGAGTATACAGAGGAAGAAGCTGGTGAAGAAGAAGTGGGATTGTCAGAGAGATGAAGAAAGTAGACAGGAGTATAAGGAGATGAGGAGCATGGCGAAGAGAGAGGTGGCGAAGGCTAAGGATAAGGCATATGGAGAGTTGTATGAAAGGTTGAACACTAAAGAGGGAGAAAAGGACCTGTACTGATTGGCTAGACAGAGGGACCGAGCTGAGAAAGATGTGCAGCAGGTAAGGGTGATAAAGGATAGTGAGGGAAACATACTCACAAGCAAGGAGAGTGTGTTGAGCAGATGGAAAGAGTACTTTGAGGGGCTGATGAATGAAGACAATGAGAGAGAGAAGGTTGGATGATGTGGGGATAGTGAATCAGGAAGTGAAACAGATTGGCAAGGAGGAAGTACAGACAGCTATGAAGAGGATGAAGAATGGAAAGGCTGTTGGTCCAGATGACATACCAGTGGAAGCATGGAGGTGCTTAAGAGAAATGGCAGTGGAGTTCTTAACCAGATTGTTTAATGAATTCTAGGAAAGTCAGAGGATGCCTGAGAAGTGGAGAAAACGTGCATTGGTACCTATTTTTAAGAATAAGGGTGATGTGCAGAGTTGTAGTAACTACAGAGGGATAAAACTAATCAGTCACAGCTTGAAGTTATGGGAAAGAGTAGTGGAAGCTAGGTTAAGAAGGGAGGTGATGATTAGCGATCAGCTGTATGGTTTCATGCAAGGAATGAGCACTACAGATGCAATGTTTGCTCTGAGTGTGTTGATGGAGAAATATAGGGAAGGTCAGAAGGAGTTTCATTGTGTCTTTGTGAACTTGGAGAAAGCATATGATAGGGTGCCTAGAGAGGAGTTGTGGTATTGTCTGAAGAAGTCAGGAGTGGCAGAGAAGTATGTAAGAGTGGTACAGTATATGTACGAGGGTAGTGTGACAGTGGTAAAGTCTGCAGTGGGAGTGACAGATCCATTTAAGGTGGAGGTTGGATTACATCAAGGATCAGCTCTGAGCCCTTTCCTATTTGCAATGGTGATGGACAGGTTGACAGACGAGATCAGACAGGCTTCTCCATGGACTATGATGTTTGCAGATGACATTGTGATCTGTAGTGAGAGTAGGGATCAGGTTGAGGAGACCCTGGAGAGGTGGAGATATGCTCTAGAGAGGAGAGGAATGAAGGTCAGCAGGACTAAGACAGAATATGTGTGTGTGTGAATGAGAGGGAGGATAGAGGAATGGTGAGGATGCAGGGAGTAGAGTTGGTGAAGGTGGATGAGTTTAAGTACTTGGGATCAACAGTTCAGAGTAATGGTGAGTGTGGAAGAGAGGTGAAGAAGAGAGTACAGGCAGGGTGGAATGGGTGGAGAAGAGTGTCAGGAGTGATTTGTGACAGACGGGTACCAGTAAGAGTGAAACGGAAGGTCTACAAGAGGGTAGTGAGACCAGCTATGTTGCATGGGTTGGAGATGGTGGCATTGACAAAAATGCAGGAGTCAGAGCTGGAAGTGGCAGAGTTAAAGCTGTTAAGATTTGCACTGGGTGTGACAAGGATGGGCAGGATTAGGAATCAGTATATTAGAGGGTCAGCTCAGGTTGGACGGTTTGGAAACAAAGTCAGAGACGCCAGATTGTGTTGGTTTGGACATGTGCTGAGGAGGGATGATGGGTATATTGGGAAAATGATGCTAAGGATGGAGCTGCCAGGTAAGAGGAAAAGAGGAA
Organism: Protopterus annectens; assembly: GCF_019279795.1. NCBI lineage: Eukaryota > Metazoa > Chordata > Ceratodontiformes > Protopteridae > Protopterus > Protopterus annectens. Next base: position 383,752,005 of record NC_056735.1, on the reverse strand, counting down.
GGCCTAAGATAAGGTTTATGGACATGGTGAGAGAGGACATGCAGGTGGTTGGTGTGACTGAGCAATATGCAGAGGACAGGAAGAAATGGAAACAGATGATCCACTGCAGCGAACCCTAACGGTAACAGCTGAAAGAGAGGAAGATTTCCTGATGTAAGTCCTCAATGATTTGCCATTCATTTGCCAGAAAACCACAATTTTGGAAAAACAGGCCAAAAATATGAGGCAAAGATCTAGACATTCTGCAAAAATCTGGACAGTTAAGAGATATGAACCAAATGCATTTACAGATATAAGAGGGAATATACATCTGCACTATGATGTGATTCATAAAACTTAGCATGGCTGAGCCTTGTTTGTATAAGACCTCAGATCAGCCCTAACATATGCAAACCTATCTCAGGCCACCACTTTAAGCTTCACTGGGCTCAGCTCTTCCACAACAGTCCATGAAAATGATAAACTATTAACCCTTTATTAAAAGCAGAGATAACCACAAATGGATAGGAAAAAAAAAACAGTTACTAGAGTACTTTACTGTGACCTGTTCAACATGTGCCCTGTTTCTTACTGTTAAGACATGACATTTTATATTTGTCTGATTACTCATGAAACACTTGGGGATGTGTAAGATGCCATTTTCAGTGCTGTATACATGTGCCATGAGGCTTACTTCAGACAAGACTACAGGATACCCAGGTATTGAAATGTACAAGCTGTTATTTAATATACTGATTAGCTTATCTCATAACAAAAACATACAGGCATATTTATAAGTATTGCAGCAGGGGATTAACACACACAGGCAGTAGTGCCAATGTAACTCACCTCACAACTCAGAATTAATGCTTAAATGTGCTTATCACTGTTTTCTTTTTTTTAATACACTGGCATGCATGATCTATATTTCATTAAAGTATCATTGAAAGGAGTAAGGTGTGGTTTTCTCAAAAAAGATAGACAGTTACAGAGTTATGCAACAGGGAATAAGGTATAGGAGAGACAGCTTCATTCCTGATGAGAAACACATCCTCATGGATGCTCTGAGGACATATGGAAAATTCCTTTTTTGGAAAAGGGGTCCAAAACAATTCACAGAGAGGTAAAGCGTGGAATAATGTAGTGTCTGACATTAATGCAGTAGCCAGACAAGGAGTACCTTCTGCCTATAAGGGGTGATGGATGATATGGATGTAGATGAGGATGCTGCAAGATTCAGTAGAGGTGGTGTTGACGCCAGTACTTTCAGACCCCTGCAACAACCACATTTGTGTAGTGTGCAAAGATAGTGTGCAGCTGACGTTACTACATTACGCTGAGATGTAACTGGCATGACACCTATGGGCATATCATCCTTGTATGTTTCACCATCAGGCATGCCATAAATTTCATGTGTGATTCATACTTTGCAGACAGTGCATGGTAAGTGTGGGAATCCTAACTATACAATAAAAGTGATTCCACCTGTCATATATCACATTGACCACATCTTGATATATTTCTTACAGGGTCTGCAGCAGAAACAATTGCATCCTGTGCTTTTGCACAACAGGGTGATGTTGACAATGATGCCATAACATTCATACACCTGACACAAATTGAGGATAGTGGTACACAGTTACAAAGTGAACTGACAAGGCCCTCTACACCATAGTAGGCTGATAACTCCTTAGGCAATGAAGCAGGCTCACACATTCAGTACTATGAGGACACGTCATTACATTCCACTTCTTGTGCACAACCTGAACCCCTTGAAGAAGAGACTACCCTTTCAGAGATCACAGTACCCACTGTCACATCTGTACACACAGGTGCCAGGCAAAAGAATATTTCACAGAGAGAAAAAATTCCAGGCTCCAATCACCATGGCTAAACACCACACATAAATTTATTGATGTGAAAAATAAAAAGGTTAGCACTTTTGCAGCAACAAAATATCGCTTCTTCAGACCATTACAGAGCCTAGTAAACCATCTTCTTATATAAAAATTCAAAGACAATTAATTAATCTATGTTACTAAACACTGACTGAACATCCAATCAGATACTATCAAAAAACAGCATCCTTGACATATTGTATCAGTTCTAAAGTTAGATTAACAACCAATAAAGAAATAGGAATTCATTCATACACCAATAAAATTCACTGTTGTCATAAGTAAGCAGTAACAATATGTTTCTAAGGGAGATGCTAACAAATAATAAACAATTGGTGTTCTCTTCAAAGTCCAGTAGCAAAAGAGCTATTAACACTTCATTTAAGTATACACCCTTCTATGTAACTTACTACATTCATGTCAAAAGATCATCTTGAGAATTGGAACAATTATTAGTGCTCTGGCCCCACAGACATGAGGTGCAGGGTTCAACACCTGCACAAAGCAACTATTTCTATTGGTTTAGCATCAGTTAAAACTCTAACTACATAAAACTTCTAAACAAAACTAAAAATTCTGCAGTAGAGTAAAATTAACCCCTATTAACACAAAAGTAGGCATTCTATATTAAAGCATATTTCACAGTCTGCTCCAGTGGCATGCAAGGCCTTGGCTGCCCAACATCAGATGTGCCATGACATAGTTCAAGCTCAGGCCACTGCCACTAAGGGTCAGGTAGACACAATTAGAGTATTGCAGGGAAAACATGAATTTCAGCAGTATATATGGGAATGGCTGAGGCCTGGGACAATGGCATGATGATTATCATGGGTAGTATAGTTGCACACACAGCCTAGGTCCATAGGTCTGCATCCATGTCTGTCTAAATGCACACTCATAAAGGCTTACCAGACACATATTGGAAATCAGGTGGATGTAAATGGGGAAAGGTCCACTTGCATGGTGTGCAAGTAGGCCAAACACCACATGCATCTCAAAAAACTGATGCAGACACTCATGTGGATTCCCCCAAGAAAAGGCAGTCAGTCCTTATCAGACTTTCTCAACACACGGTAAAACCTTTCATGCAAGGTTGAGTTCATGCACCATTGTTAGGTCAATGTCAAGAGATTTCTCTGCATCCAATAAATCCCATTGTGACAATGTGAGGTAGTGCCAGCTATGCCACAGAAAGTAGGGCAGTGGATATGTAACATATGCCAGCATAGCTAACTGGAGTTTTGTAAAGAATTATATGTCATTTGTATATCAAACTAATTTGTACAGATGCTTGTGTTGAAAATATATTTCTGAAGCTGCTTATGTTAAAAATGTACCAACAGTGGGTCCTGCTGGACAGAAAACAAATACACCTGTATGTCAGACTGTATTGTAACTATTGAAATGAGCACTGGAAGAGAAGAGGTTAATCTCAGTCCAGCTAACTTTGAAAAATCGTCTGAAATTAAATTACCTGGTTTAGGCAATAAAGATTGTATCTTACGGTTCTGATTGCAGCCAGAGATGAAATGTCTGTGAAAACCAGGACTAGGAATCTGACTGTATTGTCCTTAGCAGTGAACTTATTGCTACCCTGGAAGGATGGATGTTTTGAAATGGTTTTATAGCTTCCAGATGCTATAACACATATCAACAAAGCTTTATCTGTGTGTACGGTAACACCTATGTGCTAGATTCTAGTTCAGTTTCTAGTAAAGGGGGTAGTGTGGGAACCAGAATCAGGTGACCAGATGCATGTGATGTCATTCTGTAATCCAGCACTGAAATGATGTTTTAATACTAGATGAGACAGAAGTCAAAGAGCAGTCTGTTTTTGAAACCTGACCAAGAAGGACCACTCACCCACTTCATCTTGCCTTGCTTTAGTAAGTAATCAGGTAATAGTAATTCTTTAGATCAGTCAGGAAAATCTAGAGAGATTAGTTAAGTACTGTTTTTCTGTATCTGTGTGCCTCTATCCACCTGTGTTATTTTTAATATTTCCTGTGATGAAACTCTGGTGCTTATTGTAAAACAGATATTTAGTATTTTCATGTTCTTTTATTATTTATTATGTATTATTTATTTTAAACATATTTAAACATTTCATTCTGGCTGGTCTTTTACAGAATATTTTAACCTTTAAGAGTACTTATATTTATTTGGTGACACTGTGGCCGCTCCTGAGTGTCTTGCTGCATTGGTCAAACACTAACATTTGCATTAATATTAATTTTACTCAGTATAATTGGGTACCATTGTAACAACCTTAGAGTAGCTGGCTGGTAGCAGTATAACTACCTTATAATCTGGACAAGGTAGGAGAGCTAATAAATCTGTGCCAGCCTTTCCCAGATGTGTGTCTGTGTGGGTGTGTGGGTGTGTGGCTGTGTTTGCGTGTGTGTGTGTGTGTGTGTGTGTGTGTGTGTGTGTGTGTGTGTGTGTGTGTGTGTGTGTGTGTGTGTGTGTGTGTGTGTGTGTGCGTACATGTGTGCATGCGTGCGTGTGTGTGTGTGTGTGTGTGTGTGTGTGTGTGTGTGTGTGTGTGTGTGTGTGTGTGTGTGTGTGTGTGTGTGAGAGAGAGAGAGAGAGAGATCAGGGACGCAGAACACTAGTTTCACAGAGAGAGTAGTGGAGGACTTGGCTTGGAACACTCAACTAAGGACTCAGCTCTACAGCTTAGTCAGTGGGGAGTCGTACTGGGGGCCTGGAGAGAGAGAGAGGGAGGGAAACCCAGCCCCTAGACTGAGTGTGTTCCTTGTGTGCTCTTAAGAGAAATCATGCTTGATGCAGATAGCTGCATCTGGAAACACTGTGTTTGTATTTTTAAAAACTACTTTAAAAAAATCTAAAACTATTTTTGTTCCAAGTAAGCATCCCTCTCCAGCATCAGTGGTGAGGTTTAAGGCTCCTTGATTATTGGCCCAGCACAAGGACGTCACACCCATCAATGGAGCACTTGCTCTTGATCTATGAGACCATCATCCACACTGTCCTTAGAAGACACTGTGTATATCACTTTCCAAATATAACTTACATTTCAACATCAGTAAGAGGAAAACAGTACTTACCCAGCAGCAGTGGAGACTATGAGCATATTGAGAACGGGGTGCTAGATCATTCCTTGGTTACAATGCTATGAAAGAGGAGACTACATATATGGGCAAATTATTTGTGGGGTCATTGTGGAAAACGTTTTGTTTTGCTTCTGCATACAAGGGTAAAACTACCAGAGGGGTCATTTGTGCTAATGTTTCATTTTGATGACATTTAAATGGTTATACATACATGGGCAACCTACTGGATGGGTCGTTTGGGCTAATGTTTCATTTTGGTGTCATTTAAGTGAATACATAGGCAAGTTGCTAGAGGGGTCATGTGGGAAAGGTTTCATTTTGATGTCATTTTGCACAGATGGGCTAACTATTGAGGAGGTCATTAAAGTGCTTTTGAAAACATGTGCATACTGCATGTATGGTCATTGGGAGAAAGGTTTCATTCTGATGTCATTTAAATGCTTGTGCATACACAGGCAAACTACCGGAGGGGTGTTTGGGGAAATGTTTGATTTTGGTCTCATTTAACTGCTTCTGATTAAAATTGGAGGGATCTATGGGGAAATGGTCTCATTTAATTGTCCATGCGCACACATGGCTAATTTTCTGAATAGACAGATTCAGAAAAGGTGTTACTTACTGCTTGTGCATACATGGTTAAACTATTGAAAAGATCAATGTGGAAATAAATGATGTTCACATCTTTGTATGGGGGCATTAAAATAATTTATGCTGTCCAATTATTGCAATTTTTATTTTATTTTATTACATCAATAATTTGAGGTATATTCAGTGAATATAATTGGCTTTAACTGCTGGATGCAGAGGTTGTCTGCAGATAACACTGACTGAAACTGTTATCGCTTGCTTAAAATAAGCATGTTACTCTTATTTTGCAGAAGTAGTTTGTATAATTTATTACTCACCAGGAAAACCAAATGCTGTTAGATGGCAACACTGCTCATCGCAACAGACTGCTTATAATAATTTGCTATTATACACATCCTGTCCGGACTACCACAGATTGATTCTAATGAATCAGTTATGATGAGCTTTATAATCTAGGGATAATGTCTGATTGGAGGATTTCTTTGATTTCATTCTTATGGTGAATTGGACTGATTTATGGTCCAATTTGACTAGGAAGGAAATTACAACTGCTAGGGAACTGTGATTTCCCATGTAGGTGAGACCAAAGTCCAATATTTTGTTGAGCTTAGTTGGTCTGTGCACAGAAACCTATGCAGAGGCATACACAAAAGCGCTGTATAACCATATAAACAACCAGATAGAAATGTTAGTAAAAAAATGAAATAAACCCATGTCAAACCACAAAAGCAAGCCACTCTGCTGGACCTCTGGTATTAGGTTGTACAACAAAGGAAAGTCATGTTGAGAAGTAAGAGGATATGTGCACAACAGAGCAAAAAGTCCTTCATTAGCCTAAACAAGTGAATCAGGGAACTAGTCAAGACTTTGAAAGCAGATTTTGAGGTAAAACTAGCCTCCAAAGCTAAGGATAACCATAAGTCATTTTTCAGTTATGTCCACAATCTGTAGAGCAACACCCAACAATGTGTGGAATTAGTTGTAGATGGCATCACCTGCACTCAGCTGGAAGATATAGCAAATCTACTGGCCAACAAATTCAACTCAAAAATCACCCCTAGTTTTCCCAAGAAATATACTCCACTGCCAATTTTCACTAAAGAATGGGTTGCCACTGCAATCTCTAAAGCAAAAACATGGCTTCAATGGGGGCCGACAATATACTCAGTTGCCTCTTAAACAGCTTAAATCAGGACTTATCAGGCCATTTAGAATCTCTGTTTAACCACAGCCTCTGGAGTGGCTTTGTCCTGATAGAGTGGAGGACAGCAGCAGTCATCTCTTTGCATAAATAGGGACCATCTACTGACCTGGGAAATTACTGACTCAATAAGTTTGACTGGTCTTATATGTAAGGCCATGGAAAGGATAATCATGGACCTGATAAATAATGACATAGGAACCCTCCAAACACTGGATTTGATCCAGTTCAGCTTTATCAAGGGCAGGCGATGCCTACTGAATCTGATGAATTTCTTTCAGAAAGTCACTAAGGCCTACCTCAATCTGGGCAAGGCATTTGACACAATTCCCCACTCGGGTATTATAAAAAACTCACACAAGAGGGCAAAAATCCCTATGTCAACAGATGGGTAGCCAATTGGCTCATGAACAGGACACGTGGTTAAAGTTGGTGAATACAGATCCAGCAAGAGACCAGTTACTAGTCATGTGACACAGGGATCAGTGCTGGGACTACTCCTGTTCAAAATACACTTCTCCAAAGTCAAGGCTAATGTGGAAAGCCTCTTGATGACAAAGTCTGTTGATGGCTGCAACCTTGTAGCAATCCCTGAATCCCCCAATGATGTAGATGTGATGCCCCAACACTGGCCCAGTAATCAAGAAGCCTCAATCCTCACCAGCGGCAACAGTGGGGGATGTACACACTGGGAGGATGACAAGTACACACACCGTAAAGTGCAATTTCCCTTAAGAGCACACAGAGAACACAGTCAGTCTGGGGCTGGTTTCGTCCTCTTTCTCCAGATCCCCAATAAGACACACCACTGGCACAGCTATAGAATTGAGATCTCAGCTGAGTGGCCAAGCCAAGACCTCCAGCACCCTTTTTGTCCAACCAGTGCTTTGTGTCTTTACCCAAGAGGTTCACACACACACACACACACACACACACACACACACACACACACACACACACACACACACACACACACACTTTAAGATTTGATTTATATACAAACACACACACTTCTGGGAAAGGCTGGCACAGGTTTACTAGCTATGCCCCCTTTTGCCCAGACTATAAGGTAGTTATCACTGCCACCAGCCAACTCTTTATCAGCTACTTTAAGGCCCTTAACAAAGGGTGTCCAATCTTACTGTGTAATGTTACTATTAATCCAAATGGCAGTTTGACCAAGAGCCAGGCTATTAGGAGTGGCCTGTACAGTACCACTAAATAGTTATGCAAGTACCCTAAGAGCTTATATATCTTTAAACAGACCAGCCAAAATTGAAAGGTTTAAATGTATTTAATAATAAATAATAAACAAACAAGACAATACTAGATATGTATTCACAGTGACTTCAGAGTTCAAAACCACAGGAAATATTTAAAACGACATTGCAGGTCAGTCTCAAATAAATACAGAAAACATCTAAACTAATATTTACTATGTTCCTAACTGAATCTAAGAGAAATTACTGTACCATAGTTAACTTACAGGAAGTCAAGTGCAGAGGTGGTGAGTGGATGTTGTCAGGTCAAAGACAAATACAAAATGCCCTCTCTCCCCTCTCTCTCAGACAGTTCTTAAATTAATATCTCAAATATTCCTGCTGGGATACTTGCAGCATGGCATCACTTTTTGTCACCTGACTTCAGTTCCCAGGCTCACAAACAACCCCCACTGATGCAACATCCAGCACCTCTATGTGAAAATTCATAGCCTTCAGATGTTTGCAGCTGCTAGAAGACATAAAACAACAAAACACAATACAATACAGAAGGTACCCTAGTTCTAGACATCCGGTCTCCTTGCTGCATTGAAACTAACTTTTATAGCACAATTACAAAAATTGAATTTCAACTATTTTCTGGAAGTTTTGCATGTTAACCTTCTATGTTCTAGTTCCTGCTGTTAAAACATATACATTTATACAGGTACAATAGTTTTTATACATTTCTGTTCTTTCCCAGTAGAGTACACTGTGGGCACATACTTAAGTTCAGTACTTTACACACACACTTCTGTACCAGCCGCTTGATATACAGACAACATATAGTTCTAATATAGTGGTAACACAAGCAATTGCATCTTGCTGATATTCACAAATGACATATAACTATTTACAAAAGTCCAGATAGCTGTGCTGGCAGTATCTCCTTCTGTCATACTTATATATAAATCATACTAATATTCACAAATGACATATAATTATTTACAAAATTCCAGATAGCTGGGCTGGCAGTATGTCCTTTTGTGACAGTGGATATCCTTCAGGAGGGTCTAAATCAGGCAAATTATTGGTGCTAGAACCATGACCTAAAACTAAATTGGAAAAATGCATTATCATACCATTTGGAAGTCAAATACCCCTGCAAATTACAACATCAAAAGCACACCCCTAAGAAGACACTCAGAGGTGAGATCTAGGTACTCAAATAAATAGCAGCCTGAACTTTGACTACCATGTGTCCACAGTGGTGAGGAAGTCCTTTTATGTAGCACAACTTATAAGTAAAGGTGTGGCATCCAAATCTAAGAAAATTATAGTCCCATTATACTCAACTCTCATTAGACCAATAATTGAGTACAATGCATCATTTAGCATGTACTTGGCTAGGCACTTGCAGCAGATGGACTGACCTCAGAGGTTCCTCACAAAGAAAATACAGGGTATAAATAACGTCCTATGTGAATAGCTTAAAAGCCCTACCCCTTTATTCTGTGTCCTATGGACTATTAAGAGGTGACGTATGCCTGGCAGACAAGTCACTCAAAAATCTGGCCTTGAGAGAGCTGCTACACATCTGCAAGACAAACAGCATGATGGTCACCTTATCTAGGGATCTAAACTTAGTCAGAGTCAAACAAAATATGCTGGATAGACAGATATATGTTTCAGAGATTGCCCCTTCTTTGGAGCAGGCTTCCTAAGCACCTGGCCATCTTCAAAAGCAATTTGGATCAATGGATGGGGAATCACAAATTTTCGGGTAAAACTGGATTACATTGGCTAGGCTTGAAAGGGCTGTTAAATTGTTAGCCTAGTAATTTCCTATGAACTGTGAGCCTATGAAGGTGGTCAAGCAAGCTTGTATTTATAAAGTACAGAATTTTCTGGCCATACATGTTAGGTGATGCATAAAGGTTCCATTTAATGGAGGTGTGGTTCAAATCCCTGTTGTGATTTGTGTATGGCTGAATGTAGGAAATCCTATAATGATGTGATAAGGGTGTTTGTTAATAGTAATTTGGACATGGGGAAATCTAGGTCATTACCCATTCAAATGAATCTGGGGTGAAATTTCACTTTACAAACATGGAGACAACACTGATTTTATCTAGTGCAGTGAGCCTGACAGCAATGTCTAGCACTAGCATTATATTATCCAAAGACATACAATGCCTAAAAAAGGGACTATGGTGCTGGGTGAGGTCTTTACCAATATACAAAATATCTTGGGTGGATAGTTGCCGACTATCACTGGCAAAGCAGTTATGACAGTCTACATAGCTCTCAACCTCTTAGCACAAAAAAATCTGGACAAAGCCAAAAGTAATGGAGGGACAAAGCCCCAAAAATAGGGACACATTTTAAATATTGCCCTTATAAACTTGGAAAGTTGGTAGAATAAGAGGTCTTGTGTTACCATGCAGTTTCTGAAGAATATGAAGTCTGAAACTCAAATGCCTCAGATTATTTAATGAATTAATTCCTCTTTAAAAAAATCGAAAAAAATCACTGTTCCGATTCACTTTTTTAAGCATTCGCTGATTTAATATAGACCCTATATATATATATATATATATATATATATATATATATATATATATATATATATATATATATTTGTGTGTGTGTGTGTGTGTATGCATATATGTATATGTGCATATATATCAGCCTTGGAGGAGATGGCAGATGTCATAGTTATATCTGAGAAGGACATTAATTAACTGAGTGTCCTGTACAAATTCAAGGACTTAGCCTTTAAGAACTCTCAGCAAATGTATGGTTATGCTCTGAATTTACTACTGTGTAAAGGGTGTGTTGATATTATTTGTTACATTTTAATAAGGAGGAAGGCAGATACTAAACAAGTGCAGCTGATTCATGAGGAGTTAGCAATTTTTAAGTTTCAGGGAACCCTTTTTAGGTAAACCTTCAAATGCACCACCTAATTAACCTTTGTCTGTTGATGGTGGTAATTTAAGGATGTTAACCAGTGGTCTTGTCATGGTCAAGAGGGCTTGACAGGATATGTATGAAGGTTGTCTGCATGATGCACACACATGCAACAAGAAAAGCAAAGTGGGACTAAAAGGTTTGCTGTGAAATCTAATTAGGCAATAAAAGTGGCACAGTGCAACTGGAATTCCAACTACCAGTTATCCCCTAGCAAGAAATGACCTATAGAGTCACTACTGTTTGTAACTGGACATACCCTTGGGTGCTACTGTATGTTCATGGGCTGCTGCGGTGAACTTAAAAATACTTCTGATGATATTGTTGATATGCTTTTATCAGGTCTCCACTCTAGCTCAGCTACTGAGATCTTTTGCTCCTTTTCTCATCTGTAATTTATTTTACTTCCATTTCTAAAATGGTCTGACTTTTTTGAATGTATTGGAAATCAATGCATTGGACTGACTATTTATTCAGAACATTACTGTACCATTTTTCTCTTTTACTGTCACTTGTGTGTTATTGTAATCTTGTCTATTTTGTATGTCTGGTCAGTTTTTGACTCTGGGCGAGATTGATCCATGCAGATCAAAGTCAGCTTTTCATTTCTTCTCAGTTTGATACTTCTGTCTGTAGACCAGTGTTTCTTTCAACCATTTTGTGAAGCAGGCATAGACTCTACTTCTGCTTATGTGTATTACATGACCATGATTGAATTCATTCAGTCTCCACCTTATCTCCTGACTGAGTATAATTAACACTAGTTTAACACAGATATTACCTTTGTCGTCACCACACCTATTCTATTTCCAGAGTTGATTAGGACACTCCAAAAGAACCTGCATGGCAAGCTTTTAAACAGACATTTAAAGTGTTACTACTGAAGTTGCCACATTCATGCCTGAAGGACATTTCTTTTTATATTTTCAAATACTTCTGCATACCTTTTTGTTACATTCACACATGGCCTCTGTTGAATTACATGCATACCACTTTATTACTTTTATGATACAAGACTATGCTTGGCTTCAGACAACTTTACAGTGAGTACATATAGCACTGACAGTAGTAAAAAAGGTGTTAAAACTGTCTTATCCCTAAGAATAATCATAACTTAAATCCCTGGGACTTCTTTGAGTTAATCAAACACAACTATCAGTGGAACTGAGAAGGGTGTAGCCATAAATTTACACTTTGTACTCAGACATAATGTTGTTTCCCCCACTAGCCACCTATCACTTCGAACATGTACTCAAACCTCAAAATGCCCAGGTATATAGGAAGAGGACAGGTTATTTTCAACTGTTAGCTTTTTCTTTTGTTAAAATTGCTATTTTAGTGGTATAATTCCTTTCACACAAGCATTCTTTATATACTTCTGTAGTGTAAAGATTATTTTACAAAGTTATAAACATTATGCACTTTAATCGTTGAAGATGCTCAGAAACAAATACACTCATTTGAGTGCACTGGGTATGCCTAGCTACAACTTTGGAGCAGATAATTACTCCATGGGGCATTTTTGCATAAACAACTATCTTGATACTGCCACAGGAGGAATGCTTATCCTTTACATAATGGCTACCTCATGTCTGTTACCATATTTCCATATATTTGTGCTGCAATCTCTACTGGCATATGGGCATACACTAGGAGTACATCTGTGTGATTACTGTTTTCTGTCTTGTATTTTTTTTTAATCGTTTGCTGACCAAGTTAATGGGCAAGGTACCTCTTTTCATAGAAGACCCGGGTGGTATTTTATGGCAGTAGGTGAAATATGGGCAGGGAACCAGGGAACTTCCTTTACTCTTTTTGACAGGTGGAATGGCATCTTTTATTTCCACTCAAGCTACCACCATCTCAAGCAAATGGGACATCATTTTAGCATCTCACCTGGATGGCAAATGTTTTAAGTTTAAGATGGGCATTTATTTATGATATCTATGCATGCATTAGCCCTTTACAAGGTTTTCCCTCAATTAGTGGGAAAATATGTCACTGCATGTCAATCAACATGCCAGCTGTCATTGCACACTTATTACTTACTAGTGGACATGGTCTCCTTTTTAAAGATCTGTGTCTGCATTTGTCAGGATATCACTGATGGTAACATGATGGTGCAATTTTGAAATGTCACACAGTTGTAGACTCTACATTTGAGTAAGCCCTAATGATATAATTTTTTATTAATACATTCACTTGACCCTTCTTTCTAATACATCAACATGTCACCATGCCATTAATCAGTATTACTAAGGAATCGCAATCTACTGCCAATCATTAGCGGACCGGAGTTCCGCTGTGGCGACCCCTTACCGGGAAAAAGCTGAAAGACAAACAACAACAACTAAGGAATCGCTTTTTATAACAATAGCTTGTTATTGACACAGACATCTTTCTGTAATGCTTGCTATCACTGCAATCAGCACTTCTTCCTTAACTGCAGTACTCTGTCTCCTTTTTTTTCATGTGGGCATGACCATATCAAAGGACAGAGCTTAAATATGGGTGGATCTAGCAGCTATGTTTTTTCTTTCATTAATTGTTTTTGGTGAACCGTAAGCTTTACAGCCTGCCAACAGTGAATGCATCCATGTATGGGCTATGTATTGTATTGTAAGGAAAGAGTACTGTAGTTCATTTTCAGGATGGAGTATTCTTTATTTTGTGTGTTATTTTTAATTTTTTACATTGTGATTTGTTCATTTGTAGCTAGACAAGTGTGATACAAAGAGGTACATGTCATGTGCTAACCCCCTGTAGAGACCTCAGTACAGCTGAATCTCAATATTTGCTTTGTAAACACAGCAACAAACTCTGGATGCATTTTGTCCTTTTCCAGGTGTCCTCCACTTGTGCTTTCTTCCTTTTACATCACACATTTATGGCATAAGTTTAGGTTTTGAATGCATGCATATGCATACCCCTCAACTGTCCAGATTTTTGCCTCATATTTTTGGTCTGTTCCTCATAAAACTTGTTGTTTTCTGGCAAATCAGTGTGGATTTAAATCAGTAAATAGTAAACATAATAAACATTTAAGTTTCAAATTTCATATCCTTCAAAAAATGCACGTGAACACAAATCCTTTTATTTTGGCAATTTTCTAGGTTTATAAGAGCAATATTTACAATTTGTGCATATTTTGGACCTTTGCCCCCCATTTTTGTCCATATTTCTTGTGCTAAGAGGTTGACAGGTATGCATATGTTGAAAATAGATCTATAACCACCAGTAACACGACACACTGTAATGGAATAATAAGAATGCAATATGCCCAACACATGACTGTGAAGGTGACATTGTATGATCTTACAATGGAAATTAGTGCATTCCTATCACAGAAGTTATTGACATGCGGATGATGAATGTTTAAGGTATACATTGTCAGGTGCTGCTGTGAGCTGAAGTAATGAGCTTGTAACTTGTATTCTATTGAAGGTTTATAAGAGACATTGGGTAGTATTGTGTTGCTGATGATACTTATTTAAGGCAACTTGGCAAGGTAATCAATGTTCAAGGAAGAAAAAAGTATACAAACAAAGGTGAGGTATGTCATGCATGGTGCAGTGCACATTAAGATGTTTGGTTCAACCAGAAATGACTACCGATTTCAGGCCAAGCAAAAGTATGTAATACCCTTATTCATTGAAAGTACATTTCTGTTTTACCTCATTAGCATTATACTAAATATATTATTTTTTCTGCAATTGTGGTTTTGCTGTATGTATGTATGCATATATGTATGTATGTATGTATGTATGCATGTATGTATGTATGTACAGGTAACATATCCAGTAGATGGTAATGGAAATGCACCAGTTAATTAGATTATCTGTCATGGCTAACATGTGCTGTGAAGCAGGCAATTAATAAGTAATTAAATGGAAACATTAATAGTAGACTGCATTGAATAAAATGTTGGTAGTTCCCAAGTGTAATAGATGCACCACTGCCAGTGTATAGATTACTTTACATTCTCTTCTGTGAAAGCATGGCAATAGATTTCAGCAATGCCTCAGTGCTTTGCATATGGCTGCAGAATGCAGAGAAACAACTTCCGTTTATCACTTTCCTTGAAGTGCTCGACTTGTTCCTGATGGGTAATCAATTGTGGACGTGATGTTTGTGACATAAAGGGATTTGTGAAGGAGAAGATGAGCACGGTAAGGCCTCGCCATTTTCTGTGCTCTCTGCACTTTGAGACGAGCTGATTTGAACTCAGTTATATGCATCAGCTACTACCAGATGATATGAAACCCCATCATCCAATACAATGACTTATTAAGGATGCAATTCCTACTCTGTTTTCATTTTCAACTACAAATCCTCACACCACATCAGTTCAATGACTACAGCGAAAGAGACAGAAAATGATAAGTACTTAACATAAGATATTTGTCAATGTGAGCTGTAAAACTCAAAAGTCATAATCCTGCTGAAGTAGGATTGCGTGACAGCAGTGCATTTTCTAAGGCGGATTGCTTTTGCACCTTGATTTGAAAATTAATATGGTTTACAGGGCTTCAGTACATATAAGACAGAATGCATCTATTCAATTGTTGATATAAAAATAATTAATGTATATACTACCATTACATTGCTTTGACAGTGTTACCTGCACTCTATCATATGTTGGTGGAAAAAATAATTTTTAAATCTGAAGAGATTATCCACAGGGACAGACAAGAGCCATGCAGCCATGCATCTGCAAAGTTTGTGTCACTGAGTACCACAACCCAAATTCCACAATGTGCACCTTTGGCATAGGTTGTGCCAATGGAGTACAAGTATAGCAGCCTGTATTAAATGTACAGTTAATGAGACAGCTTGAGCAGTTGTCAGTCAGTGTATTTGTTTTCCTTTGCAGCTCATTGATGAACAACTGAATAGTACACAACCAACTTTAGAAGATATAGTAACGGAACAGATTGCTAACCAATGCATGGTGTCTTCCTCTCAGATATGATTTACTCTAGCGACTATGCAGTATGTTTGAGGCATGTATATATACATTATGGACCTGAATGATGCATTTTGTGCATTCATATGAATGAAAGAAAGAGTGGTGGTATTTAAAAGTCTGCACATTCAATGATGCTGACTGCATGAGGAACTGCATGTAGCCCCAAGTGTTAGTAGTATATTATGAGTACTGTCAAAAGAGTTGCAAACTAAAATCAACCTTATTGGTAATAAATCTAGCCTTAACAGCTACTGCCTTTGCATGCCTTATATAATGGCCTCTTCCTTGGAATGTAATGTTAGAGTCTGAACATGCCTTTCATAAGGGTAGTGCGGGCTGGAGAGGGAGATGTAACAGATACTTCCTACAGTAGAACTGTGGACATCATTTTGTGCATCCTGTGTGAGAGCATCCAGATGAGGAAGACAATACCAGATAATAATTTCATTATAACGGTACAGTAGTACTGAGTCAAAGGAGCCAGAAACTAGTATTTATGATGGTATAAGCTGTTGATCAGCACAGGGTGTGTGTTGAGTGTATATAAAGAAGTTAGTGTGTACATGATGATGGCAAATCCAACTGTTATGGTTGTTGGTGGATATAATTAACTGCCCATTGAGGTGTCACATTTACACTGGATGCAGGTTATCATGTTTTTCAGGGGAAACAATATGACCACTGAGAAGAGTCAGATTTCATATGCAGCAGGTGTGATGACAGAAAAAAAAAAGGTAGCAAAAAAAATGAGTGTGTAAGCACATGCCCAAGATACTAGAATCAGAAGTGATCCCACTGGAAGCAACTCAAGACTGTGCTGCTCTGGAAGAACACATTGAGGTAACCATTTGGTAGTTTTTGTGCCATACTGCATATGCCAAAAGACATGAAGGATATGGCATAGTCAGAAGGACTGCATTAATGACTTTGAGAAGGACTTAATTGCTCACATTAAGAATTATAAAGGGACAACTTCAAAGAGTCATGTATTGTTACATTCATTATGCACCAACAAATTAAAATTGTAAAACTGTATATAATGATTTGGCTACTTATATGTGAAGTAATGTCAATTGCAAGAGATAGGTTTCTAACTGGGAAAGTGAATTGATTTGTTATTGAGTTGTAAACTCTCAGCTGGAACAGGTAAAGATGACATTGAGGAAATCTGATTGCATGATATGGTGTATTTGATAAGGCAGCTCAGGGTACAAATGATCTGTGTAGCAAGATGTAAAACAATTAGAAGTATCAGTTCCTTCCTGGTGTACAGGGATCATTGGCAAAGCCTAAAATGTATGCAATCTGATTATGATAGCACCAGCAGCATAAGGCATGTGATGTAGCTCAGTGTTTCTGTAATATTATGGAGTTTGCCTGTGTCCACAGCCAGGCACTGCAGCACTACTGGTAATCGGTCATCTACCATTGTTCTTATTCCATCCGTAAGACAGCAGTACAGAAAAGTAATTAAGATGTGTTTCTTGCAAATGCAGGTTGCAGAAATATATGAAGAAATTGTACATTCCATGGATGTCTGTACAGTGAAGATTCCAGACTGAATTCAGCATTCTACTGCATCGTGTCAAAGCTTCCTAAGAAAGGTTGCAGTGTCGGAGTTCAGACAAAGTTTGTGGAGTAAGAAATTCACTGTCAAAATGATTGATACCACAGTACAGTTTCCAGAAATGAGAGTGTCACCATTACAAGAAGACCACACAGACTGCAAGTTGTGGACAGCAGTTCAATTTGAAAAAAAGAACATGTATGCCAGAGGAAGAAAAGCACACTTTAGATGATTCTGGTACATATTACACTATATGAAATATATGTGTGGAACCACAAGCATGCAGCACCCCTGTCAAGACTTGTCTAGAAACCTTATATAGAAACATCCAGAGTGACTACAAGTTGGCAGTGGGGAAATATTGATAACAATGAAAAAGATCCAGACTAGTGTTATCCGTCCTAAACCATGTCAACATCACAGACAAAAGAGACTCTACAAGTATTGGATGAAGGCCAGGCAATGATAAATGAGCCAAAGTTCATTGTGTTTGAATCTTACAAGGATCTGCTGCTCTTGAAATTGATATGCCCGCAATACTGATCACCAGCAGTTAAAGTGCAATAGAAATATAAGGCGGGGTCATTCATCTCAGCCAAAGTTTTATGTATGTATCCATAAAGCAATACATTGGCAGAGTTAGCCTCTAGTAGGTCGAATACAAGAGGGTAACCTACTTCTTGCCTCATGTGTGCTTTTTAGTGGAAGTTCATATGTGCATATTGCCCATTTCTTTGCATATATCGCATTAGAGTTCATAAGTGTGACTGCATCCTACACCATTTAACGTAAGTATTTGTTCCTAGTTGTACAGCATGCATAGACTCAACATTAGGATCAGCTGCTGATGGGCACATACCTCTCAATTGTACCTTATTATAAGGAACATTCCTCATTTTTGGTCTTAGAAAGCTCACGTTCTTCAAAGTTCCACATTGACAGGGTGTACATCACATTTAGTGCTAGGAATTCTTTTTAACTGCCATCTGTGGTATATAGTAGTGAATCATATTAATTATTAGAGAATGGACAAACTGTACATCAGCACCCCAATTAGAGATCAAACATTTTCCAGCAGGGTATTAATGTACAAGTAATACCCAGTGAAAGCGAGTCTGCCACTTCATGGCAGCATATCAAGCTGCAGTGGAGCTCAGACTGCTAAAAAACGAATGGCCGACATTACTTTTACACTCGCTAAGCAGCACTTTTGGTGTTTACCGAGTGTAAAAAAAAAAAACAGAAAGAAGTGTATGTATGTGTATGTGTGTGTTTATTTTTCTGTCTGCATGTCTGAGTGAATGCATATATGAAAGCAGAGGAAACTATGTGTGTGGGTGAGAGAGATCGAGAGAGAGAGAGAGAGAGAGACCAGTCTTGTGTGAGTGAATGCATGTATGAAAGCAGAAGTGACTGTGCATGAGACAGGGAGAATGGGCTGTCTGTAAAATTGTTGTGAATGACACAAATGAATTTTTACATTTTAGTGTGAGTGCCTACGGTGAAACCATTGATTTTTTGGACATACATCTGTCATATAATTCATTCAATAATGGTTTCACAAGTAGAATTTTTAGAAAATCAGTTTTTGCCACTCAATACCTACATAAAGAAAGTTTACATCCATCTCATATGAAAAAGGGGGTTGTTAAGGGAAAGATAATTAGGTTAAGTCGTCTCACTTCTGAAGAAAAAGTATTTTTGGAAGAACTAGACATTTTAAGATCAATGTTAATATTTAGGGGATATAAAGAATCATGGTTGAAAAGGATAGAGAAAGAAGTACTTAAACTGAGAAGTGGGGTAGCATCACCCATTTTGGCAAATTTTGATATAAATTTAGCACTCAATGAGGTTCAGTCTAACAATAAGGTCACAGAATATTTTTGTGCTATTTCTTTGCCAGTAGTTAATGAGATGCGGCTTATCAAAGACATTATTATAGAAAATTGGAAACTAATCTTGGGTAATAAGGATTTGATCAAATATATAGGAATTAAACCAAGGTTCACTTACAAGAAGGTAATGAACATTAAAAAAAATGTTAGAAC
This sequence comes from Protopterus annectens, assembly GCF_019279795.1. Taxonomy (NCBI): domain Eukaryota; kingdom Metazoa; phylum Chordata; order Ceratodontiformes; family Protopteridae; genus Protopterus; species Protopterus annectens. The sequence goes on along the minus strand of NC_056735.1, from coordinate 383,732,503 downwards.
AAAGACAAGTCCAACAAAGCTTTGAGACTAGAAGGATTAGGACAATAGGGACTTTTGCTTGTAATCATTGCAAACAATGCAGGTTTATTACCAACGCATCTTTTGTTAAACTGGAACATGTCAATAAAAATTTTTGGGGCAAGGACCATTTCACTTGTGATAGTGATTTTGTAGTTTACATTGCCATATGTTCATCATGTCCCAGTTATTATATAGGCAAAACTAATAGATGTCTAAAACGCAGAATCTATGAACATCAGTTAGCTATATGGAAAAAATATAGTATTAATTCCCTAGCTAGACATGCACAAACTTGTATTAATTACAAACAATTCCAGTTTTTTGTAATAGATTATGTTAGGAAGCAGGATTTTAGTGGGGACAGTAATAACTTATTAGAATGTAAAGAAGCCTTTTGGCAGTTATATTTGGGAGCTGATAGGGCACCCGGTCTAAATGAGACCATAAATTTAAAATGTTTTTTGTCATCCCGAAAATATTAGAAGGATGATTATTTTAAATAGTTATTATTATAACATTACATTGTGTGTAAATGTTCACATAAGTACAAATGAAGGGCACATAAGTCTGTATTTTAAATAAGACTTTTTAATTGAGAGAATGACATTGTCATTTTAATAGGATGCCATGTGATTTATGAATGAATGTATAAAAAGACTTTGTGGGTAACGAGGTTCGTTTTTCTGAAGAAGTTCACATAATAAAAGTGAATGAAAGTGCTAGCTTTCGTGTCTGTCCTGCATTTCTGGGATTTGCTATCTAACCAGTGTATCTATTTCATTGTTGCTTTACTTACTTATTTCTTGTTAAGTACTATATTTTTTTATATATTTTTGATGTAAAATGCTTCATCCAACACCATTAGCATATACTACAGAAAGTTTGAAACATTAGGCAGAGGAACTATTTCACATTAAAAATATACAAAAAATACATAATACTTAAAAAACAATAAGTAAGTAAAACACAACAATTTTACAGACCGCCCATTTTCTAAGTGCAATAATGCCCTCCAGGGTGTGTGTTAATGTGTAATTAACTCCCTTCCAGGGATGCAGAGGCCCTCTGCCTATGACATTGGGCCTCATAACACCCCTGGGTGGGCATTAATTACACATTAACACACACCCTGTTGGGCATTATTGTTTACATGGAACTTTTTATAAATACAAACTATCAAATTGTACCCATCCTTTGAGCTTCCTAGTTGAAGTTGTTAGTAGGTATTCTACATTTTGCCCATTTGTTCCACATGATGAGAGGTAATGTTCCTCATTTTGTAGATGGAAGTTTGAGAGCTATAGATGGGCAGTGTGATAGTCCAGGATATTCGGCTGAGTACTGCTGTTACACAATGATGGACCTGGATTCTGGAGACATGCTTGACTTTGCACTGGAGCAAATCTCAGCAAGAATAGCTTTGGTTGAACTAGAGAAGTAAGATTTTTAGAAAATGTATAAAAAACATGGGGGGCATGGCTAGGATGCTGAAAGGGTAGAGGCAGATCTCTCCTGCTCTTCTATTTTTACAGTTCTTTTACTAGAAATTTGAAAATAAAACTATCTTACAAGCCTTATTCACAAAGTTTCTGATACATCTAAGTACTATCTAAGATAGTGTCAAGACATTTTTTTGGGGGTGGAACCTAGATGGCCAACTGAGAGCAGTGAATTTTGAGAGCTCCATAAACTAGTATAATAATACAGGAAAATGTTATTATTTTCAAGTTTAAAACATCATAAATCTATAGATAAACTACTAAACTGCATAAATATCAATTTTGGTGGAGATATACAAAAATTTTCCTGTCAAATAACTTGGAGATACATTGAGTCACTGAATAAGAACAACTCAAGGAATTCGCATCCAGATGCTGCTTTGAAAAAAGAACTGCAATTGATGATATCTACCTTACAGGATCTATCTTTGAAGATGGATGGCTTTAAAAATGACTTAGAAAACCTCAAATTAAATTCTCAAAAACAGACTGATATTCTTAAGGGGTCTATATTAGAACATTGAAGTTTTAAAACAGCGAATGTTCTAATATCGACCCCAAAACAGAGAACACTGAAAATAGAGAAGCTGCAGAACACCAAATTTTTTCCTAGGGAAAGAATTCGGTTGGCCGTTTCTGTGGCTTCACTGTTTTCAGCACTGTGGTGGAAAGTTACGGGTCGGGTTCAGGTAAGTGTGCGATTGTGCGGATGCTAGGGTTAGGGTACGGGTTAGGTGAGTTAGCATTAGGGAGCGGGTGAGGTGAGTGTGTGATTGTGATAGACATTAAGGCTAGGGTGGGGTAGGTGAGTTAGGGTTAGGGAGCGGGTCAGGTGAGTGTGCGATAGTGATGAACCTTAGGGTTAGGGTTTGGGTTAAGGTAAGTGGATAGATAGTAGTGTATGCACAGTTTAGTGTAGGGTAGATGTAGGATTTTAAGTGTATGTGTGTGGATTGCTTTTTTTTGGTGTGCTTGTGTTGTGTGTGTGTTTCTCGGAACACCGATTTTTTTTTTTGCCAGGGAAAAAAATCGCTGTTCCTGGTGTTCAAGATTTTCAGCTTTCTCTTAAAAGGGGTCGATGAATTAGCGTTCGTTTTTCTAAGCTTTCACTAACTCAATATAGAGCCCTCTTAAGGAACTATTACAGCAACACCATACAAAAATAACAAATATACAGACTTCTCTAAATGACATTGAAGGAAGACTCAAAGAGGAAAAATTCCGAAAAGAATTTCTGCTTAAACAGAATACATGGCTGCTTAACAAAATAGATGACTTAGAAAACAGGGAAAGGAGAAACAACATAAGGATCATTGGTCTGACTGAAAACAGTGAAGGTGAAGACATTATTTAATTCTTAACAACCTGGATTCCTACATTTTTAGACTTGAAAGAGGGACTTTCATTTGGAATTGAAAGGGCACATAGAGCACTGAGGAAACCTGCTTCTAACTCTACAAATACTCCACCTAGATCCATAGTTATACAGTTTCTTTCATTTCTGGAAAAGGAACTAATATTAAAATCTGCTTGGAGAAAATCACCCTTAAATACAATCAAAGCTTGATAAGGTTTGACAATGATTATTCTTCCAGAATACTAGAACAAAGGAAAAAAGTCTGGCCAATAATAAAACTGTTGAAACAAAACAACATTAAAGCATAGCTGGCCTTTCCATCCAAGATAAAAATACTTTTTGCCAATGAGATGAGAACATTTAATGACTTAGAAGAAGCTACTATATTCATCAAAAACAACAACATAGTGTCCATCCCAGAAGAAATGGAATGGATGGCCCCTACTCTTAAAAGAACAAAAGAAACAAATCCTTGGACTGATGCTAAAAAGAAGAAACAAAAAACTGATTCCAAGATAGATGTCACAAAAAAATAACTCTTACAACTACATCTCTCAAAGTAGCAACTGATATGGCACATCACTTGTCATCTGTTTTTATTTTAAAAAAAAGGAGGGCTTCTTAAACAACTGAGAAACAGTAATGATTTATTCAGAATCCAATAATTCTTCACAGAGGTAGGTCAAGATGGGTTAATATTTACATTATATATAAGCCAAACAAAGCAACATATAATACAAACAGAAGTTTCTATTCCCCTACTTGAACTCAGTGAATACTTATCTTGTTCATTTCTCATTGATTTTACTTATAATAATTTAAGTAATTAATTAACTAAGTCAACAAGGTACCATTCATCAGAGTTCAGACTCAGACAAATTAACATCATATATAATAGCAGGAACAGTAGAGTGTTTTGAAAAAAATTCTGCCATGGAGACTAATGCCTTCTTCAATTAGAGTATGATTCATTATTGAGAGTAAACAGAAATTCCTTAAGATTCCAAGAGCAGGATAAGTTATTTCTTACACTTATTTCATTGAATTGCACTTCTGTAACACTTATAATTGTGCTATACAGTTAATCTACTACATTTTTCAGACTCAAACAAATTAACATAATATATAATAGCAGTAACAGTAGAGTGTATTGAAAAAAAATGCTGTCATGGAGACTAATGCCTTCTTCAATTAGAGTATGATTCATTACTGAGACTAAACAGAAATTCCTTAAGATTCCAAGAGCAGAATAAGTTATTTCTTGCACTTATTTCATTGAATTGCACTTCTGTAACACTTATAATTGTGCTATACAGTTAATCTTTTTGCGCTGTTATAAAGCATTTTTTACTGTTTCATTGCATTTATGTACTGTTTTATACTGTTTTAACTGTATTTTTCATTCCTAGATACTGTTTCATTACTCTAATTGCATGTTTACTGAATTGCTTAACTGTAAACTGCTTTTTCATACTGAGAGTTGTATTTTCTGTTTGTGAGAGCTCTATCTGTGCTTTTCTGTCCATTTTTGATTTTTTTGAGGTTTCTGTGCTCTAGTCAGGTATCACGTAACTGATTTGTTTGCAGTTAAAAGCATTCTGTAGAGTCTCCTTGCTCCTTTATCTGTTTAAAACTTTCATTTAGTGGCTGCAGCTAGTAGCTGTAATACTTGGCGGCTTTGCAGTTGCCCGCCCATACTGTATATTTGATCTGGGACACTCCTCCAAGTCTAGTATCATTAGTTCATTCTACCTAACAAAGAGAGAACATTTGTGAAGGCCAACCCACTTAGATTCTTAACCTTGAATTAATTTGTGTTCCAGCTTTCTCCTTTTCCATTTTACTAAAAAAAAAAAAATTCTAAGCTTGTTTCCCCCCTTTCCTGTAATGAGTCTAGTTCAGGTACAGATTTTCTGTATCCAGGACTGTTTGTAAGTTCCTGAGCCCCCAAGCCTTTCTGTGTTGGAGGGAAGCCTTTTAGCTTATCAGTGGTAGTGGTAAGCACTAGGTAAGCTATTTACCACATAATTTGTGGTTTCTGGCTCAGAAAATGTACTTATTGGCCGTTTGGGCAGTTTTTCCATCTCTCTCAACTTTTTGATTTAAAAGCCCACATTTGCACCTGTATCCCCCCTTTCCTGTAGCTAGTCTAGTCCAGATGCAGATTTGCTGTATCCAGGACTGTTTGTAAGCTCCTAAGCCCCCCAAGCCTTTCTGTGTTGGAGGGAAGCCTTCTAGCTTATCAGTGGGAGTGGTAAGCACTAGGTAGCATATCTACCACAAGAGGAGTAGTTTCTGGCCCAGATTTGTGATTTATTGGCCTTTTGGGCTGTTTCCTCCATCTCTTAAAACTTTCTGGCTTAAAAGCCTGTGGTTGTGCTTGTCCCCCCCCCCATTTCCTGTAACTAGTCTAGTCCGGATACAGATTTGCTGTTTCCAAGATTGTAAGCTTCTGAGCCCCCCAAGCTTTTCTGTGTTGGAGGGAAGCCTTCTAGCTTATCAGTGGGAGTGGTAAGCGCTAGGTAGCCTATCTACCACAAGATGAGTAATTCTTGGCCCAGGCATTGTAGCTTATTGGCCGTTTGGGCAGTTTTTCCATCTCTCTCAACTTTCTGATTTAAAAGCCCTTATTTGCTCTTGTTTTCCACCTTTCCTGTAACTAGTCTAGTCCAGATACAGACTTCCTGTATCCAGGAATGTTTGAAAGCTTCTGAGTGGTGCCAAAGCCTGCTCTTCAATTTTCCCTTATATCTACTAGTTCTCTCCTCTCCTCCACATATGCTAACTTATTAGTCTAGCACTTTACCAGACTTCTTGTAGAAATTATTGTAGCACACAAGTGCTACCAGCACTAAACGTTGTACAAGGAAACAGATCTAGTACTTATTATCAATGCCCAACCCACCAGGCATGTCTAAAGGTCAATTCCCTGTGCTTTCTCCTATTAACCTGGTGAACTTGGGCATCCTGAGGCAATGTAGCAACTGCCTCATGTACACTGACAACCCTCTCCTCTTACCTTCCAACACTCAGACTTGTGAGAGATGCACTTATATATCTAAATTGGAAGCCACGCACTCTCCAGCCAAGACTGGAATAGCTGGTCAATAAGAGAAGGTCAACACTTGCACCACACCACATGGAATACATAGCTCTCCGGAACAGACACCAGCACTGCCTTCACATAAAAACACAAACCACACACCCACCTTTGCCAAGGCTCTCAATAAAAATCTACCCAAGCAGCAGAGCCCTCCAAGCAGAAATGCACTTGACCACCACAACACAACACTAATCATGAGACACATAACTCTCCTGAACAGTGTGCCACTCAACCAAAGCCCCTAAGGCAAAACAGCATGCTCAACACACTAGTCATAGGTGATTTGATAGTGAGGCACACTGATGTCCAACTCATTAGATTGAATAAGGAGTAAGTAACAGTCAGCTCCCTGTCAAGTGCCAGGATCTGACATATAATGCATGCACTCAGGTTGTTCAACAACAGGTACAAATATAACTCTGTCATTGTACATGTGGGTGTGAATGACTTGAGACGTACCTCCCTGGACTACATGAAAAGAGACATGGAGGAGGTCTCAGATTATGTAGCCCAGGAGGGTATGACCCAAGCCCTGAGCAGCATCCTACCATCACCCAGAATTATATCACAGTACAAGCAGAAAATGATTGATTTCAACAATTGGCTAAGTTTCTCATGTCATTCTAAGGGGATCCAGTATCTGTCTGCCTGGGATGACATGATTGACAGACCTTGATGCTTTGCCAAAGATGTCCTGCATCTGACACCCCTGGGCTTCTGGATACTGGCCAAGGCTCTTGCCACCCCCTATAGTGCCTTTTTAGGCAGTGTTCCAAAGACCAAATTACCACCATAACAGCTACAAACAAATACAATCTGAAGGTCATGTTGCTCAATGCTAGAAATCTAAATCTCAAAATGCACTCACTCAAGGCACTTCCTAAAATGGAGGACATTGACATTTGTGCTATAACAGAGATCTGGTTCAAGGCAGCAGAAAGCACCCCTGCACTACCAGGCTATAACTCATTCCTCACCGTTTGCCCCCAGAACTTAGACCGAAGCTCCAAAGGCGGTGGTGTCTCCATATTCATAAAGGATGCACACACCTCCAGACTGGTAGTCCAACATAATGCATCAGAGATACTTCATGTGCAGCTAACATTGGGTAAGACAGTGATTCAGGTCATAGCCTGCTATAGGTCCCCAACCATGTCCCAAGACTCACACTCCACGTTCCTAAGCACCCTGGAGAATATTAGGGTCCAACCTAACACTCTCTTACTAGGTGACTTCAACTACCCCTCCATTAACTGGATAAACTACTCATGTACCAATACACTTGCCCAACATTTCCTGGAGTTCATTAATTCCAATGCCCTGGACCAGCTCATTCTTACCCCCACTAGAGGTAGCAACATCCTTGACCTGGTCATTACTAACATGGGTGACCGTTGCTCTACACAAATAGTCAGCTCCTCCCTGGTTAAATACGACCACAAACAAATCACCTTGGAAGCCCACATCCCTCCCACCCCCAGCAATGGTAACCACCATGAAAAACTTCTCCAAAGCTAACTTTGGGATCCTAAAAACAGAGAGGGCTAACTTCACAGCACCCATGAAAATGGAGTATAGTTGCGTGACTGCAGAATCATACACCAATGCACTGTACGAACACGTACCCAAATGCATGGATCTCACCATACCCAAAAGAACCAAGACACTCTCCACCCAAAAAAGGAAGCCAATCTGGTGGTCCCCTGCCATAAACAAACTCTACAACAGAAGGAGGAAACTGATGCGGAATAAGGTGAATTCCTGAGACTGGAAAAACTCTCTGCCTCAACAAAAAGTTGACATCCCTCATCAAATCCTGTCCTCCATTTTAGGGAGTGCCTTGAGTGAGTGCATTTTGAGATTTAGATTTCTAGCGTTGAGCAACATGACCTTCAGATTGTATTTGTTTGTAGCTGTTATGGTGGTAATTTGGTCTTTGGAACACTCCTAAAGCTAGGTATGAAAACAGAATTGCAGCAGATAGCAAAGACAACCACAAGGCCTTCTATAGTTATGTAAAGAATCTCCACGGCAATACCCAAATTTGCTCTGAGCTACTGCACAATGGTACCTCCTATACCGAGCCAACAGATATTGCCAGTATACTGACCAACAGATTCAGTGCCAATTTTACCCCCCTCTCCCCCCAAAGGACCAATCACAATACCAGTAGATTGCCAGGCATCCAGTATTACTGCTACACAGGTTAAAACAGCACTGTCCAAGGCCAGGAATACAGCTTTTATGGGACCTGACAATATTTCTGGTTGTGTTCTACATAAACTACAGAGTGAACTGGCACCTCACCTGTGTGCTCTGTTCAATCACAGCCTCACCTCAGGCTTTGTCCCTGCCAAATGGTGCACTGCTACAGTTATCCCTTTCCACAAAGGAGGAGCGACTACAGACCTTGGGAACTATCACCCCATTAGCCTGACAAGTCTGATATGCAAAGCTATGGAATGCATCATCATGGACCTAATAAACAAGGATATAGGGAATCTCCAAACTCTGGATCCCACACAGTTTGGTTTTGTGAAGGGTAGATTATGCCTGATCAACTTGGTCAATTTCTTTGAGTCAGTCACCAAAGCTCTGGATGAAGGCAAGGTAGTTCATACAGCCTACCTTGATCTGCCCAAGGCTTTTGATACCATTCCCCACTCAGGAATCAGAAAAACTCACTAAGGTTGGCATCAACCCCTATATCACTAGGTGGGTTGCAAACTGGCTCACAGCCCACTTTGTGAAAGTAGCTGACTCCAAGTCAGACTGCCAATTAGTCACAAGTGAAGTCCCACAGGGTTTAGTCCTGGGTCCTCTCCTGTTTGGTTTCTACTTCTCTGAAGTCCAGGCCAACACAAAGGGACTCAGGTTGACAAAGGCTGCAAACGATTGCAAGTTGGGAGCTGTTATTAACTCCCCAAGTGATGTTGACATCCTACAGAATGGCCTCACTGTGACCAGCGACTGGTGTCAGAACCATGGCCTTAAGTTCAATGCCAAAAAATGTGTCATCACCCCCTTTGGAAAAAACCCAGTTCTCATAAATTACTACATTGATGGTAGTACACTGAACACAGAAGATGTTATAAGAGATCTGGGAACATAAGTTGACAGCAACCTCTCTTTTAATCACCACATTGCCACTGTGGTCAGAAAGTCCTTCTATGTGCCGCATCTCATTAATAAGGGTTTTGCATCCAAGAAGAAAGAGGTCATTGTCTCCCTCTACTCTTCCTTCATTAGGCCAATCATTGAGTACAATGCCCCATTTGGCATGTACCTCAATAGACACCTGCAATAACTGGAGAAGCTGCAAAAGTACCTCTCAAAGAGGATCCTAGGCCTTAAACACTTGTCCTATATGGACAGATACAAAAAACTCCAACTGTTATCTGTCTCATATCACCTACTTAGAGGCGATCTCTGCTTGACTTACAACGCCGTGTCTGACCCAGCTCTGTTAGAAATTCTACATCTAAAGAAATCCCAATCCCTCCACACCACACACTCCAGAGACCTCAACCTCATTACCACAATTAACAGAACATGTTGGAGAGACAGGTTCATAACCCAGAGACTGCCCATGCTATAGAACAGACTTCCCAGAGATGTCAAGCAGAACACCTCACTGTCCCTCTTCAAGAGAAATCTTAATGAGTGGATGGGAAACAGAAAATTCACTCCGGGATAACACCAGTGGCTCTACTCAACAGAGGCACTGGAAACTAAGGTCAGGTGGCACTATGCCAGGGTAATCCTATGGCTAGGCTTGTAAAGTTCCCAGGGCCATTAGCCTAATACACACCTATGAACCTATGAACCCATGATTTAGAAATGTCATGTGTATCCTGGTTAAATAATAGAAGCAAGCTCTTTTAGTACAAATGTCACCATTATTCTGTCTAAATATAGTTAATATCAATTATGGCAGGTATCACAGCTAGGAGTACTGTTTGAACAATCCTGATATGGTGTGTGTGGATGCAGCTGTGTCTGGCAGCTAGCACAAATGTCATTATTATTCTGTCTAAACACAGTTAATATCAATTATGGCAGGTATCATAGCCTTGAGTGCTGTTTGATCAATCCTGATATGGTGTGCGTGGATGCAGCATGTCTGGCAGCTAGTACAAATGTCATTATTATTCTGTCTAAACATATTTGATACCTACATGGAAGTTTCCCGTAATGAACTCCATACTGCTTACAGAAATGCGGATTTTAACACTTAATGAGTTATTGTTAAACGGGCAGATAACCATAGAGGAACATGAATTTTTGGAGACACCACATCCACAGATCCCAACGATTTTGGGATCCCAAAAATTCATAAATCCATCACCAATCCACCTTTATGCCCAATTGTGGATATAAAGGCATCTAAAACATTTAGTATAACTAAATATCTGGATTTTAAGGTCAAGCATGTGTTAGAAAATAGGGCGATCTTACTGAGAGATTCCTGTGACTTTTTAGGGAAAGTTAGACAAGATATTTATGACGACAACTTACTTATGGTTACTATAGACATTTGTGATCTATTCTCTGTCATCCCACATGAACAAGGGATTGGTTGGTTTTGTGACTATTTGGTTAAAAACTCAAATATGGATCACAACCCTGTATCAGCCTTAAGGGCATGTATAGAACTTCTGTTAGAAAACAACTTTGTTAGTTTTGAGGGACACTTATTCAAGCAGAGGCAGGGGGTAGCCATGGGTGCATGCTGTGCCCCTGTCTTTGCTAATATAGTGCTAGACCAATGGGAAGACCTTTTTGTCTTTAATTCACCCGTTAAAGATTATTGGGTGTTGTGTGGCCGATTTTTAGATGATCTGGTGCTATTTTGGAAAGGTGGTGAGTAAAGACTGAATTAATTTTTTTTCAATACATTAATGAAACTACACATTTTTTTAAATTTACTATGTGTATTGACAAATGCGTACTTCATTACTTAGACATCACTATCAAAAAGGACTATAATAAAAAGGTTTTCACATCACATCTTTATAGGAGCCCTACTTATTCTAATTACTTACTGCACTACAATAGTTGGCACCCTACACACCAAAAAAGAACCTTAGTCAAAGGCCAGTATGTAAGATTAGCCAGAATGGTTTCTGTAGTGGAGGACTTCCTTCAGGAATGTGAAGCTTTGAAAGGAATGTTAATTAGGAGGGGATACCCTGATAAGATGTTGGTTAATATAATGTGTGAAGTCCAGAGGAAAAGGAATGAAGGTGTTTACAATGTGCTATTGGACAGTAACACTGTTACCCTGCAGACACCTGGGCTGGGCAACAGTGAGAGCTATGGTAGAGCCTTGGTGTTACCATACAGTATTGAGTATTATGACATTCGTGACTTTGTTAGAAAATACTTGAGAATATTTAGAACAGACTTGGAGTTATTATCTTTACTAGGTGAAAAAACGACCATTGTTTATAAACAAGAGGTTTCGTTTAAGGGCATGTTGGAGATAAATGGTGTTGGAGGGGCTAATGGAGGATGTTTTAAATGTGGGAGATGCTCACAATGTCAATATATTATCCATCAAGACAGGATTAATATTATGAATTTTGGTACAATAAAACCCCCTCAAAAAATATTTTTGGTATTCAAAAGGAGTAGTGTACGTTACATTAGTAGTGTATGTTATATTATGTCAGGCATGCGGTAGTTATGTGGGTAAAACGAAGACGGCATTTAGGGCTAGGATTTATGAACACCTCTATGATATCAAGCATCAAAATAAAAAGAACACCCTATATAGGCATATTAGAGAGGACCCAACACATCCCTTTCGATTTTGTGCCATAGATCATGTAGATTTGGGACCTGGAGGGGAGCAAGTGACAAATTCCTTGAATTCAAAGAGTTAAAATGGCAAATAAATCTTAACTCTGATGAAAAGTCTGGACTAAATGACAGGGTATCATTAAGTTATTTTTTAAAGTTGAAAGCAACATATTTTTTATGATATATTATTAAGTTTTTGAAGTTGTGTATATAAGTATTTGTATTTTAATTAGATGGGTGGGACTGATGCTGATTTAATTAAAAAAGGGGTGGAAAATTGGGTATATAATGTATTTTTTTGCAAAATGGTTTTATTCTGAGGAAGTCTGAAATCAAGTAAGACAAAAGCATTTGAATAAATTGGAATACGCTAAGCACTTGGTGTGGCCGGCTTCTTTTTTACACTGTCCCCAATCCCAGAGAAAGCTATAGTGATCTCCTGTACACACTTCTGATGTTTGATTGTGAGGAAAATTAAAAACAATGAGCCAGCAAACTGTGACCTGAAAAAAATGTATTAGTTAGAGCAGCATAAAAACAAGTAACCAGACTGGTTGCGGCTGGTAAGAAACACAGCCTTCATCAGTGTAAACATAAAAAATCAAATGCTACTGTTTAAATACATGCATCAACATCCCCACTGGTTCATTTTAGAATTGCTCATTAAGACCAGGTGGAAATAATCCACCTAGCTTTACAATCCATTTTTTCTCCTTAGAGTCTAGAATGGAATGCCAACCTGTTTTGTTTAATTTGTTACCCTTTACCACGTCATTGATCATAAAAGTTGCAGTTTGGTGATATGGATGGTAACACTGATTATGATGCGTTCACATATCACAAATCACGATATCTTCCCCCTATGCATCCCATAGTGCACCAGTTTCAGAGCAGTATTCTCAAAGATCTGCACTATTGAAGCTCTGAGATTTCATATAATCCCAACAATTTGTCTTTGGCTGAAAAGGATGCACTTATGGAATTACAGAATAACAAGGACATTGTCATCATATCTGCTGATAAGGGTGGGGCACTAGTAGTAATGAATTGGTCCGAATATGACAATGAGGCTAAAAGACAGCTTCTTGATAGACCCTATTATTCGGTAATGCCTATCAACCCCACCTTCAGATTCAAGAAGCAAATAGATGACTTTTTGACAACTGCTAGGGACGAAGGTATTATCACTGACAGGGTGATGCAGCAACTTATGATTCATGATTCAGCTAATCAATATATCTATTTTTTACCCAAAATACACAAAGATCCTGTTCATCCACCCGGTAGACCAATTGTTTCATGTAAAGGATATATCACGGAACCTTTGTCTATTTTTCATACCAAGTATCTGAAGCCTTTGCTACCTAGGGTACGTTCTTGTCTACAAGACACTATGGAATTCCTTAAAATTATTTCTGAAACCCAGTTGGAACCAGGGTGGCTTATGTGCACACTTGATGTCAGTGCTTTATACACTAACATCCCTCATCAGATTGGTCTGGAAGCCATTGCCTATTAGTTACAGGTGGCTGGTTTATATCAGCCCAAATTTAACATCTTTCTTGTAGGTCTTGCAGAACATGTGCTAACCAATAATGTCTTTTTTTACCAGGACACTTGCTATTGGCAAACCAAGGGCACAGCTATGGGGGCATCTTTTGCCCCCATTTATGCTGACCTATTCATGGCATTTATTGAGGAACAAATAATTTATGACAGCAACCACAATATTTTTTTGGATGAAATTGTCATTTGAAGGCGCTATTTGGATGATTGCTGGATGGTATGGAGGTCAGATGTGGATTATTTGTTGGAATTCATATCCTATCTGAATGACAATAAATGGGGTCTACATTTCACAGTTAACCATCATGTAGATACCATTACCTTCCTTGATGTGCTGATCAATAGATTACCTGATCATACTTTAAGTACGCAGGTTTTTAGAAAGTATCCTCAATTTAACACCATCCTCCACGCATTCAGCTTTCATCCTCCCCATATAGCAAGGAATATCCCCAAATCACAATTTATACGAATGAGGTGTATTTGTTCTAAAGAACCCACTTTTCAAGAACACAGACAGGATTTGACCAGGAGATTTAGGTCAAGGGGATATTATATGGGACATGTTCTGAGGGCCAGCAACTGGGCAAATACATTAAATAGGGAGGATCTGTTAACTTACAAATCACGGGATAAACATGATTCACAACCCATTAGATTTGTTACCACATATGCAAGGAATTCAGATGTACTAATCAATAGCATACACTGACATTGGAACATATTACAGTGTGATCAGGAGTTAGCGAATATGTTGCCGGATAGATGTCTGTTTTCATTTCATAAAGGAAAAATTTGGCATCCTGTTTAACCATTACAAACATTCCCATGACAACAGCTGGTCTCAACTGACACAAACCACCTTGACAGGTGAACCCTTGATTGGATGTTTCCCATGTGGCCATTGCATAAACTGTGATAAAATATCTAAGTCTAAACAGTTTACAAGCAAAAACTGTGACATGATGTATGACATAAAACTTTTTGCTAACTGTAGCAGTGACTGGCTTGTATATTTAGCCACATGCACCTGCAGTTCTTTCTATATTGGTCAAACATCTCGTCCTCTCAGGCTGAGAATCTCTGAGCATGTAAATAATATTAAGAATAAAAAATCCAACAATGCATTATATAAACATTGTATGTCACATAAATCAGCTAAATTTACTTTTATTATCACTGACGTGGTAAAGGGTAACAAATTAAACAAAACAGGTTGGCATTCCATTCTAGACTCTAAGGGGAAAAAATGGATTGTAAAGCTAGGTGGATTATTTCCACCTGGTCTTAATGAGCAATTCTAAAATGAACTAATGGGGATGTTGATACATGTATTTAAACAGTAGCATTTGATTTTTTATGTTTACACTGATGAAGGCTGTGTTTCTTACCAGCCGAAACCTTGTTTTTATGCTGCTCTAACTAATACTTTTTTTTCAGGTCACAGTTTACTGGCTCATTGTTTTTCTGGATGTACCTTGTCTTTGGAGCCGTGCAATTGCTTTCGTGCAGGAGGACTTGTTTGGTGGTTGAAAATTTAAAACATAATGACCAGATCACCCTTAACCCTCACATAAGCTACAGCAACCTTCTGTCCACACCTCTGAGCAAGACTGGTCTTAGAATGGGTGGCTTGCAGGAAGAGTCCACCACTGAGTCCATGTCAAAATCCATTTATACAGTCTGGGGTTTGACTGCCACCAAATCCTAGGAGCTCTAAAGATCTGGATGTTCTGCCATGTATTTTATGTCTTATTTTTTAAAGATAATTGCATTTTTATAGCTATCCAGAAGAGTCATGTATGTGTCTGGCATTATTTCTTGTGCCACTGATCAAAATTGGTGACATTTTACACACACACACACACACACACACACACACACACACACACACACACACACACACACACACACAAGCACACACACACACACACACACACACACACACACACACACACACACACACACACACACACACACACACACACACACACGCACACGCACACTTACATGCACGAGCCATAGCCATACTAGTTTTATACTGATTACAGCAAATAACAATACATTGTGTGATGCTAGTACTGCCTCCTCAGATTAGCCACTGTTGTTTAGCAGTCATCATACAACAGCACGGGTAAGCCACCTTTATTCGCCTCATTGAGGAGGAATGCATACCTGTCACTGTCCGATTTCACAGAATATACCTGATATCATCAAAGATTTTTGTCCCGCTCCCTGAAATTTTATGATTTGCTTGTAAATCATTAAGATTTACAGACAGTTAATAAAGCCAAACATTAAAATTTTAAACTTATTGCACAGAAAATGCATGCTGCAACACGTTATCCTATTAACTTTTTCAGTGAATTAGAGTAATATTTTAAAAGTCTTCCTGATTCTGAGCCTTTATTTTTGCATTATTTCTGCTTTGCCCAGAACTTTTGAGCAAAGAAGTTGAGCACTGTAGTATCTGGTGGTCAGAAATTATTTATAAATCTCCCCAAAAGAGAAAAACATCCCTGAATATCAGGAGTGTCTGCTGTTTTTAAAATCTCAGGCAAGAACTGAGATCAGTCACTCTGAGCTGTCTTTCCCTAGCTCTAAACCTTGCTTATGTTCATTCATAGGCTCATAGGTTCATAGGAGGTTACTACACTAACAGCCTAGCACTCTTACAAGCCTAGCCATATTTATCCCATGTTGCCCCACTTGTCAGTGGTTAGGTGAGTGAAGTTCACATAGGTAAGGATCTATGGTAGTTAATACTGACTTCCTCTGTCCAGGAGAGACATGAACAGCACCCAGGGAGTGAATCTGTAGTCACCCATCCATTGATCTAGGTTTCATTTGAAGAGGGTCAGGGAGTGGCTCTGTTTCACATGAATTGGAAGCTTGTTCCAAACAAGTGGCAGTCTCTGGGAGATGTATCTATCTCTCCATTCTGACCTGTTCATATCAGAGGCTAGGTTAAGATCCCTGAAGTAAATGATCCTTCTGCAGTTTGACTTACAAATGTGTAGCATTTCCATCAGGATAAGGTCAGAGACTGCCCTGTACAGGCACATGTCACCTCTTAGCATCCTGTAGGAGACAGTGGTCTCTCCAATTGTTGCATGTTGCACATATCTGGTGAGGTACTTGCAAAAGGGAGCATTATATTCAATTACTGGTCTGATAAGGGCCGAGTATAATGGAATTATAACATCCTTAGATCTAAATGCAATGCCTTTACTTATAAAATGTGCTATACAGAAGGATTTCCTTACTACTGTGGATCCATGGTGGCCAAAGTTCAGATTGCTATCAATCCGAGTACCCAACTCACATACCACTGGGTCCACACTTGGTGGGGGGGGGGTGCTGTCTATAATGTAATTTGCAGGGATAGCAGCTTTCCAAAAGGGAATAATACTGCTTTTTTTCATTTATCTTTAATCCATAGCTTTGGCACCAATCATGTGTCTGCATTAAATCTATCTGAAGTATATTAACATCATTGGGAGACTCAACGATTGCTCCCAATTTGCAAATGTCAGAAAACTTGGTCAGCCACAGGCCATCCAAGTTGCCTAGTCTTCTGAGAAATAAATTCTGAACAGTAAGGGGCCCAGCCCAGAGTCCTATGGTACACCACTGGTGACTGGTACTTTTGTTAGAGGCAAAGTCACCCACTTTGACAGTATGTGTCCTGTCAGTGTGCCAGTTAACTACCCATCGGGTAATGTACAGGTTAATTCCCAAATGGGAGAGTTTCAATACAATACCTGAATGGGGGATTGTGTCAAATGCCTTGGCTAGGTCAAGATAGGTGGTATGCACTGTCTTTCCTTCATCCAGGGCCTTGGTGACTTTCTCAAATAAGTCAACCATGTTTAATAGGCATGATCTACTTTTAATGTATCCAAACTGGGCTGGATCCAGAGTTTAGAGATTACCTATGTCCTTGTTAATACGGTTTGTAATGATTTTTTTCTACTGCCTTACAGATGAGGCTAGTCAAGCTTATGGGCCTATAATTCCCAGGGCCAGTTGATGGTACCCCTTTGTGCAGATGGATTACTGTTACTGTCTACCATTCCTCTGGAATATAGCCAGTTCACATGCTGTGGTTAAACAGGGATCAAAGTGGGTCTTCTAGGTCATGTTTTAAGTTGTTTTAAAGGCAACCATTTTTGTTTTCTGGTCCCATTAATGCCATGAATTTGGCCTTGGAGAGCATAGAGATGACCTGCTCTCTTAAGATAATAGGCTGAGAAAATGGTGACAGGTATACTCTGTGGGGGGGTGGAGGTTTTCTCCAAACTTGTCAGCTAGCAGGTTGGCTATTTCCTCTGGTTGAGTTTGAGTGGTGCCATCCACAACCAGTTCAGCCCATAGCTGGGTATTTCCTTTTAGATTTCACATGTAGTTAAAGAATGCCTTGTGATTATTCTTACCTAAGGAGGCTATTTTTGCATCATAATTAGCTTTGGAGGACTTGACAAGATTTCTAATTTGTTTGTTTAAGCTAGGGAGGGATTTCTTCATTCACTGAGCCAGTTCCCTCTTGATCTTGGACATTAGTTTCTTTATTTTGTTGTATGGCCTGTTTATACTAGTGGTCCACCTAGGTGGCTTGTTTTTTTGCCAAGACCTGGTTTTAATCTGGTCAGGTACAGCCAATTTTATATAACTGCTTAAGTGGTTATACAGGGCATTGGTGTACACCTCTGCACAGGAGTCTGTGTTGTATGCATTTGAGTGGGCTTTGAAACTTCTTATACTACTATCATTTAGTAGGAGGTAATAACTCATATTATGAAGAAACTTAAGGACTGGCACTAATTATTGACTTTATACTAACAGGGTCATATCACAGCCCTGTTTAGGATAAAGCACGTAATCAGAATTTGAATGATCTTTTTATTCCTCATCTTCCCCAACCAGTGGCAGCTTTTGTGGGACCCCGACACAGTCAGGAATAATCATAAGATCCCCACAGTCATGGGTATCACTGGTAACTAATGCCATCTATGATGTTAGTTTTCTACTAGAGAATGCCCACCAGCTGGGTTTAACTTGTCAAAGGAACTATGCCAGTGGTAAAACATTTAATGAAATCATGAAGCCTGCTATTTGACAAAACACTGTCACTACAACCCTTATCTTTAAATGTTAAAGGAGAAGAATTTGTGCCAGTCCTTAAGTTCCTTCATCCTATGAGTCATTACTATCATCTAGTTTATTAAGTATATAAGATTGCTGTACTAGATTTTGTTGTTTTAACAAGCACTTAAAAATTATCAAAATAAAGTAACTAGCTGTTGTTGCGGCCCCCCAGTGACAGCTGGTTCCCCTGGTGCCTATAGCCAGCTATGTGAATGTGAATGATTTATGGTTCAGTCATACCAGGGAGAGAGTTGCAGCCAGTAAAGAGCAGAGCCATCCTAGGCTGCAGACCAAGTCCAGGATTGTATTGCTCCTGAATGGGCTGTGGACTAAGTAGTCCAGAGAGTGGCATGAGTGACCCTTTGTGGGACTGGCTCTTATGATACGGTACAAAGGTTTGATGTATAATGTCACTTCTACTCAGTGGACGTTTAGACTGGACATTTGTTAGCTATGTTATGTTCATGGGGCAAAGCAGCATGGGTGGAATCGAGGTGCTGCATGGTGGAAGATGGCCAGTACTAGACCTTAGATAGTACATGTTGAGAAGACCTGCACATACACCTGAGTTGTGCATTTCTAATTAATGATAAACTGATCGATAAACATATTTTCTTATATGTGGTATAAAATGAAGCAGTGGAGGCAACAAGTCCATAACAGTGTGATTTTTATTAAACATGAAAAAATGTTTCACGCTTCTCATTTGCACATATATGTTAATAAAAGAATCTGATATCTACACTAATGCTCATACAGTGCAAAGGTGGCTTCAAACAGTTTATTCTGTCCACAATATTAATAGAAAATGTCTATGGTACTTCAGGTTTCTCAAGCTTGTATCTTCTTTGTTGCAGCAAACAAGGCCATTTCAGACACAGCCTTGATGGAGTTGCTGCATATCCATAAGACAAACTCCACTCGCGCAACCCACACTCAAGGCCTTAACCTGGTCTGTGACATTAATAGAACTAGAACTTGTTGGCAGGATAAATTTGTGTCCCAAAGACTCCCCCGTATGTGGAATAGACTCCCTCTCCATGTCAATCAGAGTACCTCTCTAGCCCTCTTTAAGAGGAACCTGGACGACTGGATGGGAAACAGAAAATACACCCCTGGGATCCCACATGTGTCCCTGCTGGACAAGGGAAACAGCTGCTGACTTTGAGGGAACATGGCCAAAATTCTTGGCTAGGCTTATAAGGGCCTCCGGACCAATAGCCTAGCATCATCCTATGAACCTATGAACTCCACAGAAACAATGTTCTAGGTACATTCTCCCCCTGAATTAAGAGGCTGACATTTGATTACCAGGACCTTAGCCATGATTTTAAAATACACAGAATAGTATAATTGCTTGATTATAGACATCTATGTGGAAACAGTTTTAAGCAGTATAAAAAAACTATACATGCACCACAGCTTAGAACATACTATGTAACAGGTACTATTTACAAATCACTTTATGTATAACAATATTTTCATCATTTTGTCACTCCAAGGGCAAGCATCACCAATAACCTGATTAGAAGGGAGTGAAGGGGTCGACTAGGCCAGACACAAGATGTCAAGGGGGAGCAAGATCGCCATTTTTAACAATGTACACTTGGATAGGAGAGTATCACTACAGAAAATTAGGTAAGCTGGCCAACTTTTATTGTACATATGACATCAGCATGACAAAATATACCTGACATCTAAGATGTTTGCAAGCTGGAAAACTAGAAATTAAAAAAAAAAAAAAAAAGCTTATTCAAGTGTATAGTCACAACTGGCTGTCTTTTCACTTGGTGACTACATGTTGCATTAGCATAGCCTGGCAATATTTTATTAGGTGTAAGTATAGTAACTAATCTATATCTGGCCTGTGGAGTAAACAAATATTGTCAGCCAAGACTAGCTACTATGTAAATGGTGTTTTCGCTTCAAGCGTGGAATAGCAGCTGCTTTGGTATCTCTCTCTCTCTCTGTCTCTCATACACACACACACACACACACACACACACACACACACACACACACACACACACACACACACACACACACACACACACACACACACACACACACACACACGCACACACACACACACACACTCATATGGCTCCTCTCCTATATTTACCTTAAACTCCTTTCACCATGCTGGACTCTGTCATACATTTACTTCTAGCTCCCATCACCACTCCCTGTTCTAGCCATTGAGACAGTTAACTGTAATTGTTCAGTCCTATTCTGTTCACTTGTTTTGCATTAGTGGACGAAGGGTTTTTTGTGTTGCTTCTGACACATGTAGTGTCTCCCTACATCTAAGTAGATCATATTTATAACTGAAGTCTTTTACCCTGAGCTGAACTGTGCATTCTGCCAAGCTTTCCATGAACTCTAAAGGAAAACGTAGTTGGAGCTAAGCATTCTATTAACATTTCCTTTTGGTGCTGGGGGTTCCATAGCTGTTAAGGTACAAAGTTATTCTAGATGCTTTTCTGTGGTTGGTATGCAGTTATCAGGGTTTAACCTAGACCTCACTATATGATGCTGTGTTTACATCAATAAAACAGAAAAATAAAATACTGTTACTCAAGTAGGGGAAAACAGCACAATTTATGAAGTTGCTTAGATGCCTACACACAGGTGTATGTAGCACACAGATCTTGAAATATGCTTTAAGCGTGGGACTTTGCTGCACTTTATATTGTTGTGCTGGACTGTCTGAATAGAAAGACAAAACATTACACAGGAATGCAAGGCTTAGTGACTTGGATTAAAAATTATCCAGCATTGCAACATAATCTCTGTTTGTGACTTGGAGCAAACACTGAATATTGTGCCATTGCCAACTGAAAAATCATATAACATGTGAAACTATGCAAAAACTCTTGTACAATGCTGTTAACAAGGAAACGGTAATGTGGCATGGAATAACAGAATGAAAATAAAATGACACCCAACTTGCATTCCAGAGTGCTGATTTTAAGTAGCCAATTAATGACAGTCAGGAACCCTTTTATTAATGTATGCATAATTTCCTGATGCACATTCACAGCCCATTGGTGCAGTGGTAGCGTTGTCGCCTCACAGCAAGAGGTTCTCCCATTCGATTCTTGGCTGGGGCACCTTCTGTGTGGAGTCTGCATGTCCTCCCATGGTCGAGTAGCGTTAGAAAGACATGCATGAATGGGCATGCCTTCGTTGAAGGTTGGGTGTCGAGCTGGCACCTCGGCACCATAAAAATCTACTGCCAATCATTAGCGAACCAGAGTTCTGCTGTGGCGACCTCTAACTGGGAAAAGCCGAAAGAAAAACAACATTCACAGCCCATTAGTACCTGTCCAATTCTTTGTTATTTCAGTATCTTGGGTGTGCTGAAAAGTAATTGCCATAATGACTGAATTCGTCTTAGGGGAGGATGCAGGGTTACTTATATTTGCATTAAGCAGCATTTTTTGCAAGTTTTGTATTCACTGATACAACTCATGTTAATGTACCATAACGACATAAGAACATTATATGTGGGTGTTTTGAATTTAACTCAATGCTAATATGTACATGCCAGCTATAGCTGTCTGTTCATGGATAAAGGTGTATAAGGCATGTCAGTGCTATGACATAACACAGCCAGTATACTTAGTATGAGTGGGCATTTGTGAATTAAGTTTATAGCACTGATATTTAGTATAGGTAGGGTCTGACTACATAATGGAGGCAATAAAGTGAGATAGGTAATGCATTGTGTCCAAGCAAGGTAGTATTTGCCTAGTCAGTGCATGCACTTTCATCTGTTGTCTGATGCAGGAATATAAACCTCGATGAATTTGTTGTTGTTGTTATTTTTCTTTCAGCTTTTCACAGTTAGGGCTCGCCACAGCGAAACTTTGGTCCGCTAATGATTGGCAGTTGATATTTACAGTGCCGAGGTGCCAGCCCGACACCCAGCCTTCAGCGAAGGCATGCCCATTCACGCATGTGTTTCGAATGCCACTCGATCACGGGGAGGACATGCAGACTCCACACAGAAAAAAAATCACCGGAATAAGTGACTTATTGCAGTCTTGAAATTGAAAATGGAAGATAATATAACAAGCATATTTAGATATAGAGAATAAATACTGATATGTGGAGATGATTTATAAAGAGAAATACACATTATTTGCAAAACAACAATTTGAAAGACTGAATGGACTGGAATCAGAAGTAAAATAGTGAATGAAGACAGAAACAAAACAGTAAATGAGGGACTGCATACTGACTAAAATGTGTGAAAAAAATCAGAGTTGATGAATTAGAAATGATTTACTGCTATAAAGATATTCTAGATTAGAAAATTTGAAAAAGTCATAGTCACAAGAGACAAGTTATAGGAAGTGAGTATAGAGAACACTACAGTAGGAGGTAAATGTCCCAATGCTATATATCTCCTATGTACCTGATTTTGCAGAATGTTTCTAATGTTATAATCAAACTTTGGACTTGTCCCTCAATTTTTTTATCAGGTTAAGCAATGGGGATTACTGTAAGTCAATAATATGATACAGTAATTTTGAACTATTGTTGTTTCAAATTTGTACAGTTATGCAAATGTATTTAGAAGAGCATCACAACTCACACATCAAAAACAATATTCTATGATTTACAGCCTTTGTGACATAATTATTTAGTATTTTTTTCTTTTCATGAATTCCTGCAAAATTAAGGTGTAAGGTTTGCCAAACAATGTATTAAAAATTAGCATTGAGTATGGATTACAATTTGAGGACAGAAAGAGGTTATAATGCAGAAAAAAATAAGTGTCCCACTGACAGTAGGAAATGGCTTGTACAAGGCAAAAGTACACCTGCTGTGAGCTATCAATCATAGCAACAAACAGCTCAAATTACCTCTGGCACTTTGACAGTTACAAAGGGGAGGTGTGAAGGAGGGATGGGAGATTAGTTTAAAAACTGCAACTCAGGCATAACAAAATAATGAAAATTATCCAATTTAGAAAGAAAAAGAAGCAACATGCACTGAGAATACTGTTCTGTCAGATTATCCCTGTTTGGCTTTTAAGTAGTCGTTGAAAAAGGAAGAAATGGTAATTAAACCTGAATTACTGAAACAAAGCAGGGTATGTGTGAAACACATGTAAAGTCAGTGCAGTGACAGGAGCTTAAGGGCTACGATGTAATATTTTAAAGCCAAACACTGCATTGTGGGACACCTAGAGGTTGACTAAAATATCAAAATCACATCACGATGTTGGACCTCATATGGGCAGACTCTGGCATTACATGTAAACATATACAAAAAGTATATATAGTCCCAAAGTGGTGTTAAAATATAGGAAACATCCAGACATGATAAAATAAGCATTTTGTTTTTCACTCTGTGGGTATGGTTCTCCTTTAAATAACCATCCTATTGTGGATTATATGTGTCTGGAAATGGGGGAAGATAGGGCAGTTGGAAAAAGGGTAGATAGCAGGCAAAAAAGCACTAAAGGAAAATATTCAGAGGATTATGCTGCAGGTGATGGGTGAGGATGAGTATTTTTGCGGGAATAGAATACCCATTTTTTTTCCAAATATACATTTACAAAGTAAATTTGGGAAGGAAGGAAAGCATAGTGTATAGGAGAGAGAGAGAGAGAATTGGGGAAGTGTTATAGATTTTGACAGAAACATAAAACACAGACAAGGTAGACAGGAAGAGTATGTTGGGCTGACAAGTGAAAGGGGCGACAGATGAACAAATGGTAAATAAACACAAAGAGGATGGTGAAGAGGAGCTCATGCACAGTACTGTCACAGTCTGGACAGCTTCAGTGATTGACCTGCCCTGATAGTTCTGTTCACAGGAGACCCCAGTAGTGAGGGGAGTCAAGGTCTTTGGCAGGTCCATGGTTGGGACCAATCGGAACTGCATGAGGTGCTCATATTGGCTCAGTGCCTCTCCACTGCCCTCTCAACTACAAATTCCATCAGATCCTGAAGCTCAAAATGTTGGTTTTCTAGGCTGTAATGCCTCAGGGTCCCCTCAGAGGGTGAGGTACCACTCCTACCCATTGAAGTAATAGTCCCTGAGTCGACAGGGGATGTTTCAGGTTCTACCGCAGCTGCAGAATAAAGAGCAAGAAAAGAAAAAAAGAGAAAGAGAAATGGAGACAGCATAATGACTAATAAGTGCTTAATATCAATGCCTTTATATTCAGTAACAAAAATCAAAGCAGTAATATTTTTATTCAGAAATGTTAAACAGCCATTAATGAAATATATGTCTACAATTAATTTTAACAATAAATAGTGATGACTGCTGGTTCAGGTTTGTTAGCTCATCTTTGTAATACCACATTTCCTGACTCACAACTAACTATATTAATTTTTAAAATGAAATAATCCCCCCCTTACATCAGTACTTACTGACCAGTTACCTTTGCTTTAACTATGACAGCTTGACAGCTTGATAGACTGCAATCTATGGTTAAATAGCTCCTTCACTTAATTTTATTTTTATTTCGTTTGTACTTTTATATATTTTTTGATGGCAAACCATACTTAAGATGTCAGGAAACTAACCGTTCTTGCATCCCCAAGTACCATGATTATAAGCCACTTTATCTGGGGATGTGAAAATAAGATAAAGAAAGAAGGAATTATTGACACTGAGTGTGTTTCGAATATGTGCATCTATAATATTTTCAACTATTTGCATAAACTTTCCCCAGATATGTTTCATTAAAAAATAGCTGTGCCCTTCCAGCTGTGTAAAACTCACCCCTTCCCTTTATCGTGCCCCTCATCATGCTCTCCATGACTCCTGTATTACCAAGTGAAACGTGTAACTGTTTAAATGTAGTCCAACTTCTAAAGCATGAGACACTGAAAAATAGTTGAGTTTAAACTCTTCTTAGTCAGTAGGTAAGATATCTATCCTGCAAAAAAGAAATGTTATGTATGCATACAGTAAAAAAAAAAGATAGAATGCGTTTCAACTGAAAATAAATTGTTAGAGACATTACTGAATTTCTGCAGTGGATACATTAGGCCCCACCAAATACATTTGTAAGGGGAGAGTGACTGAGCCATTGATCTTATTGGAGAAAAGTTTACTGCAATGGCAGCTTTGTAGACATTCAGTTTTAGGAAAGCCAGAGTCTTGCAGGTATTGCAATGACTTCACACAACTTTCAAATTCAATATAAACTCATCTGAATTAATTCCATTATTTTTCAGTCTGTAATATGTGTATTTTGCACTGCTACTATTTGTATGATATTGCAATGATATTTTTATTAATAGGCAGATCTGAAAAAAATATGACATTGATCAGAGCCTTAAGCATTGCAGCTGGCATTAATGTAAACCCAATGAACAATATGTAGCTCAGTTAGTACCCCCCTCTCCCGAGGCATGTGATACTTCTGAACATGCTATTTGCAGAAGATTAGAAACGTTCGGGAAATCTTCAGTGTATACTCAATACCATTTTACATGCCTTACAAAAATGTGCTGCAGTGGCCCTTGTTAGTGTAACATGTAAGTAATAACGTAAGTAAATACATTCTTAACTAAAAATTTCACCAAAATGAATTTTAACCATGGTAATGCAACTGATGTAGCAACATCAACAGCAGGCTACATCATCATTCAATTGTTGATTAAAGTGCAATTACTATTATAGTACAGCAAATTTTTTATTGTACAACACAAATGAAATATAAGTCAGCAAGTAGTTTATCAAAAAATGTGATATAGAAGCCTTTGCAAACTTTTCCAGTAGCCTTGCCCATAACATAGTCTGTTTACCTATACATTCTATATAGTGCAATAAGTGCAACAGAAATGAAAATGTGTATCTACTTACTGCAGAACTCTGGCCTCCACACCTGGACATCATAGGTTCATAGGTTCATAGGTTTATACTAGGCTATCTGCCCTAAGGCATTTATAAGCCTAGCCCAAATTTTTGTGGCTTACGCCACCCCTTATATGAAAAAATACTGTGCCCATAAGTTTGTTGTGCCTCTGTCCAGCAGTGACACAGAGATGATTCCCGGGGTAAACCTACAATCTCCAATCCACAGGTCAAGATTTCTCTTGAACAGAGCCAGCAAGGTGCTCTGCCTCACATGGACTGGGATTTTATTCCACAGCATAGGGAGTCTCTGAGTGATAAATCTATCCCTCCAGCACGTCCTATTTATATCCGTGCTAAGGTTTAAGTCGCTTGCTCTAGTGGTTTTGGTGGATTTGGATTTTTTGAGGTGGAGCATGTCCATTAATTCTGGGTTGGACATGGCCTTGTATGTCAGGCACATGTCACCTCTGAGCAGATGGTATGCGACTGAATAGAGCTGGAGTTTCTTCAATCTGGCAGCATATGACAGATTTTGGAGTCCCTTTATCCTTTTGGTGAGGAACTTTTGGGGTCTCTCTAATTGCTGCAGATGTCGGGTGAGATACATCCCGAATGGGGCATTGTACTCGATCATTGGTCTGATAAGTGAAGAGTACAGGGAACAATGACCTCACTAGATCTGGATGTGAATCCCTTCATGATCAGGTGGGCAATGTAGAAGGTCTTTCTAACCACTTTAGCAACGTGAGTGTCAAAAGAAAGGCCACTGTCAACCTGGGTCCCCAGGTCCCTGATAACCTCTTCTGTGCTTAGTGGATTGCCACCTATATGGTAGCTTGGGGTTACCTTGTTTTTCCCGAAGGGTATGACTATACATTTTTGGCGTTTAACTTCAGGCCATGGCTCTGGCACCAGCTATCTGTTTCCGTGAGTCCCTTCTGAAGGATATCCGTGTCCGATGCACTTTCCACTATGGCGACCAGTTTGCAGTCGTCTGCAAACTTTGTCAGCCAAAGTCCTCCCATGTTGGCCTGTACTTCTGAGAAGTAGATGCCGAACAATAGGGGGCCAAGGACCGAGCCCTGTGGGACACCACTTGTGACTGGCTTGGAGTCTGACATAGCGCCAGCAACTCTAACCCTGTGGGTTCTGTCCTTAAGCCAGTTTGCAACCCATCTTGTGACATATGGGTTTACATTTAAGCTGTGCTTGACCCGTGCTTGACTTGTTCTCTCAAGCAGGGTCTACCAGTGATAAAAATGAATTCCTTTCCCAACTCTGTTCATATGTCTGTTTTCCTCCAAGTGCCACTTCATGCACTTTCTAACTTTTGTAGGTATGATACCTACAGAAGGTGGAAAATCTTATTCTTTCTTTTCTGACCAGCTAGGGGTGAGGCCCTGAGCCTTTAGAGGGCCCATCTTGCCTCTGTCATGTTCAAATAAGAATGAAGACATAAGTATGAAACTGAGAGTATGAGGTCTACTAAGGTGTGATATCACATTCTCTGACATAGTACTCCCTGTGTTAACCCCCACTAGGCTCAAAAGAGCAAGTAAATTCTAACAATAGTTGCACGTAAACTCACACTGTACCATTCAGCTGAGGCTGGAAGAGTTTGAATGCATTTATATGAGCAATTTTCAACTCATCCAAACCAGCAGGAACCCAGCAATACCAACAAATGCAGTTAGACATGTGCGCTACCGCATTTCAGAAAGCTAAGTATTGAAATGCCAATGCCCATAAGATCCTCAGAAACTGGACAAGCTTTCATCGAACTTCTTTTGGTTTGCAATTTTTGACTACCTCTAGATTCTGCATTTACTCAAAGATAAGTGAAAATTAGGAATAAAATAAAACAGTTTAAAACAGGCTTAGAATAGGCAATTATCACTGCATCTTATTTTGATAACTTAAGAATTATCCTGTGACTTACTGGTAAGGTGGGAAATCTTGTTACAGTGCTGTAGTTATACATGGAATTAGATTGAATATGTAAAAGTATCACATTCAGTTCTGCATTTATTACCTTGGCTTGCATAAAGTAGCTTAAAGTAGATTTTGGCATCTAGCAATGGAAATGCTCAGGACCAGAGTGCAGGCAACCTTATTGTGATTTAAGGAATAAGTATGAAGCAGACAGTTACCATCCAAAGGATTCCACTTGTATTAAACAAAATGATATCTTGTAAAACCAAAAGAATCCACCACGATGTGTAGAAATGTAGAAGGCTTTTTATTAAACAAAACTGGAATAAAAACGAGCGCTTTCACATACTCCAAGTATGCTTCATCAGGTTATAACAAAATGTTAAGACCCCTTGGCTTATATACAAATTCAAATGCTGACTGTTAGTTCAATTAACTTCATTATTCAATTAAATGATTAATCATACTACTTGGCATTAAAAGAGACAGAACGTTAATTCTACCTTCAGTTCTTAGACAATTACTATAAACTATAAAAATACCAACGTAGGTAGCAAATTCTTTTGAGAATAATTTCTAAAAACATATTACACCAGATGTAATGCCATAACTACATAAAAAAGGTATTACAGTAGGAAAAATATATGTTAAATTATATTGAATAATACAGCATAGAATAGCATAAAATATAATAAAATGAATGATTGATGAATAAATAAATACAATTAATTCTATATCTCAACATCTCATAAACCACATATATATCCTAATGGCTAATATATTTAAGGAATAAACAACTGAAAATGAATTTGCATTCTTTTCCCCCACCCTTCTAACATTTCCTTAGATGCCTAGAGTTCATTGTGTATATTCTTACAAGTAAGACAGGTGACTAAAGTATACCACAGAAAAGGCAGAAAAAAAATCAATAGAAGAGTGAAACAGGGAATTAACAAAACTGTCATGTTTAAGTATATAAGTAAAGTTTATCTTTGTTTTACTAATGTTTGGTTTCTCAGTCAAATGCATGCCACATAAATGATTACACTCACATAAGGTAGGTGTGTATAATTACTTCAAAACTTATATTTCTAGGAAAAAAGGTGTTGCATCATCAGAGAGCAAGACAGAGACGAGACAATTTCACTATCAAGGAAACCACATATTCATGGATGCGCTTGGAATGCATGCAAAATGTATGCAGAATAGTAAAAATATCATTCC
The DNA here is from genome assembly GCF_019279795.1 of Protopterus annectens. NCBI lineage: Eukaryota > Metazoa > Chordata > Ceratodontiformes > Protopteridae > Protopterus > Protopterus annectens. The sequence continues at coordinate 383,703,015 of NC_056735.1, read as the reverse complement.
TTCATTCAAAAATGTCTTTTTGGGAAGGGAGAGGCAACGCAGTCAGAGCAAAGGCATAGAATCAAGTTCTGGTTGATATAAATGCTATAGGGAAAGAAACTGCACCTTGACAGAGTGTGGGAAAAGAGCTAATGATATGGTGGGCCATGCAAGGACAAAGGCGAGGCAAAATTCAATTGACCATAGTAGTATCAGTGGTGGGCCTTCTACTGTCCAATCTTTAACACCTGATGAGGAGTACCTGCTGCTTTTAAGGTGTGATGGCTTTGATGCAGACTAGGAAGGACCAGGAATCATTCAAGGTGGAGTGGACACTGGTACTTTCAGACTGTGTACATATTGAGCATTCATCCCTTTTTATGTGGAGTTTCTGTGTGCGCATATGTATGTATGGATTTATGTGCAGTTGTGCATGTTTATGTGTCTGTATTTGTGTATGCATATATATATATATATATATATATATATATATATATATGTACACTTATTTTCTGTTCCTAAAAAAAACAGTTATACTTATTTCTTTATCTATAGAATGGCACAGATAGTACTGAATAGTTCCTTCTATTTGTTTTATAACAAAAGTGCTCAATATTCACTTGCTCATCAAAAAGCCAGTATGAATTGCAAAAGATGGGAACAGAGCTTCGTTTACATAAGTAAGAGATACAAAGAAAGAAAAAAGGAGAACAGCTTCAGTAACACATGAATCAGTTACTCAGCCTACAGTCCTAAACGTTTGTCATAACACCTGCTCCTGTACAGTTCCTGTAATGCCTGCTCCTTTTAAATTCATGTAAATTCTACCAGTATAACTAGTACTTCTGCCATTGACCACTGAACACTGTTCAAATGATGACAACTTTTTTATTTTCTTTTGAATTTTTTAACCAGGGTTGAAAAACATCAAGCACATAATTTGCGTATGATAAGAGGATAAATGTCTGATGTACAGTGTAAGTTAATCATGGACCATTCAGCATAGCCCACAAATAACACTGCATGCACCAAGTGTTATCTCTGTAATTTTGCACTGCCATGCACTGAATGTCATGGCCCATAGATGTGAACTAGATGCCATTGCTTTACCTATGCAACCATGTATCATGCACAAGACCACCAGAGTTAACCAGGCAATGGGAATAAGCTTTAAGCAGGTCAAACTTTCACTCAATGACTATCCATGTCTGGAATAGAGCAGTGTTAAAGTTTTCCTCAGCCATTCCCTATGGGTTATAGAGTTGGTCAGTAGCCAAGCTTCAAGTAGGTAGTGTGCATCACCAGGAAAACAAAAACAGAGACGGGACACATAACAAAAACGGGGATTTAGCAATGCTACTTATGTCGCTGTACAGATAGAGAACAACATTACAATAGTTTGTGCTTACTAACTAAGTGTCCATGAAGAATTCTATCATGCAGGAAGTGGTGGTACAGTGAGCTTGTGTGTCAGATGTGAGAACCGTGGGCACTACCAAAATCTGGGCTGATACATATTAACTGACAGTTGATAGACTGGTAGCCTTTTCTGTTGTGATATCCCACCCTGCATGGTACAGGACCCATATAGCAATATGGGTGCAATTGCAATGTATTGTACAAAGCACCTCAGGAAACTATGCCATTCTGTAGAAGGTATGGATGATACTGGTTTGATCCTGTAGTGATCATGGTATATTTTCATCCACATGTGCCATGAATATATCTAGGAACTGCTGCAGTATCTTCAAGGCAGAAGCCTATAAGATACCCAACATATCTGTAGTCTGTCAGTGAAAGGTCCCTGTGGCAAATATAGGGAGAGTTATACATATCTTGGCATCGACATGTATAGGAAAGCCATGCACCCTCCCATTTCCTGTTTGTGGGCCATACAAACTCAACAAAGCCCTTATTTTATCCATGTCCACTCTAAATCTATCCAGTAACTCGTGTACAGCAAAGTTCAGGTGAGTTATTCTTTGTCTGTATCTTCTCCCCCTGGACTGGTGAGCACTGCTAAACATACCAGGTTTCAGTATGGCAGAGGTGAGCACCTTAAAGTGGGGCATAGTAAGGCCTGCAGCAAAAACTTAGCATTTTTGATGACTGCAGAATGAATCAAAGAGGTGCTGGCTCATTTCTGTAATAACAGAAAGTGCACACAACTCACTTGCACATCCAAAAGCAATTATAAATCATAAAAGGCAGGAAGAGACCTTCATTTACATAAGTACATTTTTAGCATATTTTTCGTTTGAATCTCATTATTCCCTAATTTGCATTAGACCTGCTCATGTGTATGACCATCTCACATACCTTCTCTGCTTATGCTTAATGAGAATGAGTTTTAGCCTAAATGACTTTTCAATACAGACAAGGATTCATATTGTCTTACATATAATGTAAGCTTATTCCAGCTACAAGCAATAGCTTAACTCAAGAAGCAATGCCTCTTACTAGTTTTAGCAAAAGGTACCAGGAATAAAGTATTACTGTCCCTAAAGGGGCAGACATTCTCATATAATTCAAGTCCTAGGGAAATTCTGAGAATGGGATTCTGTAATGCCTTAAATCCTAGGCACAGTTCACTCTTTATGTGCTGATATGTAACACTGAGTAGACACAAAGATTTTAAATAAGGAAAAATAATCCATACTGCTACAGTTAGGTATACTTTTGGTAATTTTTCTCTATACATTTTGCAATAATTTTGGGTCATGGTCAATGTATGCAAAGAAAAGCAAATTATATTCAAAAATTAGTCTGATGTAAGAAATATGTAGCCAAGTTAGGATTAAATACTGAAGTGCTTTACTCGTAACCTTCAAGACATTCATACAAAAGCACAATTTATTGTTTATAAAGAAATTATGCATCTTTTACAATTTTCACATTTTCTATAGTGACATCATTCAGTATTACATCAGTATTGATCCTTGTGGGACTTAGACACGTTACGTTACATTTATTGGTGCTTAGGTTCAAACCCAGATCATTTAATATCATGCAGATACAAATTTATAGTTTTCATGTCTTCACTAGAATTAATAATAAATCCTATTTTAATGTCATTAACATAATTGGATGCCCATGGGCAGTCTGTATTGGGAGAGTAGGAAAAACATTTAAAAGAATGGGACCCAGCACTGAGCTCTGCAAGTCACCAATAATGAAAGACACCCAGTTTGGGGTACTGCCTAAGAGAATGACTCCCTGTTTTCTGGTTCATAATCATTGATGAATCCATCTTTACAGTTTTGTTTATAAGCTATAACAATTCCATCAAACTGTAGGCTATCAAAAGCCTTAGAAAGATACTTATAAACTACAGACACTTCCAAACTTAGGTCTAAGGCTGCTCGCTTAGGTTCATAAAAATCTGTAAGACACATAAGAGATGGATACCCACCAATAAAATCATGTAGGCTACAAACTGTTGTCATGGAATCCCATTCCTGTGACTTAAAATGAAATCAAGCACCTTTCAGAACATTTGTCTTGAAAGGATGTTAAGCCTATATGGTGATAATTATGAACATCAGTGCAAACGCCCTTACATACCTGTGTCCCACTAGTAACCTTCTAGTCTGCCAGTATGTTTCCATCTAACAGCAGTGCATTATAAAAAGAAATGTGCAGACCATCTAAAGATTCTTTGATACTATTGATAAACTTTCCACTGAAATTTTCTATCCCCATACTACTGGTCTTCCTGACTTTTGATAAAGATATACTTTATTTAGCATTGTTGCCATACAGTGCTTGGTCCTCCAGTTTGCTTCTTTGATGTGGCTCCTTCTGTGTGGAGTCAGCACATTTTCCCTGAGTACACATAGGTGTTTGACAGGTTTTCCAGTTTTTTCCAACATCCCAAAGGCTTGCCATACACGAATAGACTATCCACCAAGTTGTTTGTAAGTATTGGTATTTTGTGACTGTAAGCATGTGTGTGTGTCTATCTCTCTGTCTGATGGTGTATCCTGCAATAGATTGGCACTATATCCAGGATACATTTATTTGTCGTGCACCCAATGAATGCTGGGACAAGGTCTGACTCCACCATGCCCTTAAACTGCATTAAGTCACAATCAGTGACTGAATGAAGGAATGATGTTTTTGCTATTCTGCATACATCAGGATCACTAAACTTCAGGCTACTGTTCAAATAACTATTAAACAACGTTAACGATAAAAATAGCAAGAATTGCGCTGGGGCACCACATTCCAACAGTTATAAGTAAAAATAATACAAGTCCCATAAAACGGAACGTGAAGGCTTGGACAAAAACTTTAAAGCATCAATGCATCAGCTGCCTACTCGGCAAGGTTCAAGTCCATACCAAAAAAGAAAGAATTCGCCTCAAAGGATCAACACCACGTAACTCCAATAAACCAGGAACGTTCTTTATTTAAACATAGTAAATGCAGTAAGCGCTTTCACCAAACACGGCTTCTTCAGACTGTAATAAGCATTGTAAAACCACAGCCTTTAAATACACTTCATAAAGCACTTAAACAATTATTCAATCAAACTATTAAACAAAACTCAGTTGGCAAGGCAGGTACAGATCTCAAAAGAATTTTATGATGCTCTTAAGGAATGCTATGCCACCAATGACTTTTTGGCCTGATCTCATGTCTCTCTAAGGAGTGTGATATATGCCGCACATTAAGAAAATAAATGAAAACCTGTAACACCAAACAAAAAGTGATGTATGAGGGTGGAACCAAGAAACAAGACATATTAGAGAATAAGTAAACACTGTAAATAGAAACTAAATCTTAGCATTGACATCCATGCCTCTCTTCTTCTTCAAAAATCATTTTAAATATAGAAATAAACAAAAAGTAAAAAACAAAATTAATGTATGAATTCATTGTCAGTGCACCTACATGTGTGAAAATTAAAAAACAAATTATTTGGCAAGTGTGCATGTGTTTATATATACATATATATATATATATATATATATATATATATATATATATATATATATATATATATATATGGGACTACATAAAATGCTTTATACTACATAATATTTACACCACAAATATTGACCGCAGGAATATATAAACTCAAAAATGTCTTAACTCAAAGATACCTAAACATAAGCTATCAGCAATGTCTAACCACAGCAAAAAACAATGTTTTTGCAGGACGACTGCACCCCCCCCAACAACCCTGGCTAATTATATGTATCATCTCTGAGGTCACACAATAAGAAACTGCAGAATATGATATACGTTGAGTCTCTTTAGAGGTTTATACTCTCTACAGTTATGTGTATTATCTGTTTTATATACTTCAGCTTCAACAGTTAGATGCACGTGAGTACATATTTCAGCTCTCCCCCTGAAATTCTTCATAAGTACTGCTTTCATTTCACAGTGTACTCATTAAAAACGCTGTATCATGCATTTTTTTCTGCTGTGATTATCAAGTATAACTGAAAAATCAGTGAAGTAGTTATCAGTAAACATTGAGCATATTTTTAGCAGAATACCTGACTTTTGCTTATGAAATAATGCAAAGAATTTATCGGGTAGAAAGCAGATGGAATACATTCTAAACCTTAGTTCTATAGAGTACTAAGGGATGCTGCTGAGAATGCATTGAATATTGTAAATTATACAACGACCCCCCCCCCATTAATATTCCAAAATGTGCACGCTGATTGGTCAGCGTGCACATTGTAAATCAGACTTATACTAATGGACAAAGGTCCGGTTGCCCGGACTTTTTCCATTAGTATGTCTTTTTTTTTTTTTACAGCAATGGAGAACGCAAGATCTCCGCTGCTTTTTAGAAACTGTCTCACTATGTTAAAGGAGTTTAACATAGTGAGACAGCTTTAAAAAAAGTAACGGAGATCTTCCTTTCTCCATTGCTTTTTTTAAAGCTGTCTCCCTATGTTAAACTCCTTTAACATAGCGAGACACTTTGTAAAAAGCAACAGAGATCTTGCTTTCTCCATTGCTTCCACCCACAGCTGTGATGTACTGCATAAGCATATGCATGCGCAGTACATCAGAACTGCTGCAGAATACTAGACAGCTGCAGAAGGGCAGCAGAGAGACATTATACAATGCCATTATTTAAGAAAAGTAAGTTTTTTTTTTTAAAATAATGTCATTGTATAATAGCAAAAACCCACTTCTGGGTGTGGGTAATGCTGGATTTACCCACAGTTGTCTTTGTTTGGCCACTCGGGCTTCGCCCTCCTGACCAAACCACACCAACCATGGGTAAATCCAGCATTACCCACACCCAGGCATGGGTTATTGTTTAAATATTAAATTAGCTTTACACTTCAGTTCATTAAAATGCACTCAATATGAGATAGACATATGTTTGAACTATATCAATATTTGCAGCTGTGACACCACTGCACTGGCCCAGTAATCAAGGAGCCTTAATCCTCATCACTGGCAACATTAGGGAATGTACAAACTGGGAGGATGACAAGTACACACACAGTGAAGTGCAATTTCCCTTAAGAACGCACAGATGACAGTCAGTCTGGGGCTGGTTTCTCCCTCTTTCTCAAGGTCCCCAGTAAGACTCCCCACTGGCACAGCTATAGAGTTGAGATCTCAGCTGAGTGGCCAAGCCAAAACCTCCAGCACGCTCTCTGCCCAACCAGTGCTTCGTGTCCCTGCCCAAGTAGCTGACACACACAAACTTTGAGATTTGATTGATATGCAAACACACACACACACCTGGGAAAGGTTGGCATAGGTTTACTAGCTATGCCCCCTTCTGCCCAGACTATAAGGTAATTCCAGCTACCACCAGCCAACTCTTTATCATCTACTCTAACCTACTGTGTAATGTTACTAATAATCCAAATAGAAGTCTGACCAAGAGCAAGGCTATTTAGGAGTGGCCTGTACAGTGTCATCAAACAGATATGCAAGTACTCTCAGAGATTAAATATGTCTCACAAATATCAGCCACAAATATAGGTTTAAACATATTTAATAATAAATAAATAGTAAAAGAGCAAGGCAATACTCAACAAGTAATCAGTTACATCAGAGTTCAAAATCACAGGAAACATTTAAAACAACATTGCAGGACAGTCTCAAATAAATAAAGAAAACATCTAAACTATACTTTACTATAGTCCTATCTGAATCTAAAAGAGTTACTATGCCTTAAAAACACTTACAGCCAGGCTAGTGCAGAAGGTGGTGATGAGTGGATGTTTCCAGGTCAAAGACAAAATACAAAATGCACAGCCTCTCTTTGAGAGAGTTCCTAAATGAGTATCAAATATTACTGCTGGGTTAGCTTGGATGACATCACTTTTTGTCACCTGACTTTAGTTCCCAAGCTAAACCCCCAGTGTTCAAAGTTTAGCATCTCTCTGTGAAAATACATAGCCTTCAGATGTTTGCAACTGCTAGAGGACATAAAACAACAAAACACAAAACAACACAGAGAGTCCCCTAGTGTAGACATCCTGTCTAATCTTGACTGAAATTCAAAGATAACTTTTATAGTACAATCATAAAACAATTTAATTTCAACCATTTTCTTGAAGTTTTGCACGTTAACTCTGTATGTTCTAGTTTCTACTGTTAAAACACATACATTTGCACAGGTATATAGTTTATATACATTTCTGTTCTTTTCCATTAGGGTACACTGTGGACTCATCCTTGAATCTCAGCACTGTACAAACCCTGTTTAACACACACTTCTGTACTTGTAGTTTAATATACACATAACCTATAGTTCTAATACATTTGTAAGACTAGCATATGAATCATGTTGATATTCGCAAATGACATATAATTATTCACAAAATTCCAGATAGCTGAGCTGGCAGTATTGCCCTGTGTCACAGCAGGAACCACAATACTTTCAGCTTTTAAATAAGCACACATCTGGGATTTTAATTATGTATGTTACATAATTATTTCCCACCCAGTCCATTATATTTTAGATTAATTAATAATAATTCAGTGAGGTTGCCATTTGTTTTATCTCCTACTTCATCTGAGTTGCATTTTTATTTACAATTTGATGTACACTGAACATGAGGTTTCTTAAACTGTTGTTATTGCATAGCCACACAGCCCATGCACTATAGTACCTCACTGTTTATTCTGCATGCTTCAAATGTGATAGCTGATGCTACATATATACAGATATATTAAGTAGACATGCTATGAATTGTTGGCCATAAAGTCAGTTACACAATCCTCATACAGATGTTATATTTCACTGCATGTTGTTTTATGAGAAACATGTAGTTACTATAATGGGTGAATCACATTTCCACCAAGGATTTTACTGTCTCTTACAGATCCTGAATAATCTTTAATAATAAAGAGTCATTCTTGCAATGTGGTTCATAACTCGGGCAGTGAGGGGAAACAGTGTAGGTCTGTTTGTGCTAGTGATAGAGACAGACAGACAAACAGACAGATATTCCACCAACATGGTAATTTATGCAAGTGAAAGAAGTGTAATTTTATTCAGTGTTAGCCTCCTGAAACTGTCCATCTAAAGGCATTGCCCACGCTCTGACTTTTACTAAACTTTTGTAGATGAAATGTGCTTTGTGAGTCAGTAGTATTGGCAGGTTGTCACTCAGCAGGTTACTTGCCAGTGTGTGATGCTGGAAATGTGTTTTCTTCCCTGATCATGTACATGTCTTGAATTTAAATAGCACCACTGCAGTGCAGCCTGGCTGGGAGTTTATATTACTTTTGCTTAGATGTCAGCTCCAGGTCACTTGTAATTTAAGTGAGGGTAGTTTTTGCAGCTATAAGACTGCAAGATGCTTGTTCAGCAAATACTAGGTTAAGTTTATCCTTGTTCTAGACAGCATTTCTATAATTTACTCTATTGCTATGATTTACTCTTAAGTACTAAAGTGGTGTACTCCTGACAAGAAACTGGATGAGCCTCAAAGGTCTATATCAATAACAAAAACAAATATATCATTCATTCATTTGTTCATAAACATGTCCTTTGCTGGTAAATATTAAAGCCACAGTCACCTTTTAAAGATTTTATCTGTTACGACTCATGGGGCAGATATTACTATTTTGTTGTTTATGGGATGTGAACCACAAAACAATCTACTATATTGACTGATATCCAATACATTCTTAACTACAGAATTGTAAATGTAAAATGAACATTTTTGCCACATTTGTTTTAGATATGCAGACATAATGATAACATTTGATTTAAATATGACAAACATAGAGTTTACAGCTTTGTATTCTCTGCATAGTTTATAACACTCTTAAGAAGTCCTGATATGTGACATCTAGATGGTTGGCCTCCATTTACGTATTGGCCAGATAGTACAATCAGCACAGTGCCCACTACTCTATGTGCTTCTGCCATTATATATAATGTTATAGTGTGTTCTACAAGTGATTGAGTCAAAAGCACTCCAAGACTACTCTCTCAAAGCCAGGGATCGAGCGTCTTGTAGTTTGCATAGGTTGCCACTTGCCTCATGTTAGAACTCGAATCCAAGTTTAGGCAAGCAAGTATTAGACCATACCTGTATACATTATTTGAGTTTGAGGGAGATAAATGTAGCTGCTGTTGAGGCAGGGGAGGGGGTTGGAAATGTAGATCAGGACAACATTCTGAAAGGGATTTTTAAGTTTAGGGAGCAGGAAGGGGCATTTTAGGCTTAGGCAGAAGGAAGGGAGTTTTAGTGTTAGGAAGCAAGAATGGGATTTTAGGTTTTTGAAACAGGAAAGAAGTTTTAAGGGTTATGGAGTGAGAAGGAAGTCTTAGGGTTAGGGAATGGGCTGATTTAGGTTTACGGAGAGGGAAGGGAGTTTAAGGGTTAGGAAATGAGAAGTGTGTTTTAGGGTTAGAGGTAGGGTTCAGACAGGACTATACAGTTTTTGTAGGATAGTGTGTTATGAGGGCTATACAGAAGATCAAGGTATTGGGACTTAGAGCACTTACTTTTTCAAACAAGTGGCAGCAAGCAAGTGTGCTTCAAGAAAATAACATGCAAGCACTTGTAGTAGACCTTTGTTACAGCTTCTTTTGTCTGAAAAACATTGTGGGAAAGAAGCAAATGCTTAGTTGACTTTGTTAATGCCCTAAAATTGTTCTGAACTTCACAATGAAAAGATCATTTTATGTAAGACAGTGACAGACAGACAGACAGATATCCTCCAGCAGAGCTATAGCTAGATCTCCTTGCACATATGGCAGTTCTGCAAACTGACGCTCCTTCAACTCAAAGCTGAGGACAAAAAATAAGGCTTCCTGTACGTCTACAACTGTATCAAGCAATTTGCTAAAGTTGCTAGCAGACACCAAGTTTTAACTGCAAATGTGAATGCAGTATTAGTATTTACTTATGATGCTCTGATAGCCTCAAAGCTTCATAAAGGAATGCCGGTACTGCACTTCTGCCCATCAGTACCTGCTGATCATGCCACATAACTGCTTGCAATTGAGGCAGCTGTATCCTTTTCCTCACCCTAGTTATGGCTCTGTCAGACAGAATTACACATAAAGGGACATAGCAGGAAGACTCCATCCATTCTCCACCTACTTTCTCATCCACTTGTTTTGGTAAGGGTCACAGTGATACCACGCTGACAGAGGATACTTGGATCCCTTTTTTCCAAAACAACTTCTGCAAAGGTATTTCCAGGCAAGCTGAGCAACATAGTGTCTTTAATGTTTCCAGAGACTGATCCAGGACCTTCACACATTAAGCAATACCTTGTAAACCTACTAGAGGAGGAACATATGGGTCCCCCCATCTTAACTTGATTCCTCTGAAACCAGAAGAGCAATGATTCCAATCCAACACCCTTCCAGGTTCCTCATTCTACCACTGGGAGTAAACAAGGACAAGACCAACAGCCCTCATTAGGTACCCAAAGCATCTAAAATTATCTTTTTCAGCCCAGTGGAGCAATGACTGTTCTCCAAGATCCTTCTAGATTGTCACGTTTCTCAACTCCAAGATCCTTTCAAATTGCCAAACTGCTCACTTTACTACTGACAGTAAGCCCAGCAACCCAGACACCAAACTTTATTTTTACTGTTTGCATCTGCAGACTTTTCCTTTTGGTCACTACCCAATGCTCAAAGCCATAGCTAATGAGGGGGTTTGAATGATCCTGATATGATTCAGCTCCTGCCTGACCATCACAATCCAGTACAGTGCCTAACAAAAACAAGATAAGTACTCTTTCACTTGGAAAGACCTCCTTCTCCTCTGCATAGAACAAGACACTTTTCCAGGAGAAAACCAAGACTTCTGGTTTGGATGTGTTTGCTTCAATCCCACTGACTCCACACTCAACAGCAAAAGTTCTATTGCATACCAGAAATAACAATCACTTGAGCTCACAAGGACAAAATAATCTGCGAGTAACAAAGATACAGGTCTAACATTTTCAAACTATCCACACCCTAAGCCTCTGTTGCATTTTGATATCCCGTCCTTGAGAAGGAAAGACACATGGCTGCTGCCATAGCACTCAATGTCTTAACTTAACATTCTGTGCCAAAGCCAAAAAATAATGGGGAATAAATACCCAGAATCATGGACCGGTCTTCAATATTGCGGTTTATATATCTTAGAAAATTGACAGAATTATGGGTTTCACATTAGCATGAATTTTCAGAAGGGAATAAATTCAGAAATTCAAATGTTTTTAATTCTTTCCAATTTTCCAAAAATAAACAACTTTTATGAGGAACAGATCAAAAATATGAGGCAAAATTTTGGACATTCTGTAAAATCAGGGATAGCTGAGAGCTATGGTTGGTAGAGTTCTCTGCCACCCAGAATATATTACATGTAACACGAATAACATGAGCTTATCTCTAACATTGCAAATACAGAGACCAAACAGCATCCAGCAGTGGCCTTGGGACCCATACTATTGTGTCATCTCCTAGGACACATTTCACAATACATGGTCATATATTATCCCTAGGTTTACAAAATACATGTAGACCATATTGATTAATCTCCATACCGCATTCTATATTTGTGCAAAGATAAACATGTGACCCACTATTCTACTGTCATGCTGTAATCTACACTGGCCTGTCTGTATCACATTCTCTGATATTGGACAGTTTCATGTCAGCATCTAAACTCAAGAGGAGACTCTTCTCCTCTACAATGTTCACCTGTTGCCAAACTCTATAAACTGTGTCATCTCAAGACAATATATCTTAAGACTATATCAAATTGTAATACTATTTCTATACTTCCTTACATTTGATGCTACTTTTTTAAAATGACATATCCATTTGTATAGCATCAGTAAGAAGCATTCATAAAGGAGGCCAGGAACATCCTGCACCCAGTCCAGAATACATGAAAGGCAGATGGAAGGAGTGCTTCCAGCAGCATCTGAATTAAGAAAACCCTACAGAAACTGCACTGACCCAGACACAGCCTACAAAAAAAGAAGAGCAGGACCCCCCCCCCCCCCAGAAGAAGTAAGAACAGCACTAAGGAAAATGAAATCAGGGAAAGCAGCAGGCTCAGATGAGGTCACAGCAGATATGATCAAGTTGTTGGGTGAGATAGGAGAGAAATGGCTCCTGGGGATACTCATAGCAGTATGGAGAAAAAGGCTTACCCTATATGAATGGAGAATAAGTAAGTTAATGTGAGTGGACAAGAACAAAGGGGACATCCACAACTGTGAGCAGTACAGTGGTATCAAACTCCTGTCACACTTTATGAAGAGATTGATAAATGCATACTCATAGTAATAGAAAGTAAGACTGGAGATCATTAGTTCAGATTCAGATTAGGATGCAGCACAATCAACCCAATTGCTGCAGTGAGACAGATACTTGAAAAGAAGCTAGAAATGAGGAAATAATCTAGCTGGGCATATCTAGACTTGAAGAAAGCATATATATAACAAGGTCCCAAGAAAGCTGATTTGGGCAGTCCTGTGGTGGTTCACAATCCCAGAAACATGGGTAGAATTAGTGCAGGCTATGTACAGGGACCCAATATCTCAAGTGCGAATAGTGTTTGGTGTCACAGAGGGGTTCCCAGCTGAAGTGATGTTCATCAGGGTTCAGCTCTGAATCCACTGTTGTTCATACTGGTGATGAACTGTATTAACAAACAGGTCAGAGGGGACAGAACACTAAAGATGTTGTATGCAGACAATCTGGCTTTACATGCAGACTCTAAACAAGACCTTCAGCAAAGGATTGAGGAAAGAATGCAAAACTGAAGGCACATGGGATGAAACGGAGTAAAGATAATGCAGATGTAATGGCAGCAAATGAGTTAAATCAAAATAAGCTGAAAACTGAGATAGAAAGGAAGATAATGGAAAAGGTTAACAGCTTCAAGTATCTAGGAAGTGTGGCTGAGGACAAGGGAAGTCTGAATAGGAGGTCAAGGCTAGACTCAGAGGGTCGCAGCCAGCTGGCATAGAGTCTGAGAGGTAGTGTATGACAGAAGAATGCCAGAGAAGCTGAAAAGTAAGGTGCACAAAGCAATGGTGCAATCAGTACTACTGTATGGTATGGGAATGTGGGCAATAAAGGCAGAGAAACTGATAATGCTAGAGGTGATGAGAGATAAGATGCACACCGTGGGGAAGATGAAGAAATGAGGACATCAGAGCATAAGCCAAAGTAGTTTCAATTGCAGGGAAGGTCAAGGAGAACAGATTAAGGTGGTTCAGGCAAATCTGCAGAAAAGCAGAAGACAATCTGGTGAAGAAGATTTGGGACAGGCAGGAATAGCAAGAAGCAACCTGGGCATGCAGCAAAAAGATGGATGGACTGTGTGAGAGAAGACTTGTGGCAATCAGGCATGATGGGCTGAGAAGGTAAGAGAGTGGTATTGAATTGAGAGAGATAGCAATAGATGACATGACACCCCAACCCGTTACAGAAAATGGGAAAAGGGGGTTGATGATTGTATACCCGATCATAAGTTTTTCCAGTTCATTAAGCCTTATCTGCTCCATGTACTAACAGTTACAGAAAAAAGGTGTAGAAGCACAAAGTGTTTTACCAACTTTCAACATTTCTGAAAGCCAGTAAGGCACTTAGTACGTCAGATAGACTGCAGGTAGGAATTAAATGTTGCTATGTAGTAACAGCTTTAAAATAAAAAAAAAATAATTCCCATCCCTTTGGCTAATATGTAATAAAATATCTCCTTTATAAGTGAAAGTACTTTTCTCGTCTTTTTTCTTGGCTTCACTGGCCCTCCCCTATCTACTATCTCCTTATATACCTGTATGCCTCTCGCATCATTACCATTCCTGCCTTTACCTTACATGTTATACTATCATTGCTACACCATAATATTCATCTCTCACCCTTCCTCAAATTTCTTTTCTGTCTTTTTCCACACAAAATAATCTGTGTTTTCTCTTCCTTTTACTATAGCAATGCCTATTCACAGGAGCTTAAGTATACTGAGTTCTCTTCCATTAATATTTACCTGTTGCTAAACCCTTTAAACTGCTTCACATCAAGAAACTATATCTCATGACTGTATCATACTGTAGCACTATTTCTATACTTCCTTACATTTTATTAGTTTTGTTCATTTACATACCTGTTTGTATAGTATCTACTGTATGTGTTATTATTATTATTACTATTATTATTATTATTATTGTAACTTTGCTTGTATATTTTATTGTAACTATTTGTAGCACTTAGCTTTGCTACCTAGTGGTATTATCCTGCTACAAAAATACGAAATAAATAAGTAAAAGCTGTAAGATACTTCCTTCAGCTACACATTTTTATTGTTAAGTGTGGCAGAGCAAAGCATCTACCAGTTTTTAGAACCAGATTACTTTCTGCTGCTGTTCTTTTCTGGCTGGCACTGTCCACTGTCAGTCCCTAGCATGAAACCCAGTCTTACCAGCACTTAGGTGTTCTTATGACCCTATTGTTAAGCACCAGTAAGGGCTGTTATGATTGGCGCTTATGCTAGGGAAGTCCTTAACAAGTTTATGTTTTTCCCAGTTTTGGAGCATAATCTCAGCAGCCCATGCACTACAAATGTTTTACCTTGTCCTTGCTCAGTTGTGTCACTGTTCATTATAGGCATGAGATCTAAAATCATATAATTCCTTACAAGAAACTGTTACTTGATTAAGCAAAAGAATGGTACTATAAAGCATAAATAATGGTCATTGTCTTACTAAATGAACAATACCATCTACATTTTCACAAAGAGAAATTTCCATCACATTACTAACTGGGCTGCCTTTCTGAATAGGATAATGAACTCAGAGCAATTGATTCCATAGGAGGAGTGGACACACACACACACACACACACACACACACACACACACACACACACACACACACACACACACACACACACACACACACACACACTAAACCAAAAGCTGCAAACAATCAATACAAATACAATGGATTCCTGCTGTGTCATCAGGTGCGAAGTTATCACAGATTTGATTCATCTTTGTGATGTTTGTGACTCAGAGGATAGTGATATAAGTTGGAGGAGTATTGCAGAGCACATTCCCCCTTCACTAAATCCAGGACCAACTTTTACATTTTTGGAAAAATTTAAAAATTAGACCCATCATTGTGAAGTTCTGTGTGCCCAATGACATTGGTCTCGATGAGTCAAAGTAAATCCACACGCGGACACACACACACACACACACACACACACACACACACACACACACACATACACACACACATCTATCTGTCTATAAATATATACAAACACACACATACACACACACACAGACACACACACACACACACACACACACACACACACACATACACACACACATCTATCTGTCTATAAATATATACAAACACGCACATACACACACACACAGACACACACACACACACACACACACACACACACACACACACACACACACACACACACACACACATCTATCTGTCTATACATATATACAAACACGCACATACACACACACACACACACACACACACACACACACACACACACACATCTATCTATCTATATATATACAAACACACACACACACACACACACACACACACACCTATCTATCTATATATATATATATATATATATATATATATATATATATATATATATATACAAACACACACACACACACACAGACACACACACACACCTATCTATATATATATATATATATACAAACACACACACACACACACACACACACACACACACACACACAAAAGTTGCAAAATATACATAATTGTTGCTCTTTTTGATAAGTAGAGTATACGACAATCTACAGGGAGTCCTGAAAGAAACCCTTGGTTTTCTTTATATCATTTACTGGTCTAATTGCTGATTTAAATCTGAGAAGCATTTCCTGGCAGGCAAACTTACATTACCACAACAGCACTATAAATATCCTTCCTGCAGTTCTTAATAGCCTTCTTACATGCAGATCAATGTCTTATGAAAGGTTGGTAAATCAGGGAATTTTTTCTTACAGCATAGTTTCTCAAAACGTTAAAAAATCAAAAATGTCACTATGAATACCGACTAAGATTTATTTTATTTTTATTTATTTATTTTTTCTTTCTTGACCAGGTAGGTAGGCTGGTCCTTTGCCCCTTTTCAGCCATGACCTGTCTGGCAAGCACATTTTCAATACTGTATACAAATGTGCTAAAAAAATATCTTAAAAAGTTGAACATAAAGATTCTGTGTACTGTTTACTTCACTACTACTATTATGGCATTTAAGTAGAATGCCACGCATTAATAAAAAGACTACTAAGGTAATTATGTGATGAAATACTGTCAACATCTAGTGTGAATCACATCTAAACAGATGCACGCTACAAGCTCAGAAAGAGAAAGAAACAAAAATCACAACATAAAAATAAAGCATCTGAGAAGAACAGGAAGTGAAGAGGCTTGAGAAAAAAAGAACAGGCAAGGAATTAAAGTGATAATAGCTCCTTACACAGTGTAGTGAAAATTGAGGAGTTAGAGAAAAATAATAAGTAGGGTGGTGGCATACCTTTGCCCTTGAATCAATTATTTTTGTAATAGTTACTAAGCTGATCCTTTAAAATGTATTTTAGTAGATATTTAACCTTCAGTCAACTGCTAGGTACTTTCTAATCTTTTTATCTTTTAAATGGCAATGTTGTCTGGAAGCAATGAGCTAAATTATATTTCACTCGGTTGTGGGGTATGTGTTTCTCTCGTTTTTTTTAAACAGTGGTAATTACTTTTAAAAGGATTAATGCAGATAGTCATCCAGTCCACAGAAATAACTATTTTTTGTGTTTGTTTCATTTATTAACCCTGGTAAGCCCAATAGGCATCCTTCCATTCAATGCTGTCAAGCTGCATCTGACTCATACAGAAACCCCATAAACAGTGGCCATTGCTAGGCCATTTTTCCATATCACTCATGCGCATACACACACACACACACACACACACACACACACACACACACACACACACACACACACACACACACATGGACAACTTATATTCACCAGTTCCCCAAACTGCATATCTTTGGGATGTAGGCAGAACCTGAAGTAATGGGAGAAACCCCACACAAGCACAGGAGTGAGAAGCAGACTCCACACACAAGGCATCCCTGCTATGAAATGAGATGCAGACCCTTTTCTATGAGGTAGCAGTGCCACTATGCCTCACCCACTAGGCATAAGTGCTTCTTTTTGAAAACCTGACAACAGTGGATAGATAGTCACTGATACAAATCTTCTTTGCCTTTCATGAGTTTCTTTCTGAATGGCATCAGACTATTCCCACACTGACCCTTCTGCTCTCAGAGTGTGAACAGTCATAACTCCTTGAATCTCACTAGTGCCCAGTCATTACAATGGCAATTACTGGTAAACAGATAAGAGGAAATTAATGCCTTGTAAATGTGAAAGTGTAGGAACTCCTTCTCTTTTTAGAGAATCCATGTGGTTGCTTTAGGAGCTATATAAATGCCTTGCCAGCTGGTTAGTACAGTGGTGATATCAGATGCTTGTACAACTCATGATTAGCTCAAGCTAAGCAACACATGCATCAATGAACAGCTTAAGAACTGCATCTTTTAAAAGATAAAATATTAACCATTTTTAGTTCAGAAACATGGCACAAACAGTGACAACAGATAGTGTACATATAGCCACATAGCCCATTTCCCTGTACACATACACACATATATAAGAATTGTAGTAGTCTGTGTATTTAGCTCACTAAGTATTCCCATTGCCTGCTCTGAAATGACTTCTAAAGACAAACACACACTCACACACACACACACACACACACACACACACACACACACACACACACACACACACACACACAAACATTGCAGCAGTCTGTGTATTTAGTTCACTAAGTATACCCACTCCCTGCTCTGAAACCACTTCAGCTAGTATATGTTTTACAGGCTTTGAAGGTCCCCACTATATGGTCCTATATAATGCATGGTAAAAATGCTTTAATTCTGTGGTCACATTCCTGTCTATGTCTCTTTATATGAATACTAACAGCACTGTCAATATACAAAACATAAATGCTGTAATGCAGTGCACACTTTCTTGCCCAAACCCTTCTCTGGATGGGAATAACCTCTCCCTTCTATAACTTTTAAGTGTCCCACAACTATAGAGAAGTGGATATGTATGGTGCTGATGCACTGAGACCACCAGTTTTGCAGACAGACTAGAAGCTGTACTATGACCCTGCTTATATGGCTTGTGATGTAACTAGGTGTAAAAAATGCCAGGGGAGTTTGCTAGGGAAGCATCCTGCCTCAGTGGTGACAAATGCAACTGCTGTTCAGATAGTGCTTATCTTATTGGCTTTTTGGCTAGTATTAGCCTGATGATTGGACTGTGAACATTCTTCGCATTTGTTACTCTTAATGATTATTTTTACTCATTTTTTTGTGATTTAGATGTTATTATAGGAAACATATAGCTATTTATCCATTCTATATATGTTTTGGAGAAACATGTTTTAAACAATGATAATTTCTTAGTTGGACCATTTCATTTGTATGCATAATACTACAGGTTAAATGACTATTTTTAATTGGTTAAGTATTCCATTCCAGCACTTTTATTGGTTAGAATTTTAACATATTTTTATTGGTTGATAATTACAACAGACAGATGTGACTTGACAGGATTTATATAAATATTTCTTGCTTGTTCAGACATTTTTGAATCTAAGAAGGGTGGAAGCCACCCGAAAGCACTCATTCTTCTTTTATATTCTTCAATAAAATTGTTTTATGACTACAGCCATGGTGACTGCACTGGTATATTTTGGGACTTATATAAATATATATATATATATATATATATATATATATATATATATATATATATATATATATATAGACGCACACACACACACACACACACACACACACACACACATATTTCAAGCATGGACATTAATGCCCTTCTAGCTTGCTAATAAACCAGAATGGGGTTGGGTGGGTGGCCTAATGGTTAAGGTGTTTGCCTTGCAAACACAAGGTGCAGGGTTCAAGTCTCACAAGGGATAATTGGCTAGGCTTAAAATGGCTTGCAAGGGCAGTTAGCTTAGTACTAATCTATGAACCTATGAACACTTGCTCCCATAATAAGTGTCCAGGCTGTTCATAAAAATATCCAAATTAGTACTTGCTTTAATGTAATTAGGTAGCCTGTTCCATGCATCAGCTACTCTGTCAGGGAACCAGTTAGTACACTTCTCATTCCTATAGAATATTCTACATAGGTTATCTTATTATTCCCTAGTACTTTTTGATAACCCCAAACATTCCCAGAGGTAGCTGTTTCTAAATGCCCTATATTCCTTAATAAGATCTCCTCTTAGATATATGTAAGAGACACTGTACAAGTTCAAATATTTTAGTCTTTCATAATAATTTAAATTTTCACATCCATGGACGTCCTTGGCATATTTCTGCCGTACTCTTTCCAGTTTACTCATGCTTGTTTTCTTATAGGGTTTCCATATTGTTATTCCATACTCAAGTTTAGGTCTAATGTAACTAACAGACAATGACTTCATTATTTTTGATTTCCTAGACTATATGAATCATTGTATACAACCTATAGTTCTATAACTATTATTAACCAATTGGTTGACATGATTAGAAAAACTCATAGCTGAAACTATCCATATACTCAGGTCCTTAAATGAGTTTACAGTTTCAATCACTATGTGCTGTATTAAATATTCACCTTTCAAGTTATGTCTCCCAAATCTCATATGCTTAGTTTTTGATGTATTTATCAACATATTATTCTCATGTGCCCAAATGGTAAATTTAGTCAAGTTATTTTGCAGACATGCCTTATCTGTAACACATGTAATCAGTTTACCCAATTTCAGGTAATCTGCATATAGACTGCAGGCCACCTCAGATAAAAAAGTTAGGTCTGAAAGATAGAATCTAAACAAGTAAGGGCATAGGACAGAGCCCTGTGGGACACCCTGACTGTAACCAAGGATTTCACCTGTCTGGTTGCTGTATGATACTTGCCATGTCCTATTTGTAAGTCATGCAGCTATCCATCTTATGAAGAGTACATCAATATCTAGTTGTACTAATTTATTGATCAGTGTTTTGTGTATGACCCAGTCAAATGCTGAACTTAAAGCTATATAAATTACATCACAGCACAATTTTTCATTCATAGTTGTTATTATATTGTTATAGAACATCATGTTACAGGTGGTAATAGATCTGTTTTCAACATATGCATGCTGATATATGGTTTCAAGTCCCAGCCCATCTAGGTCTGACAATAACTTATTTAATATTACCTTCTCCATTATTTTTCCACAACATGAAAGTAGACTTAAGGGTCTATATGACTCTGGATTTGTCCTACTCCCCTTTCCCTTAAAGACAGATTTAATAAGCACATGTCTCCAACCTTGAGGGCTCACCCCATATTTATGTGACCTAGATATTCAAAGGTAACAGCTGATAACACTGGTGATCTGTGTTTCTCGTGTCAAAAGTTGGATGATTTGCTTATCATTGTTGCCATTAATAGATGTAAATCTAGACTTAGTGATGAGGATTGCACTTGTGCAATTGGCATGGCTTGGAGAACTGCTGTTTCATATATTAATGGCTGGACTGATGAACTAAATAATGTTAGGCATAGAACAAATAGAACAGATTTAGGAAATGATGCATCTATTTCCTGCAAAGATCATTCAACCCCTATGAAACAAGATGATCCTCCTGACAATTTTAGAATCCAGGATACAAGTATTCAGCAATCTGAGGGTCCAGTTTGTTTAGAAGGAAACAAAAAAAAAGAAAGAAAGAAAGGAAGGAAGAAGTTCTCAACAAATAACAAGGAAGAAAAAGAAACTGATTAATGTAAAGGAAAGAGAATATGCAGTAGAAAAGGACACGGCTTTGTTATGTAACACACAGGTTACAGGGAATGATGATATTTTTTATATCAGAAAACCTTTAGTCTACAGAAAAAGGCATCATTTTTCCAGTGAAGAAGGTAGAAAAAAGATGCAAGGGGCAGGTGAAAAGGAAGAAGTCAAAACTGAACGTGGAAGGATTGAAGAACATTACTGTAAGAGAAAAGAAGAGAAAGACAGATGTTGACTACATGGCACATGCTGTGGATTTACAATTCCAGCTGGATGAGATTTAATACACAATTAAAACAGTGGGATTAATAAGACTAATAGTGATGAAGAGCTATCCTTCGTAACAATTGATAGAGCAGATATTACTGCATTAGAAGCTGAAGATTCTTCAGAGCTGGCCAGCAAAGATATTCTTGTAATTGGAGATTCAATTATTAGAGAAACTGATACTTATATTTGCAGAGATGATAATGAACATCGGATAGTGCTATGCTTGCCAGGAGCAAAAATAGAAGATGTGAAACAAGCCTCGGAACGCCTGAATGTATGGAAGTATGGATCTGTTTTTATTCATGTTGGTACAAATGTCACCTGCAAGGATTCTCTGACTGTTAGTAGGGAACTGGTAGCCCTCTTAGATAGTATAGCTTGTACTGGTGTTAGGATGTATTTTTCACAAATCACCTATAGAAAGGATAGTCAGATCACTGTGAATGAAAAGATTTTTTGGGTAAATACCTACATAGAAAAAATGTCCTGTTTTAAAAAATAGAAACGTGTAGAGCATCCAAGCCTAGTTTTGGTACACATGTGTTAAGACAGGATGGTGTGCATTTGTCAAGATCAAGGAAGAGAATTCTTGCAGCAGATATTTTCCAATATTTGACAAACACTAGGCAGGATTTTTGCCAGGTCAAAAATTTAGCACTTCATAGATAGCACAATGCGATGCATCTCTGATGGTTGTTAATGCTAGGAGCAAAGTTTTTTATTGGAACATTTGCTACATTCCCACAAGATTGATGTTGTTATTGTTGGTGAAACATGGTTAAAGAACAATGACTGGAAATCAGTTCTGTCAGGGAATAAATCATACCTCTCAACCTGGAATCATCAAAAATCTGGACAAGGCCCATGAAAAATAGGCACAAATCTGTATGCTGATTAAAGTAAAATTTGCATGCATAATTACACAACCCCGCACACTCCAATGGAATTTTAGGATAACTTTCAAACGCAAATTGAAGAACAGACAAACAAAATATGGCACCAGACGACCAGAGTCCCCCTGCAGGTGGGGTATATGAGTATATATATAGATATATATATATATATATATATATATATATATATATTTATATTTGTATGTACCCATATGCTTTTATGTAGACAACTAGATAACCAGACAGAGTTATGTTACCTTCAGAACTAGATAAATTAATCATTATATTAAGCATCATATTTTCATAGTCTGAAAATCACTTTATCTCTATTCTTAACAACATACTCAGTATATAATTAGGTCAAACACAAAGAAAAACAGAAAAGATCACCATGACAGGCATCCCAGCACTAAGTTAATGCCAAATTCATCTTTATTCTCTGAGTCCCACAGGTCTGTGCAAGACCAGATGCTAGACTTAAGACCACTGCAGTACTGTGTAATGGCAGTTGTACAGCATTATTTAACAGAAAGTCTGAATTTTCTTAGGTTTGGTATTTATCATAGAAGGCATGTTATAGTCAAGAGATAAGCCTCAGCATTTCATTTATCATCTTTTAATACAGGAAATGTATTTATCTGTATTTACTTTATTCATTTCTCATGTAGATTAGTCGAATAATGACCATTTGTTGGGGTAGGAAGGCTCAATATAAGAGTGCAAAGTCTTATAGCAAGTTATGCAGTCCCTCTCTGCTTCGTGCACTAAACAACCAGACAATTAATATTAAATAATGCATTAACACAGCTGGTTACGACACGTGATGTCATAGGGAAACCACAGACCTGTTTCATTTACTTGAACTTGCATGCTATAGAATACATTTAGCTTTCTGCCTCAAATTAACATTAGCAGAATCATCCACTAAGCCTTAAGCAGAATGATCCTATCTCCTGATGTATGCCACATGTGTGCATGTACGTGTGTGTGTGTGTGTGTGTGTGTGTGTGTGTGTGTGTGTGTGTGTGTGTGTGTGTGTGTGTGTGTGTGTGTATGTATATATATATATATATATATATATATATATAATATATATATATATATATATACACACACACACACACACACACACACACACACACACACACACACACACACACACACACACACACACACACACACACACACACACACACACACACACACACACACACACACACACACACACACACACACACACACACACACACACACACACACACACACACACACACACACACACACACACACACACACACACTGGTCACTGGCACTGATTTTTAAGTTGCCTTACATTCTTCTTTGTATCATACTTAGAAATGTTGTTGAACTGCAAGA
Source organism: Protopterus annectens (assembly GCF_019279795.1). Taxonomy (NCBI): domain Eukaryota; kingdom Metazoa; phylum Chordata; order Ceratodontiformes; family Protopteridae; genus Protopterus; species Protopterus annectens. Next base: position 383,679,085 of record NC_056735.1, on the reverse strand, counting down.
AAGAAGGAACTTTAAGTAATGTGAAAAGGTGACGGAGGTGGAACTGTACTCTTCATAATACATTCACTAGAGAAATCTGTGTGTTGTGAGTTGAAAGGCATTTGATCTCATGCCACCCAATCTTTTTTTATCTTCTTTCTGTGTACCTAGAAAACTTTCAGCTGCTTTCTAGAATTGCTTCTACAGCTTGTTTTACCTTAATAATAGGTACTGTCCCCTTGGTTAGAACCACACTCTATTTTTATACAAGAGTTCATGATATCATTCTGTTTAAGACAAAAACCTTTCACAAATTCCCTCAAGTAGTGGTAACTGAAATATGTGAAATCTTCTATCTAAGGTCAAATTATTTAGTTATTTTGAATTATAGAAAGAAAATTAAAACAATACAGTGGTCTTACAGCAGTACTGAATAACCATTTGGCTGGAAGGAGCACAAAATATACTTTGCAGATCACTGAGGTAAATAATAAAAAATATGTTCCTGAAATTCCAAAGGCTATTTTAACAACAGGCACACATAGACTATAACAGATTCATATTATTATGGAAGAGAACGCAGTATCGTTTCTCATTATTTAAGTTTCAGAAAGTTATTTCTTTTTGGTGTGGTAGAAACAGAAATAATTTCTATATAATTGTGATGCTATTCTGTGTAAAACCATTTCTGTGAGCTGTGTAGATCTCTCTGACTTTGACAACCTGAGTAGATCTGTATCAGAAGTTGAGTTGTTGTCAGCTAAGATGTTGGTGCTCTGTCAGGAATATTCCTGTGAATATGTTAAGAACTAGTACATGATATGTGAGAGTTTACCTTTTTTATCATTTAGCTATCTGGAATCACTCTGCAGTTAAAAGGCACGGCAGTCCCCATGACTCCAAAGCAGCATGGCTTGAGGAAAATGGCATTAAACAGACACGCGCAAGTATTCAATCCATGAATTACGAGTATTCAGACACGCACGCCTGAGCTTAATTCCGACAGGCTGACGAAGCGGACGTCAGCATGCACGTGATGTCGTCAGCTCCGAAAGCGCAGAATCTAAACAAATAGATTAAAAAATCGGAAATGAAGGGGTGCCACTCAGGAATCGTGACACCCCTTCATTGGAACCCCAAAACTTGGTAAAAAATGATTATTAGGGATGGTTGGGAGGTCTGGTGTAAATGTTTTTACTGTAGCAGACATTCTAACAAAACATCAGGTGGAGGTGTTATGATAGGGATTAAAGATGGCTATGAGTCCTATGATTATTACATGTTCAATCATAATACCAATACTGAAGACTGTGTAACTGTGACAATAAAGACAACCCTGGAACATATAACAATTGTTGGAGTGTATAGACCACCAAAGTCAAGTGCAATGACCTAGAGGAATTCATACATTTCTTGCATGAAACACAGGAGGGTAAAATAATATTAGCTTGGGACTTAAATTTACCAGAAACAGACTGGAATAATATTGATTCAACATTAGTAAGGAAATTATTCACAGAGTATATTCAGGAACAACAATTGCTTCAGACTGTAAAAAAACCTACCAGGGGACGGAGCACACTAGACACCAGTTGAGTTCCTAAATAAATTACTGATACTTCAAGTCAACTTTTACCACCATTGATGTGCAGTGATCATGGGGTTATAAAGGTTATTTGTTGCTAGATAATTCTACGAAACTGAAATCTAAACCAATACACAGAAGGTTAATTACAGATTATATAGAAACAAAACAGCCACTATGTAAAATTAACTGGCATGAGGTGTTCAGTGGAAAAACTGCAGATGGAATGAGAAAAGTTTTGAAAGTGAAATTGTTTGAGTTTAACATCAGGCTTTAGGCATACAACATCAGAGGGTATATTTCCATAAAAACAAGATATCTGATTAAGGTGAGAGACAAAAAATATAAGAAATGGAAGAGATGTCGAACTACAACTTTGAAAACTGAAATAAGCAAGCTGGGCAAACAGATTAAGCAAATTTACCAGAAACAGACTGGAATAATATTGATTCAACAATGTTAGTAAGGAAATTATTCACAGTATATACTCAGGAATAACAATTGCTTTAGATTGTAAAAAAACCTACCAGGGGACGGAACTAGCTGGACACTGATTGTGTTCCCAAAGAAATTACTGTAACTTCAAGTCAAGTTTTACCACCATTGATGTGCAGTGATCATGGGGTTATAAAGGTTAATTTGGTGCTAGACAATTCAGCCAAACTGAAATCTAAACCAATGCACAGAAGGTTAATTACAGATTATATAGAAACAAAACAATCACTATGTAAAATTAACTGGGATGAGGTGTTCAGTGGAAAAACTGCAGATGGAATGAGAAAAGTTTTGAAAGTGAAAAAAATCAAAAAAATGTTTAACATTAGGACGGAGTCTGCATGTCTACCCCTGTGGTCGCATGGATTTCCACTGGGTGCTCCGGTTTCCTCCCACATCCCAAAGACACGCTGTAGGTGGATTGGATACTCTAAATTGGCCCTAGGTGTGAGTGTGTACATGTCTGCCTTCTGTGGAAGGTTGGGCACTGGGCTGGCAACTCAACATTGTAAAACTCCACTGCCAATCATGAGCGGACAGGTGATCCGCTGTGGTGACCCCTAACCGGGAAAAGCCAAAAGAAAAAGAAGAAGATCTAGCATACAACATCGGAAGGTATATTTCCATAAGAACAATATATCTGATTAAGGTGAGAGGCAAAAAATATAAGAAATGGAAGAGATGTTGAACTACTCACAATGAGTCTTCTCTCACAATTACTAAGTATTTTCTTTTTCCTCAGTCTTGGCTGGAAATCATGAGCAGAAAAGCAGCGCAACATTTTAGCACAATGCAGTAGTTAATAATTTACAGTGATATGCAGCAAAATTGGTCCTTATTCTATCACTTTTTTCATGTGCATAGGAAATGTACCTAGGAATAATTCATGTTTCAAAATGAACATTTACATGCATTTATTATTTTATAGGTATTTAAGAAAGATAGAGAGAGAGAGAGAGCAAGTGATCTGTTGATTATACATTAGATTTTATCAGTGCTTTTGGCCTTGATTGCACCTGTGCTAACTTTTATAGAAACATAGCTGGGGCTGGAATGAAGATATTGTCAAGATCTGACTTAGGTTATTGAACATGACAAGATGAAACAGCTTTCAAATGTTGCTGGGGACTCCAAAATTCCCACCTGTACAAAAGAAAATCCTCAGTTTTAGACGTCTGAATGCACAGAATCATATCAATGAAGGCTTGCCACATCACAATTAAACAGTGTTTAATTTTCTTCTGACATAAGAAAGTAGCTTTTCCTCTTAGCTGAAGATTATGTCGCACAGTTGGAAGATATAAAAAATATTTTTACAAAACTGGATTCTACCACAGTGAAATAAAGTACTGAGTGTTCTTGGCAGGAGTGAAAAAGTATAGTTATAATCAGAATGCAACATCTTAGAATACTGTCTCTAGCAAATGTTATAAGTGCTTTATAAGGGAAAGTTATGCATCACTAATGTCTAAACTTAGGTAGTATAAATATTTTATACCTCTAATTTGTCTTCTGATGATTGGAAAGGAAATATATGAGCAGTGGAATCAGAAAGGGGAAAATAAAAAGAAGCAGAACAGATCCTTAGGAAAGGTCATATCATATTTTTCAAATAATTCTTTCTTCGATTTTAAAGGTTTCCATCAGGGACTCAGTATGTTATCTCCCATTCATCAGTGTATCTCTCCATGCAAAATGTTAAACTCCACAACTGCTATAATACTCTACTTTCAAAATAAAAGTAGGCAACACAGATCAACCTTAATTTTGGGAGTACTGAAAGCATTCATTCCCCTTTAATTAACATTAAATCAGCTTTATAATCTCCTTACACATCACTAAACTCTGTCACATGAAAACACCTTACAATCATTAAACTAGAATATGACGTCAAACAAACCAGAATAAAAAAATACCATCTTGACATACATGGTAAAGAGCACAGATTAATCAAATTCATTGCCCCAAACAGACATTAACAATATGCTGGCACTTTATTATAGTTGTGACCCCCTGCACTGAACGAGTAACCAAGGAGCCTCAATCTTCACCACTGGCAACAGTGGGGAAAGTACACACTAGGAGGACGACAAGTACACACACAGTGAAGTGCAATTTCTCTTAAGAGCACACAGAGATCACAGTCAGTTTGGGGCTGGTTTCTCCCTCTTTCTCCAGATCCCCAATAAGACTTCCCACTGGCACAGCTATAGGGTTAAGATCTCAGCTGAGTGGCCAAACAAAGATCTCCATTGCCCTCTCTGTCCAACCATTGCTTAGTGTCCCTGTCCAAGGAGTTGGCACACAAACTCTTTGAGATTTAATTTATATACAAAGACACACACACACACACACACACACACACACACACACACACACACACACACACACACACACACACACACACACACACACACACAAACACTCACATGCACTCGCACATACACGCACACACACATACACACACACAAACACAGACACACACACACACACACACACACACACACACACACACACACACACACACACACACACACACACACACACACACACACACACACACACACACACACACACACACACACACACACTCTCCTGGGAATGGCTGGCACAGGTTTACTAGCTATGCTGCCTTCTGCCCAGACTATAAGGTAGTTCCTACTGTCACCAGCCAACTCTTTATCAAGTGGCCCTTGAGAAATGTTGCTTGAGAGGGTTGGGCCTATCTGGGAATACTTTACCCCATTCCCTGTCTTGACAGCTCATCTGCATTGGCATTGCTAGTGCCATTGTGGTGCTACACTGTCATATCATATGCCTACAACCCTAGGCTCCATCTTAGTAACATGGTATTTTGCTGGCTGGCTCGATGTAGCCATGTTAAGGGATTGCGGTCTGTAACTACCGTGAATTTCCTTCCATACAGTTGAAGTTTCACCAGTGCCCACACTATGGCTAGACATTTCTTTTCTACACCTGCATAGCATTCTTCTCTGGGTTGGAGCCTATGGCTGAGATATACCACTGGGTGCTCTTCTCTCTCTGAGGAAATCTGGCTGAGTACAGCCCCCACCCCACGGTTTGAAGCATCTATCTGCACAACACATTCTTTGCTGTAATCTGGACTGACTAACACAGGAGGTTCTCCCAAAGCTCCTTTAAGCTTCTGGAATTCCTGCTCACATACTGGAGTCCATACTACATTATCTGGCTTGTTTGTCCTTGTCAGGTCTGTGAGGGGAGCAGCTATGGTACTATAACTGGGGACAAACTTTCTGCAGTACCCTGTTGTCCCTACAAATGCCCTCATCTGCTTTTTGGTAACAGTGACAGGCCATTCCTGAATGGCTTCCACATTAGCAGGATCTGACCTGATCTTACCACTCCCCACTCTATGTTCCAGGAAGGAGACCTCTGCCATACCCACCTGACACTAACTGGGCTTAATGGTCAACTTCGCCCTATGTAGTCTGCCCAGCACCTCCCTGAAATACTGAAGCTGCTCTTTCCAAGAATGGCTGTAGATGGCAATATCATCAGGTAAGCAAGGGCAAAATCCTCTGCTCCTGCTAGGATATGATCTACCAACTGCTAGAAAGTCACTGGGGCATTTTTCATCCAAAAGGGCATCTTTGTGAACTCATGCAAGCCAAAAAGAGTCATACAGGCTGACTTCTCTTTAGCACTGGGAGTCAAGGGCACCTGCCAGTAACCCTTGGTAAGATCAATAGTGGTAAGATACTTAGCACCACCCAGCTGCTCTAGGGCTTCATCTGTCCAAGGCATAGGGTAAGCACCTGACTCTGTGTGACTATTTAGTTTCCTATAGTCCACACAGAACCTAATGCTGCTATCCTTCTTTGGTACCAGCACCACTGGGGAGGTGGGGTCTATATCATATGAGCGAAAGTTCAAAAGAATGAATGCTCAAACATCGAAAAAGCAGAAATATTGAACTTTATATTGTGGGGGGCTGCGCCCCCCACACCCCCACAAAATATTTATTCGAACTCCGAGGTCACACTATAGTGAGGAAAAGGCAAATATTCCTATCCTCACTGTACTGCGACCCCAGAAAAAGCATTTTGACGTCTGGCATTTTCGATCATAAGGGCGTTCGTTCTTTTGAACTTTCACTCTTCTGATATAGACTTGGGGAGGCTCAGGGACTGCTGGACTCCTGGATTACCCCTATTTCCAATAATCCTGAATCTCCTCCCTCAGAGTCTGTTTGACTCTCTCAGGCACACTATAAGGGGCCTGCTTAATAGGCCCTTGGGATCTTGTATCCACAATGTGTTGCATCAGGTGGGTGCACGATGGTTTCCCAGTGAACATGTCCCCAAACCCCTGTAACACTGCTCTAATTTCTCGAACCTGGGTAAGGGATAGCTGCTGGGACAATGCTACCCCTTCCAAAGAGGTGTCAGTCCAAGTCTCACTGAAGAGATCAATCACCAGATCCCCCTCAGCCTCCTCCTACCATCTACTGCAAATACTCAGCACAAGAGCCTCTCTATAATGGAAAGGTTTCATCATGTTAATATGGTACAATTTATGCCCCTGCCTCCTGCCTAGCAGTTCTACCATGTAGTTAACATCACTGACCTTCCTTTCTACCTTGTAGTGTCACTCCCAAGCTGCCTGCAGCTTGTTGCACATGACAGGAATGAAAACCATTACCTGGTGCCCTACAGTATACTCTCTAACTCGAGCATTCCTGTCATACCGGACTTTTTTCTGCCATTGGGCTTCTGCCAGGTTTTCCTGGGCCAAGCTCATGTGCTCCCTGAGCCTTGTTCTGAAGTTTAGGACATCTGCTACAGCAGACTCCTAGTGAGATTCACACTCACTCTCTCACTCATCTCATATCAAATCTAGAGGTCCCCTCACCCTATGCCCATATAGCAACTCAAAGGGTGAAAACCTGTGGATTCCTGTGGCACCTCTCTGTAAGCAAACAACAGATGGGGCAAATATTTGTCCCACTCCTTCTTGAACTGGTCTGCAAATGCCTGTAGCATCATCTTGAGTGTAAAGTTTAACCTCTCAATAAGACCAGTAGTCTGGGAATGGTAGGGGGTGGTCTTTAGGTGCTTCACCGCACAGGTCTGACATGAAATTGGCACCTCTGTCAGTCAGTATTTCTTTTGAGAAACCTACACTGCTGTAAATCTCTAAAAAAGCATTTGCCACCTTTTCTGCCTCAATGGAGGACAGAGCCACCACCTCAGAGTATCTGGTAGCATAATCTACTACAACTAGGATATACTTTTTCCCTGTAGACCTTGGCAAACTCAGAGGCCACACAATATCCATAGCTAACCTCTGAAATGGCTCCTCAATCACAGGCAAAGGAATCAAAGTAGCTTTCACCTTGTCTCTTGCCTTGCCTACCTTTTGGCACTGCTCACAGTTCCTGCAGTACCCTGTTACATCTCTGGAAATCCCAGGCCAATAAAAAGTTATGCATAATATGTCTCTTTGTATGCTTTATGCCCATATGACCTGCAAGGGAAATATTGTGGGCTATGGCTAGAAGTGCCAGATGGTAGGGTCTCAACACTACCAACTGCTGTATTCTGTCACACTCCAGCCCTTCCTCAGGGGTCCACTCTCTATACAGTAACTCTTTGTCCCGGTATACAGATTCCCCTTTCCCTTGAGAATCAGGTACCTCACTAGCTACCTCTCTCAGACCTTGTAATGTAGGGCCTGAGAGCTGATCCTGCCTCAGTTCTCTCTAGGTAACCCTTCCCAGCTCCCCTTTCACAGGAAGGCTGGTATCCTCTGACACCAGTGCCTCGCCTTCAGCCTGGGTACTACTACTCACCTCTGCCCTTGCAGTCACTCTGTCCAAGGGAACATCAGTATGCACAAGCAGCTGTGGCTCACCTTCAGTCTCACTGCTACACTGTTGCTCCCTCCCTGAAGTAACCACCACACCAGTCCTGTCTACAAGTGTGCAGTCTGTCTGGATCTCCCCCCAGGCTACTAGACCCACATGCTTATCTCCAAGCCTGACTGCATGTAACTGCATGCACACAGGGTACTGCATTATCAAAATCATTTCCTATCAGGACATCTGCAGGGATATCCTCAAACACACGTACTTACTGGCTTCCTTTTCCACCCGCCCAGTCAAGGTGAACCCTAGCCAAAGGTTTCTGTAATGAGGTCCCTCCTAAACCTCTGACTGGAGTAGACTGCCCAAGCAAGTAGTGCTCCTCTTTAACCATTGCAGACTTCACAATGGTTAGGTCAGAGGCTGTATCTCTCTCTTAGAAATGGCCTCTTTCTCATTTATTAAGATAGGGTATAACCTCTTGTGGTAGTTTGGTAACCTTGATGTGTCAAAACAACTTACTGCTGGAATTCTGTCATTCCCACTTACTGGTTCTCCCACCTTTTGATCCCCACCTTGCCTCCATGGACATCTGTATGCTACATTCCAACACTGGTTGCATTTACAACATTTAACCCTTAGTCGTGGATGTGTACCTGGACTAGTAGCTTCCCCCTGGTACTGGCAGACTCTGTTGGAGCAGTCTAGACTGCCCACCAATGGTTCCCTTAGACCCATGAGCAGCACTGGGTATCCCTTTCCTGTGCAGTGATGCCCTGCTTGCTAGTATAGGTTCCCCTTCTTCCCCAACTCATCTACAGTATTGCATTGTCTATCAGCTAACCAGATTCTCATGTTCTCAGGCAAAGTGCTAAGGGCTTGGTTCCTCACCAAAAGATCGGCCAGTCCTTCAAAAGTGGTGACCTGGCATCCACTCACCCACCTATGAAAATAAGTGCTTAGTTCAGCAACACATTCAGACACACTTTCATTTGTCTTGCATCTATGCTCATGAAACTTTTTCCTAGAAGCTTCAGCTGTTAATGAAAAAAACATTCTAACAAACAATTTTTGACTGTATTTTAATTTAACCAGTCAGTATCAGACAATTTATAAATAGCAGTTACAGCGTTATCATGGAGTAAGTGGGTCAGGAACTATACCCAGAGCCCTTGGTCAACATTATACTGTTTATATACCCTTTTAAACATAAGAAGGAAACAATCAGAATTATCCCCCTCTGTAAATTGTGGAAGAAATTTACTGATCTTTGTTGCTTCTGGGGTTCGGTTACTCTCTTCGCCATTACCTCCTTGACCCTGGCGAAGAGTCAGCATCTCCTTTTCATGTTGCATCTGCCTCTCATTCTCCTTAGCTTCCAGACATTGTAGTTTCTCTCCTGCTTCTGTTTCCCAATGCTTGGCCTCCAGTTAAAGTTTCTTTAACTCCAGATGGATTTTAAGTCCTCTGTGGAAAGGTTGAACTATCCATTTTCTGAGAGTGGTACATCTCGCAAAGCTACAAGCATTTTTGTCATAGTCAGGTTTTCATGAACCAGTCCTTTAGCCTGGCACATCTCAGCCAACTGGATCCTTGTCAGCTTGCCATACTCCTCTGCTGACATGCTTGTCTGCTCTCCCTGACTAACTATGCTACAAAAAAATAAAACAATTCTAATATGAAACTCTGAATGTTCACTGTGTGGCTGATTGAGAGTAGAAAAAAACACCTTCAGTGACCACTGTTTGCAGGCTACAGGAATTCAATATCCACACCACTACAAGCCAGTTAATATGTGATGTGGCTATCCCATCACTGCCAACCAAGTAATATATGGCACCCCTGCACTAGCCCAGTAATCAAGACGTCTCAATTTTCACCACTGGCAACAGTGGGGAATGTATGCACTGGGAGGGTGACAAGTACACACACAGTAAAGTGCAATTTCCTTTAAGAGCACACAGAGATCACAGTCACTCAGGGACTAGTTTCTCCCTCTTTCTCCAGATCCCCAATAAGACTCCCCAATATCACAGCTATAAAGTTGAGACCTCAGCTGAGTGGCCAAACCAAGATCTCCAGTACCTTCTCTGTCCATTTAGTGCTTTGTGTCCCTGCCCAAGTAGCTGACACACAAACTTTTTGAGATTTGATTTACACACACACACACACACGCACACACACACACACACACACACACACACACACACACACGCACACACGCACACACGCACACACACACACACACACACACACACACACACACACACAGACACACACTCCTGGGAATGTCTGGCAAAGGTTTACTAGCTATGCCCCCTTTCTGCCCAGACTATAATGTAGTTCCAACTGCTACCAGCCAACTGTTTATCAGCTACTTAAGGCCTTTAACAAAGGGTGTCCAATGCTACTGTGTAATGTTACTATTATCCAAATGGTAGTCTGACCAATATCAAGGCTATTTAGGAGTGGCCTGTAAAGTGTCACCATATAGATATGCAAGTACTCTAAGAACTTAAATATGTCTCACAAATATCAGCCAAGAAGACAGGTTTAAATATATTTAATAATAAATAATAAAAGAACAAGACAATACAAAATATGTATTCTCACTGACTTCATAGATTAAAATCACAGGAAATATTTAAAACAGCATTGCAAGACAGTCTCAAATAAATAGAGAAAACATCTAAGCTATACTTTACTATATTCCTATCTGAATCTAAAAGAGTTTCTATGCCCTAAAACTTACAGAACAACACACAGGCAGAAGTGCAGAAGGTGGTGATGAGTGGATGTTTCTAGGTCAAAGACAAGATACAAAATGCACAATCTCTCTCTGAGAGAGTTCTTAAAATATTACTGCTGGGTTAGCTTGGATGACATCACTTTTTGTCACCTGACTTTAGTTCCCAAGCTAAATCCCCAGTGTAGCATTTGGCATCGCCTTCTGAAAAATACACATTTCTCAGATATTTGCAGATCCTGGAAGTCATAAAACAACCAAAAAAATCACTTCTCAAACCTAGCAATTACTTCTCTTTCAAGACAATACAAAAAGCTTCTAGCTCTAGACATTGTGTCTGCTACTGCACTGAAACTGAGAGATAACATTTATAGCACAATTGTAAAACAATTTAATTTCAACTATTTCCTTGAAGTTTTGCAAGTTAACTCTGTATGTTCTAGTTTATACTGTTAAAATATATACATTTGCATTGGTATATAGTTTATATACATTTCTGTTCTTTTCCAGTAGGGTACATTGTGGACACATCCTTAAAGCTTAGTACCATACAAACCCTGCTCAACGCACACACTTCTGCACCTATAGTTTAATATACATATAACCTATAGTTCTAATACATTTGTAAGACAAGCATATGAATCATGTTGATATTCGCAAATGACATATGATTATTTACAAAATTCCAGATAGCTGGGCTAGCAGTATTGCCCTATGTCACAATAGTTCTCCTTGATTTATCACCATCCACAGACTCATCTGTTCTTTGAAATTTCAAGTGCATACCAGACTCTCAATTCTATCTAACCATCTTGTATTAGAAATCAGTCTTAGAAACATGGCTGCTTCACAGATTAATTTGACCTTTCCTCCTGCTCATCTTCTGTTTATCCCATTGCATAATGTCTCTCAATTAAATAATACATCCCCCACATTTGCATCAATATCACTGGCAGTTCCTTTTCTTTTCTCAAGTGCTTCATTGTTTCAGGATCATTATCAAATATCAACATTTTCTTGTACCAAAATACCTTTTAAGTTGTAGGGAATAATTTCAGTTTCAGTCTTTTATGCTTACTGTTCCTTATTGCATCACAAAACGAGAAAGGCTTTTAAAGACACTAAGAGGTAATCAAACTCTGCACCCTTTCAGTATTAATCCACTGCAGTTGTAGCAAATGTTTTTCCTTTCATATATTGAGAATCTTAGGTATTTTTCAATGCCTGAAACAGGTCATGATGTATAAGGAGGAGGTACAGGGTACAGTAGTCATACCTCTCAATTTTGCAGTGCAAGCATACCTCTCAACCTGCAGACACTGAAAATAGGTACAAATGCCCTTGAAAAGTAAAACTAAAAATCTGGACAATTAATTAGCATAAAATATGAATGCCAATAAGATTGTGATTTACTACTCAGAAACTCATTTTTTAAAAAACAGAGAGTGTCAAAAGTGATGGAAAAATATAAGCACATTATCAGAGACAGTGTAAAATCTATAGACTTTAATAAATCGTATTGCCAATTTCCACAACACAACGTCATTTACTTTTAGTTTTGAAGATGGGAGATGTACATCCTCTTTCTTTAAGTAATTATTGTTACTGATGTTGTTGTTGTGTCTTTCAGCTTATCCCGGTTAGGGGTCGCCACAGCAGAACTCCGGTCCGCTAATCTTTGGTAGTGGATTTTTACGTGCAGAGTTACCAGCCCTGATGCACAACCTTCAACGAAGGCATGCCCATTCACGCATGCCTCCACACAGAAGACGTTCCTGCTGAGAATCAAACGCGACAACGTCTTGCTGTGAGGCGACAACGCTACCACAGCACCACTACCGCGAGTCTAATTATTGTTACTGATAGGGTGGTCATATAGTATGTTTTTCTATGTACTAGACAGCTTTAAAAATAATGCATGATCACTCCAGTGGCTCTACTCAACAGAGGCACTAGGAACTAAGGTTGGGTGGTACGATGCCAGGGTAATCCTATGGGCTAGGCTTGTAAAGGCTCCAGGGCCATTAGCCTAGTACACACCTATGAACCTATGAACCTAAAAATCACTTCTGAATAGTACAATTTCACAAACAGAATTCTCCCAACCAGAGCTAGCTTGCCAAATATTCCTCAACACTTGCATGTGCTTTCTCTCTCTCTCTCTCTCTCACTCTCTATTAAGACTAGGCAAAAACTGTTATCAATATTGGCTTGACTTTTCCATATCTGACAAAGGGAAATTATTCATTGGTGTAACACCCAAGGAGACTTTAAAAAGTTCAGTCTTCTTCACCATTTTAACTATCCCATGTTTCAACAAATCTATTTTTTTCACTCCACAAAACAGCATATCATTTTAAGGCATGTTTTTTTGTATAATGTCTTCTAAACCAGTGAGGTAAAACTTCTTAATATGACTGATTATGTTAACTGCTACTGTTGCCTTTTCCTGTATCTCTGCCATTTGTTGCCTAACTGGCTTCATCAGCACCTGTTGGTCACGTAGATATCTGTCATCAATAATAGCAGCAACCCCCCACCTTTTCAAATAGACATAAAATATTTACTCCATAACTCTATTTGTAGTACTTCCAGGCTGTTGGTCACCTCACAGACCTTAAGTCGTAACAGCATTTTTTAAGTTCAATGGCTGGTGAATGCTGAATGTATCACATGGCATCACACTGGATGGACATAACACTGTACTGCTGGTGCTGTTACTACGTTCTTCATGTGCATTTACCCTGGGAGAAACACTCCATGTATCTGCCATTTCTTCAAATCCACTTTCATCAAAGGTAAGTTTGGCAGCATTTTGTCAAACTGCGTTAATTCAAAAGGTGATTCATTGGTGGTCTAACTGTGTGTTCATCAGAGTATGCTTCGTAGCAGTTAACAGTACTGGTCATTTAGTTAAACTGATAACATGAGATTTATGGTGAGGGTCAGGGAGTGGTGAAATTATTTAGGTTTAGGGGAAGGGAGAGTTAGGGTTAGGGAGCAACTGGAGAATTTAGGTTTAGGGAGCTGGAGGGAAGTTCTACGGTTAGGGAGTAACTAGGAATTTTAGAGAGTAGGGGGAGTTTTATTATTAGGGGACAATCAGGAAGTTTAGGATTTGCAAGAAGAAGGGGAGTCAAAGGAGTTGGGAGCAGTTGAGACATTTGGGTTTAGAGAGTGGGTGGCTTAGTGTTAGGGTCCAATCAGGGGGTGTAGCTTTAGGGAGAAGGAGGGAAGTCTTAGGGTTAAAGTCTGAGTTCTGGGAAAACTATGTTGTTTAGAAGGACTGCATTTAGAACAGTTATGTAAGTTGGGAGGGTTAGAGTAGCTGGAGGAAGGGAACTTGGGGTTGTATATTATTTGATGATTTTTGATTATTTGAGTTGTGTTTGGTGGGTTGCAAATTGATGAAGATTTCATCAGTGTTTTTCATCAGTTAGTGTTTTTTGATTTAATGACAGTCAGACATTTTATGACATAAAATAAGCCTTGTGAGCACCCTGAATTATACCACTCAACCTCTTAGTGCAAAAAACTGGACAAAGCCAAACATAATTAGGGGACAAATGCCCAGAAATATGGACAGATTTTAAATATTGCTCTTATAAACTTAGAACATTGCTAGAATAACAGGTTTTGTGTTAGCATGCATTTTCTGATGGATATGAAATCTGAAACTCAAATGTCTGTCATTGTTTAGTGACTTACATCCCTAATGATTTGTCAAAACACATACATTTTCTGATGAACAGGCCAAAACTATGAGGCAAAAATCTGGTCATTCTGCAAAAATGTTAACAGTTGAGAGGTATCCGAGGGTACTCTGTAACTCCCTCGCTCCAAAGTCACTTTGCCTTCCCTTCCTTTTAGCAACCACGTCAGGCAGAAGTTTTCCTACAAGGAACTGTTTTCCTATCAACTCTCCTGTGCAGCATGTCAAGTTGTTACATTTAGTTCAGATATTTTTGTGCCTTGCTACTATATCAGTTTCTCCTGAATGACCATTATTCACTTCAACTTTCTGGTGTCCACTTTTAGGGCCACTGTTTCTGTTTAGGACTTCCATTAGGTCTATAAGCTACTTATCATGTTTCCTGGAATGACATAAATGCAGCTGATTGTTCCAATGAACGATTGTTTCATCTCTCAGCTCCCCTGCTATCTTCTTTACACACTAAAGGTGTGCACTGCTCACATTTACTGCCCACATGTAACAAATTTAATGTCAAAGTTCATGTCAGTTGGGTTAAACATCCCCCTATTTCGCCTACTATTTAACAAAATTTTGTAAAATCGGCTGCATCTTTCAATAAAGTGAAATGCACCTTTTATAACAGAAAGTCAAGAAAAAAGTACATTTTAGTAAGCTTACGTTATAGGTTTTAATGGTGCCTTTTTATAGTGCTATATTTTACTATCCTTATTTTACAGATTTATAAGTTGCTGTCTTCCCCCATTTAAATGTTATTTCTGTTTCATTTTAATACACATTGGTGTTCTATTTTTTACATGTGGCTGTAAAAGCAATGTTTTAAAATGAGTCAAACCTTTTCACTGATTATGCAAACTTAGCTGGGAATTTAAACTGATTATGCAGTTTTAGCTATGGAAAAATATGAGATAATCATTACTGTGTTATGAATGATGCAGTACAATTGCTGAATTCTTGACAAAGGATGAGTATGACTAGTTGACACTGTCTCTTTCTATCTCTCTCCCTATCTAGGCTATAACACACTAAATCATTCTGTGCTTACAATATGTATTATTTTGAACATGACAACCACACAACCAAAAGTAGCATCTGAATGCATTTAACTTACTTGTTTCCCATTAACCATATATGTGCACTTCAACAGACCACAAATCTTGGTTAGAAAACCTCAAAATGCACTCTCTCGTGGCACTCCTAAAAATCATCGATATCTGTGCAGTAACTAAGACCTGGTTTAAGGCTCCAGAGAGCACCCCTGCAATACCAGGTTACAACTCTTACCACACTTTTCGGCCACAAAAACAAGACCGAAACACTAAAGGTGGAGAAGTGTTCATATTCACCAAGGATATTCACAACTCCTGGCTAGTTGCCCAACACAGTGCATCTGAAATTCTCCAGGTGCAACTAACACTAGGTAAGACTGCAATCCAAATTGTAGCTTGCTACAGAACCCCCACCATGCCCCAAGATTCTCACTACACCTTTCTAAACATACTGGAAAATATTAAGATACAACCAAACACCCTAATACTGGGTGATTTCAACTACCCTGCCATTAACTGGGAAAACTACTCGGGTGCCAGCTCCTTTTCCCAACGGTTCTTGGAATTCATAAATTCCAATGCCCTGGATCAACTAATCCATTGCCCCACCAGGGGCTCCAATATCCTAGACCTGGTCATTACCAACATGGGAGACAGATGCTACACACCACTGGTCACCCCCTCATTGGTCAGGTCTGACCATAAGCAAATCACCCTTGACATCCACATCCCACCCCTACCCCCCAGTAAAGAAACGTCCTTAAAAAAATTCTCCAAAGCCATGCTACTGAAGTCAGAAGTGACAAACTTCATGACACCCATGCAGACAAGATCTGAAAGTTTGACTGCAGAATCCTACACTAAGACACTGTATGAGCACATCCACTCGTGCATGAATCGTGCCATCCCAAATAGAGCCAAGATGCTCTTCTCCAAAAAAAGGAAGCCAATCTGGTGGTCCCCTGCTATAAACGAACTATACAACAGAAGGAAGAAATGGTTGCAGAAAAGAGGAAAATCCCAGGATGCAAAAAACTCCATCACCAGCCTCAGTAATAAGCTGAGATCTCTCATAAAATCCTCAAAGGCTAGTTACAAAAATAAAATTGCCAAAGATTCCAAAGACAACCACAAGGCATTCTATAGTTATGTCAAGAATCTAAATGGCAATGCTCAGATCTGCTCTGAGCTACAACAGAATGGCATTAAATATACTGATCCCAAGGATATTGCCAAGATCCTGGCAGATCGATTCAGTGCCAACTTCACCCCCCTCTCACCCCCTAAATGGCCCATCTCAATACCGAAAGATTGCCATATTCTGGTAATATCGGTCACACAGGTAAAAAACGCACTCTCCAAAGCTAAGACTACAGCATCCATGGGACCAGATGACATGTCGGGCTGTGTACTACATGAACTACAAAATGAACTGGCACCTCACCTAAGTGTCATGTTTAATCATATCCTCACCTCAGACTTGGTACCCACTGAGTGGCGCACAGCTACAGTTATCCCACTCCACAAGGGGGGATCCACCTTGGATCCCAGGAACTACTGCCCCATCAGTCTGCCGAGCCTGATCTGCAAGGCCATGGAACGTATTATCATGGAACTTATAAACAAAGACATTGGCAACCTTAAAACACTGGACTTTGCCCAGTTTGGGTTTGTGAAGGGCCGATCTTGTCTCCTGAACCTTATTGACTTCTTCAAATCAGTCTCCAGAGCCATGGATGAGGGTAAGACAGTCCACACAGCCTGTCTGAACTTCACCAAGGCCTTTGACACCATCCTCTACTCTGGAATCATAGATAAACATACTAAGCTGGGCATTAATCCCTACATTACTCGATGGGTTGCCAACTGGCTTACTGACAGAACCACATTGTAAAAGTAGCTGACTCCAAATCCAGCTCCAGACAAGTGACATGTGGAGTACCTCAGGGTTCAGTCCTGGGACCTCTCTTGTTTGGCATCTACCTCTCTGAAGTACAGGCCATCACTAAGGGACTCTGGCTAACAAAGTTCGCAGATGACTGCAAACTGGGAGCCATTATTGAATCCCCAAATGATGTGGATACTCTACAAAAGGGCCTTACAGAAACAGATGCTTGGTGCCAGAGCCATGGGCTCAAGCTCAATGCCAAGAAATGTATAGTTATCCCCTTTGGGAAAAAAACATATACCTGTGAATTATCGCATAGGTGTCAGTACACTAAACACCAAAAGTGTGATAAGAGACTTAGGGACACAGGTGTACAGTGGTCTCACCTTCAATAACCACATCGCCACAACAGTCAGGAAATCTTTCTACGTGGCACACCTCATCACTAAGGGCTTTTCATCCAGAAAAGAGGAGGTCATTGTCCCACTGTACTCATCCCTCATTAGACCCATTATAGAATACAATGCCCCATTTGGTATGTACCTCTCAAGACATCTGCAGCAACTGGAAAGGCCACAGAAATACCTCACTAAAAGAATCACAGGCCTAAAGCAGATGCCATATGCTGACCGCCTTAAAAAACTCCAGCTATGCTCTGTCGCATATCGTCTACTCCGAGGCAATCTCTGCTTAACATACAAGGCCATGTCAAACCCAGAGCTGTTGGACATGATACACTTAAAGAAATCCTAACCCCTCAGAGCCACACACTACAGGAATCTAAATCTTGTCATCACAATGAACAAAACATGCTGGAGGGATAGGTTCCTGACCCAGAGACTCCCCAGACTCTGGAATAAACTGCCCATACATGTCAAGCAGAGAGCCTCTTTGGCCCTCTTCAAAAGGAACCTTGATGATTGGATGGGAGAAAGAAAATTCACCACAGGGATCACGTCAGTCGCCCTGCTAGACAGGGGTCCAGGGAAGTAAATAGTGTGAGAAGAAATAGCCAGGGAATTGTTATGGCTAGCCTTGTATAGGCCCTAGGGCCTAGTACCAACCTATGAACAATATATGTAAAGTAGTCAGCATGAATAGAGTTTGGGGAACCTGATGAAAGCCTACCATACCCAAATGAGATTCGCACTGTATGTCTGATGGAAAACCTATGACCATTATCTTCTGAGAGTTTCATGCAGCTCACTCTCAGCTCAGTTCCTTTAATTCTAGCTTATCAGAAATTTTAATTTTGCCAAAACTATTTCAGTCACACATACACTGATTTCTAATAAGGTCTAATAATAACTTTTCAGTGACACTACAATTTCCTGCTTTTATGGTAACAGGCTGACACCAATAAAACCACTGTGGCATAGCAACGATATAATTATTGCATCCACTCTGACTGAAACAACAATACTATTAATTTAGTGTAACTACAGAAAATAGACACTCTTCAAGAAGCAGATGCCAACAGCTTTTATTCATTAGTTTTAATTACCTTTATATAAATGAATAGGGAGATTAGCTACAAGCTTTTGAAACTGAACAATGAAAGTCTTTATTTAAATAAAGTACGGAATACAATTTGAAAATTAAATACCCAAATAAATGTAAAGGAGCTATAAAATCAAACATTTTGTACAGACTTAGAAAAATGCTGACTGTCATATAACTGATAATATAGTCACTGCAAATAACTGTAACCTATTTATTTATAATGTTTAAGTCCATTTAGCAGTTTCAAAAGACTCAAAAGCAAAATGTATAAACATTAATTCATATATTCATATGTTCTGGGCAGTAATCTATCTCTTTTTATATCTGCAGTCAACAAAGTCCATTGAACAATCAAAGGAAAAAGAAAAGACTTAATGAGCTGTACCGTTGCACTGAACATATAGTACGATATCAGCTCATAATTAACATATAGTACGATATCAGCTCATAATAACCATCTATGAACCTTTCCACAAACCAGATGACATTACGCTGAAATGGATGTCCAAAAAGTATTTATTGGCAGCAAAGCAAGTAAAACTGAAAACAATAAACTCTGTTAACCCAGGTTTTGTCCTTGCATTATGGACTTCTTCAGAACAATGAACAAACCCAACTTGTTGGTTTATAAATACATTCCTAATTACAATTATTCAATTAATTCGCTAAAACCTATTACTATTTCAATTAAAACATACATTTATAAAAAAGTACTAAAATAAAAACCTCTTAAAGGAAGCCACAAAATATTGTCACAATACAAAACAAAAAGTTGAATTGTTGTCTAAATGTTCTTAATAAACCATACAATGTATAAACATACTGTTATGTTAAAATACAATTAGACAAGCAAGTAACAACAAAAATAGGGGGGTCCCGAAGTTTGTGTTTCGAAAAGACCAATCTTTCAAAGAACTCTTACAGAAGAATGGTTGCTCAAATAAAATTAAAATGGGTAGGAGGTGTGGAAACTATAAATGTGGTAGATGTTCCACTTGTAAACGTGTTATGACAACAGGGGGAATATATGAGGGTAAATCACAATAAAATTCCCATTGTAGGACATTATGACTGTTACACACAGAATGTAGTATATATCGCACAATGTCAAGAATGTCCTGTTTTTTATGTGGGAAAAACAGCTAGACAATTCAGAGAAAGAATAAGGGAACATATACTGGATATAAAACACAGTAAAGTTACCAATGCTTTAGCTAGACATTTAATGGCAAACTCTGATCATGAGTTTAGGTTTTGTGTGATACAGCATATCAAAAAAGATGTACAAGGGAAAATTTTAGACATCCACCTGGATATTTGTGAGTTAAAATGACAATTACGGTTAGATGCCCACAACTATCCAGGCATTAGCAAAAGCTTTAGCATAGCACCCGTTCTTAAGTTAAAACATATTTTAGGATAGTTTATTATTATCATTATTTTCTATTTTTTGTTTTTATATTAGTCAACATTGGTTATTTATTTAATAGAAGGAATACACTCAAAGTATCCCATTTACCTCATGCAATTTATTGAAATGGTTAGGATACCTATAGTTATATGATAGGATTTTTCTTTAACAATTAATTTATAATAACAATATTTTAACATAACAGTATGCTAATATCCAGCCTTCTGATATCTTATGATAATATGGAAGCCTTACATGTCCGAGTTATTTTCAGAAATTAAATCTTAGACATTATAGTTTGTTATAGAACATTCAATGTGAACCGTGATAAATATGCAAATTTTCCAAAATGTCTGTATCTTGTCTTGACTATCTTCTAAAGAAATATTGTGTTGCTTATTTAGTTTAACAAATACAAAGATGTGTCCTTTTTTATCTTCATTTGTAATAACATTGGCAATAAGATTATTTCATTAATTCAGAATAGCTGGGTTTTCAAATCCTGTGCACTCAAAGCTCTTACAGTTCTCATATTTGTAAGCTGATTTAGTGCAGTTCTGAAAATGATACCTCTTTAGTATCTCACTGCGCTTACGAGCAAAGTAATTCTGTAATATGCTCACAAATTGTACATATTTATTTTCAATGAGACTGTAGGATTCAGAAGTCTCCTCAATAAACTGTACATTTCATGTTCATGAGAAATACTATCACAACATCTGCTGCAATGTCTCTCTGTGTATTTCTAACATTTTAACTATAACTTTACTTCCATTGAATAAATGAATCATACTGCTTGGAATGAATTAATTATAACAGTTTGGACCACACTTTTCATGCACTGGGCTGTTAACACTTTGGATTTACTACTCAAAATTATACTACATGAACCATAAAATGTTAACTTAGCAATTCATATGACAATGAGAGCACCTTTTCTTCTTACAGGAAATTGTTTCATTGAACTCCGATTAAATTCTGATATGTTAAGGAAAGGAATTTCCTTTCATGGAATGAATCCACAGAGCTATTGACTTTGCCAAAAACTGGAAACCCTTTTTGTTCACAAATAATATAATTATTTATGTAACACTTTAAAAACATTCTGAATATTGCATTATTTGGTGGAAAAATATATTCATGAAAGTTCAGTAAACAGCTCTTCTGCTGGAATTCAACATTAACTAGGCTGTGTGACAGAAGAAGGCAATGTTGCACCTTTTAAGCAATTATTTACCACTAAGAACAAATTAATCTTTTATGCAACCTCATAATCTGTTTTCTTTTTCCATCATTGGGAAGGCAGATTGTTTGTAAGTTCTCTTATTGCTGACAGATATAATAAAAGTATGGCTCTCTTTATATTAGCAGAAGGAAGGGCATTAACTGTATCTGTTGTATGATGACATATAAAAATATTGTTGTTACAAATAATGAGAAGTTGGTATAATTATTCTCGCAGCACATTTGGGAACAAAACCTGTGTCACTAACCAATATGTTCATAAACAGTAACTACAATTATATCTAATGTAATAAGGTTACACTTTTAAAAGGAGAGATAAAACTGTACCTAAGGGTCCAGATGAAATTCCCCAGGTAGTGATTTCCTAAATATTCTGATTCTCTAATTTTACCACTAGCATTATAACGTCACTCACCAAGGCACTTAAGGAGGGTGTAGCCCAACTAAAATGGAAATTCAGATGTTGTCTTTCCCATTTTTAATATAGTTTGCAACTTCTGGACTACCACTTTGACCCTTCCTCTGTAATATTAACAATAGGATATTGGATGATCTCAGAGCACTGTTGTGAGCCCAGCACTATTTGATATTCATAAGTATAACTTTGCAAGGGACCAATGCATCATTGAGCATACTGAATTTTGATTTTTTTTAGGTTATGTTTACATTAAAATAAGGAATTCAAAAGGAACCAAAATGATGCAGTATATTTAGACTGGCCAAATAATTCACTATTTCCTCGTCAAGAAGCACTGACTCATTATAAATATGGAAATAGTAGTCATTATATACAATTACTGTAGGGCTAGCTGAGAGATAAATCCTAGACAGTAAGGGTTTCTGATACCCTTTCTGATATAGTACATAGTACTAATGAGGCATTACATTGATCAATACTGTACCTTCTTTTTTATGGTGTGCACTTTGTATATATATATATATATATATAGTCCATCAGGGGAATCTGGTTAGCTACATTTGCTGATAATTATTAAGCAGGAAGTTAAGCAACATTTGATGAGGATAGGACTATATCTGAGAAGTTTAACAACAAACTTGAGGATTACTGCAAATATAGTGATTTAGTCTGTAAAGGAAAACTCTACCTTAGAACTAAAAATCATGTTTTTTTATTGTATCTTTATTTTCTGAGCTATTGTAATGCCTCAGAATCACTCCAAGTGCTTCTTTTACAATTTTAATGTGTTTCCCTCAAAATGGCAGATGATGGGGCCTGCCTTGCTAATGTGATCTTGTTTTCTTGTTTTCATTCCTTCTTCCCATAATACATTTCAAGTCCTCTTTATATGAGCCATGCTTGACATAAGGAAGTGGTGTTCTTTTCTCATGCCATTAAGATAGTATGGTAGGACTGTGAAGCACTGTCATCTAAACACACCTTCTGCAACAGAGCTACTTCTAGGTTTCCCTAACTTAGCCTCATTTGTGTGTTTATCAGAGCTTGTTCTATGCTATAAATAGCTGCTAGCTACTTCTAGCAAAAGAGAGTAGGTAAGTAGCATGCATTTGTAATTGTATTTTTGTAGTTTTAAAATAATTGACAGACCTTCCCCCACACTCACATGCTGAGATGTGAAAACTCTCACTACAGTAAATTATCCTTGCTGTACAATTACAGATGACAAGTAGTATGGCTCCAAACTTATCTGTCTGCTACTTCCCAATGTCTTCAATAGGAATTTTTTTTCTCTCTCATGAATAATGCAGAATTTAAATGTGCTTAACTAGTTCATCCCCCCCTTTTCTATTTCATATTTATTTATACTGTGGTAACCAGTAAAGTGAACTGGACCCAGGACCCTTTTCAGTCACAACTTGGGCTACACTGGAAAAAATAATAAAAAGTTATAAATGCACTTAACAATACATAGAAAAAAATACATACTGACATAAAGACATTGACAACAATTGCATGTGCAACACATAGACAATATGTGGCAGTGAATAAGTAAAACATTAAGCAACATTTACTGGAATGTATATATTAATAATGCATAACTCTACTATGTTCACTTTATTATAAATAATGTATGTGTACAAAAACATGTGTGTGTGTGTGTGTGTGTGTGTGTGTGTGTGTGTGTGTGTGTGTATGAAATGGAGAACTAGATTATATGCTTGTGTGTGTACTTCATGTCCTTTAACAAAAAACAACTAAAAATGCAAATGTTGTGTACACACACACACACACACACACACACGCATGCACGCACACACACACACACACACACACACACACACACACACGCGTGTGTGTGTGTGTGCGCGTGTGTGTGTGTGTGTGTGTGTGTTAGTGTATAAAAATGTATGTAGCATGTAGAATACTATATGTGGAATGCAGTATTGCATACTGTGTTTACATTTTACACACACATGTCTGACCGTGTGTGTGTGTGTGTGTGTGTGTGTGTGTGTGTGTGTGTGTGTGTGTGTAGTCAATAGCCAGGATTTTATTTATTAATAACTGCCCATGTCCAGGAGGGTTGTGGGTGCTATCCGTGGCAAGAATTTACAATGCCCCATCCACTTGTCCAGATTCCTTTTGAACAGTGTCATAGAGGTGCTCTGCTTCACATGAATTGACAGCCTATTCCAAAGATGTGGTAATTGCTGGGAGACAAATCTGTCCCTCCAGCATATCCTATTCAAGTCGAAGGCCATATTTAGGTCCCTGGATCTGTATATATGAGATATGCATCCCCCTCTGGGAGGATATTGCAAAAAAGCATAGGAGATCTTTTTATGAACATTATCAGTGCACCTAGTTGATATGGTTGCCACTAATCTCTCTCTTTCTGTAGTTCTGCACTGTGTGTGTGGTGGCAGGGGCTTAATTATAGTAAATGTGTTTATACTTTACAAGAAAAATATTTTCAGATTTTTCTCTAAATGACACAGAAATCTTTGATACTACATTTAATTTATCTTAACATATAAACTATTATAAATAACCAACATTTAAAGCTTAACATTTCAATACTGTGTTGCTGCTTATGTAAATTTGTCAGTAGAGTTGACAACTGCCTTTAAACCCCTGACTGATCTAATTGCTTTGTTTTGCTATCAAAGGGGAGTGTTAAGTTCTTCTCTTCTCTGCAATACAAACAGTGGAAAACAGTTCCACAGCTTTCTCTTATATCAGTTGCTGTGTTCCTCACCTTAGCAGAATTAATTGCCCATCTAAGATTGACAGCAGTACCTGACAGGGTAAACTACAGATTTAACTGTGTCCATTATATGTTATGTAGGTGGAGACAAATTCCTCTGCAAAGTATGTGAGAAGTTAAGCTAAAAAAAGTATGTGGGCTTTCCCCCTCCTTTGATTCCAGTTCAAGGAAATAAAAGTTTTAATAAGTACATGCAGGTTTCTGGTACCTATACAATACTAGGACAATACTGTAGGGAACAAGTAACCTAAGGACTGAGTTAAACTGTAGGAGAGGGTGGAGTTTTCCTTTAACATAAGAATTTTTAAATGTTTGCACCTTGATATAAGCTTCCAACATTTCCAAATAGTGTGAGAAAAGATGACCTAAGCAATGTGATGGATCTTAAATTTATCTTCCTCTATAAGGTATTAATCTTAGTTAAAAAAACATTATGCAGTGATTCACTTGACACAAAATGGAATTATCAGATCTAAGCTAGTCATAGCATTTCTGTTTACATCACTAGGTAAATCTATATCTGAGTATAATGCAGCATCTGTTCATGCTGTACTAAGTAAACTGTGCAGCTTAGAAAGGTACAGTTATTTTACTGAAAAATGAACAGGTTTACTTTCATATAGATTTGCACTTAGACTCAAACGTCTTGCACTGCACCCCATTTCAAAAAGACTATTGCAAGTAGGCCTACGTTTTGCCTTTAGATCTCGTAAGAATCTTTTAATGTATGAATACCTTTGTTTAGCTTAAATGAAACACAAAGAAAAACACAAGACAAACCTGTCTTAATTTAAAAAATGTAATCAGTACAAATATAGAAGTAGGTTTACCTCCCAAAGACACCCCTGTTTTGGCATAGACTGTCTTTAAGCTTAAAGAACACTTCCTCTTTAAATTGTCCTCCTTTCCATGCCATATGAGTAATGAGTTACTTTTTCTGGCATGATGCACAGCTGAATTTGTGTATTACAGTTCCAAAGGTTGTGCTAATGTGTAGTGTTTTTTTTTTTTAACTATAAGAGCCTATCTGCTCATTTTACGGTGTTGACAAAGGTTTCTTTTTTGTATACCAAGGATTATGGGTAGAAAGTTTAACAGAAGCTGTAAGTAACATTTCTGGCCCTTTTCCATTCTTAGGTAAATTATAAATCTTGATGCTGTTTCTTTTATTAAGTTACCCATTTTAATGCAAGTATATCAAGTCTGGGAAAGAGCAACAAAAGGTGGATAAGGATAATACAAAAGGATTGTAATGGAGGCTGGCAAGAGCATGTGAGTATATACGCATACACATATAAACAGACACAGCCACACACACACACACACACACACACACACACACACACACACAACATAATTATATATGTATACACACATCGTGTGTGTGTGTGTGTGTGTGTGTGTGTGTGTGTGTGTGTGTGTGTGTGTGTGTGTGTGTGTGTGTGTGTGTTTATGTATGTATATGGAAAGAGCATTGGATCCAGGATATAATCTTTATATAACAATAATGTGTATGTATTAGCTGACATCTGGCAACAATGTCAATCTGCCATCAAGACCATTGCATGATCCTATGTCATGCCTTGCCTGTGCCCCCAAATGACCCATGTTTGATTAGCAGCACAGGTGCTTGGAGGAACAGATCAAAGAGGATAGGAGTAAGTAGCCATTGCTGGCTCACCCATCTTGGGGGAGGAGGAGGGGCAGTTCTGGTTTGCCACTTAAGTGACACCTAGAGGGAGCACTGGATGTTCCACTCATGCAGAATGATTCTGCTAATATATGGATGCAAACATTTTTCCCAAGGAAGGCAGCATGCTTTGGAGCTCAAGAGAGCTGCCATGGGTGTTAGGGGTTCCAGGGTTTGGGAAGAGAATCCAGTGGGTGTGGCAGACAAGCCCACTACTTACTGCCTAGATGTCACCTTTTGGGCAAAGGAATGAGCTAATTAGGCATTCCAGCCAGGAAACAAATGAGCCATAAGGGGTTCACCTAAGCTGGAAGATACCTGCCTCCCACCCCAAAGAAGAAACAAATGGGTTAGTGGGGAGAAGGAAAGACAGACACTGGACACTACCCATTGGATCAGGGGAGACCAACGTATGGGTTTCCAAAACACAAGACATCAAATTCCAGCTGATCTCTCCATATGTGATCAATTGGGAAAGCAGATGAAAATTAGACAGCTGGACAGTAGCATACACTTGCTCTGTTTCAGTCATAGCCTTGTTAAACTTCAGATGTTTATTAGTCATCCAGTCTAGGGCAAAATCCAAACAGTCTTTTAAAGCTGAAAAATCTGTCACATTCTATGGATAAAAGGCAATATATAACTAAATAGCATCTGTATATGACTGATTTCAAACACCTCTCTCTAAAGTAATCTTCCTAAGTGGTAACATATCCATAGTGAACTGAAAGTGAGACAAAACTGAACACTTAGGTGTACAGCAACCCAAAAAGAGGAACCTGATGAAGTAAGACCAGACACCTCCCAATGAGTGCATTCTGAGAGATAAGAGGAGAGCCACTCAAGGACCCAACCAGATAAACTACAGTGTATTCTCATCCTCTAAATCAGGGCCATGGGTTCAAAATCAGCAGAGAGAGTTAGAAGAACCGGAATAGAATATTTTTGCTGATCTCTCACCATCAGAAGGTCATTCACCATTCTAATGAGGGTCGTCTCTGTATTGTGCCTAGATCAAAAGCCAGATTGACAATGATCAGGTACGTATGTGATATCATATATAACTGCAGATGAACATTTTATTTTATTTATTTTTACATTTGTTAACCGGGTATATCTTCCCAGTATTCTTTCCATAAACTGAACATTTAAGACAGGATGATGATTCTACAGGCAGCTCTCAATCAGTGAAGGCTTTTTTAAGGATGAAGTAATCAACACCTCTTTTAACATAGATGGAAAGAATACAGTTCTTGATGAGCTCCAAACATACCTCTTAATTGTTCAGATTTTCTCAGAATATCCAGATTTTTGCCTTACATTTTTGGTCTCTTCCTCATAAAATGTTTATTTTCTGGCAAATCATTAAGGACTGAAGTCACTGAATGACACACATTTATGTTTCATACTTTATATCCTTTAGAAAATGCATGCTAACACAAAACCTGTTAGTCTAGCATATTTCTAGGTTCATTAGAGCAATATTTAAAATCTGTCCTTATTTTTGGGTCTTTATCTCCACCCCTGATTATTTTTGGCTTTGTTCAGAGTTCCTGTGCTATGAAGTTGAGATCTCCACCCCTGATTATTTTGGGCTTTGTTCAGAGTTCCTGTGCTATGAAGTTGAGAAGGAATCTGAGACAAGATTTTACCTTCCTCATAAGATCAGACTCCAAAGTATAGCATGTCAAGCTCATACCTGAAACAACATTCATATGCCTGTCATAATGCATATAATCAAACTCATCAAAGAATATGTCTCACCCACTTCAAACTGCTACGCTCAGCAGTTGTGTCCTAAGGAAAGGACAGCTTTATCTAGGAAGTCCAAAAAAATGCAGCTTCCTTACATTTTCTAGAGTAAAATAACTCTGCAGGTAATCATACAGGACAGGCTACACAGCCTGTCAACCATCAGAAAGATTGCAGCTGGGCAATTAGATGAAGCACAGATCTCTTTAGACACAGAAATGTTCAGGTTTTTGAAAGAGATCTCCATCTGTCATGCAACATAATGCTTGTCCAGAACACATTTTTTCATAGGACGGTAATCCTATTCCCATATTTGTTCCAACTTCCATCTAGAAGTCAGCCTGTGATCAAATCAAGGTTCCCATCAACCCATAGCCTTAGGGACTGCACTAACTGGAGAGAGCTGATCCAGTATTCCGGCATTGACATTGTTATACTGTTAGTGCATCTGGATCATCTGCACTTACCCCTGAAAGGTGCAATTCAAGGAATGGAATAGGATGTCTGAATTTACAGCCCTAAGTGCCCTGTATTTGATTGGTTCCATATTGAATGACCACAACAAAAGTAAATTAAGCTTATATGATGCTCCAGTCAACAAGCAGGTTCTACCACAAAGTTCCTGGTCTGAAGAACAAACTGGAATAATAAATCTAGTGCATGTCCAAGCATATGGATTGCTGTGGAAACCACCTGAGTGATGACAGGAGTCTATAGCCAGACCAATAGCTTCACGGTAAAATCATGTCTCACCATCGGCCAATCTTCCAAGATTAACTGTTAAGGATATTTATGAGCTATGTCAATGAAGAGATAAGAGACCTGTTGCAGAAATGGTCCAAGCTAACCTAATGGATAGTACACACGGATGACTCTGAAGTTCTCTCCTGCCAAAAGGATACATCCAAAGGTGTTAGATCCCTCAGCCTTCGTTTTCATAAATTCCAGATGAGCTGAATAACAAATGGTACTTTATCTTCACAGAGTTGCCCTAAATAGGACTTAGAATTACATGTAGGTAATGTGGAAGACAGCAATAAAAGCAAGGGCCCTAACATTCATCCAAGCATATTTCCATGATAGACACCAGGCCAGCAATGCAGTCTATTTTTTTGAATGGATATTATTGATATTTATCAGAATGTGTTACTCTAGCTGATAGTGCAAGTGCAAAACCTAAGGACAAGAAGGAATGTTTCTATGGGTTCTGAAGATGTGTACAGGGACCTTAGAGGGCAGAGGCATAACTACCATTGCTAGGTCATCTATCACCCTGGACAATCCCCATATTAGCACCCCTCAACCTAAAGATGAAGTTGAGTACTGAAAAAACATATCTACCCATGTCCAAGCAGCTACCCCTTTTGCCCCACCTTAGTTGTAGCTGTATTTTACAGGGCAGTATCAACCCAGTAAAACAGGCTTCTTAAGACATTTGTGATACTCAAAGACTGCAGAGAGACTGCAGACTAGTTAGTCATTCTGTATTTCTAAAGAGAGAATAAGAACAAGGTGAGGAATGGTTAACTGCAGACAATAAGCATTGTGTTGGTCTAGGAAAAACAAAGAGAAATGTTTTTTTTTTTTTTGTTTTTTTTTTTATGAATATGGTTGACAGTTTTATAATAATCCAGGGTGGAGAGAAGGTCTGGGTGTCTTCACCAGTTCTATCCGATGGAGGCCCAAGAAAGTGCAACAGCAAAACGATACTGGTTAAAGAATGAACCATCTTTGGGCTGCTAATCAGCACCCCACTTTACAGGCTGGAAATAGCCGAATTGTGGAAGTCCTCAGGGTTCATCAGGCCTAGCATTGATTCAGACTGCTGCTTTGGTAGAATACATCTGCTGCTATTGCAAAAAGGTAATAAAGGCAAAAACACCTTCCCATCTGGAGAATGAACCAACACTGGCCCATGTTCACCCCAACTAAGGTAGCAGCCCATAAGACAGAAGAATGAAAGGGCCAGTCAGTCAGCATGGAACATCTAATGAATAGCAAGCAAGGAGTTAGATAATGAGAGAAGAAGTAAAAAAAATCATTCATTGCCCATTTTGTTGTTTTTTGTGTCCACTTTAAATAACAGAATGCAGTTATAACTGCCTGGTATAGCAGTAATTTCTTCAGAATTACCATTTGAGAAATCCCAGAATTTACCTTGCTACCTGACAAAACTTTCTTTTAGTCTAAGGCAAAATGTAATGAATCCATTGTCTGACACTGGAAATAGTTTGTGTAAGAAAAAGAAAACCCAATTTTATATGCACGGTGTTTAAAATACTATCACCCCTCAATGCATTCTTTATTATCGGATTTAAGTTATTTTTATTAATGGAGCATATTCATTTTTTATAATTTTTGAACTATTTAAGCAGTAATTCAACCTGTCAATATCTGAACTGTTGAAGATCATAAGTGATATAAGCAATATTTCTTTATTTATTTATTTGCTTGCCATTGATTACCTGGAAAGACCAACTAGGTAAAGCCTCTTTTCAGTAAAGGCCCATGGAGGAAAGCTCCACATTACATACATTTGTACAGGCAGTTAGCATAAGCTAACAATAAAAATATAATGTACAACACTGGGGTATATTTAATCTAACAGATGAGTACTATGTGGGTCTATGTTCAGCTACCGAATTTTAAAAAACACGAACCGCAAATTATCAAATGGAAAAAATCAAATTGCAAATGTAGCGAACAGCAACAACTTCTAATAAAACTTCATCAAATGACCATAGTCGGTCAACATCACACACTCACAACCAACCAAGGTGGGGGGGCGAACCCCCAAACCCCCTAATGTGGGAGTTGTGCCCCCACCCCCCCAACTATATATATGCCAACTCTGAGATCACACTACAGTGAGGAATAGGGCAATTATAAAAGGTTTCCCTTCACTTACCTTATGCATCACGTTACTTTGTGGTAGTTGGCCGACTATGGCCATTCAATGAAGTTTTTTTCTGAAGTTGTCGGTGTTCGCTACATTTGAAGTTTGCTGTTTTCCATTTGATAATTCACAGTTTGTGTTTTTTAAAATTCGGTAGCCTAACATAGACCCGTACCATATTAAGTATACTGCATAGAATTTACAACACAATATTATTTTATCAGCTATGTTTATGTTCCGTACTTATTTAGGAATTCTTTGTGTTCATCATTAGTCACTGGAGGAGTGCAGTTCAGCTCATAAAATAGTTATCATCATGGCTATCAGTAACTGCTACATGTATAAATTATATTTGCATTTATGTAGGTTGTAGTCTGGATTTGAGGTTATCATTTACATATATAGAAATGCAGCAATTCATAATGGTACTATACCCACAACCTGCAGAACAGAAAAGCTGTACCTTAACTAAGTTTCTGTGACACTGTAGATTTCAGTATCCAGGAAAGAGCATGCTTCAAGTCTGTGCCAGTGTTATGCCTGAGCCATATCAAAAGTAGACAGAGGAAATCCAGGGAAATTAATATATTTAAATGTTTGGAAGGTTACTGAATGTACACCAAAGAAAAGGCTGACAAGCAAGCTGCACTTGATGGTGATGGACCTTATGCTAATAAGATGGGTGGGGAATTCTAGTGTGGACTTAGAAACTGGAGCAGAACTGAGAGGCTCAGTATCATCATCAAAGTGGATCTCACTTAACATTCTTCAGTGGTAAACAGCCCTGCTTTGGATATTTGCATTTTACAACACAAGAAATACATGCCACTCATTTAGGCTTGTCTGTAGATGACACACAGGTAGGAGATGCCACTATCAACAAAGGACAAGGTCTCCAGGAACTTCACATCAGGTCAACTGAACAGCAGAAGTGGCATCTTG
The DNA here is from genome assembly GCF_019279795.1 of Protopterus annectens. Lineage (NCBI taxonomy): Eukaryota > Metazoa > Chordata > Ceratodontiformes > Protopteridae > Protopterus > Protopterus annectens. The sequence continues at coordinate 383,647,159 of NC_056735.1, read as the reverse complement.
GATTCATTTCCATAAATGGAAAACAATGTACTCTGCAAATAGGAGTCTGAAACATGACTTCCAGTTTAGAGGATGGTACTAAGAATGGTAAATAAAGATTAGGGGATGAGGCACTGCGGATAAACATCTTATTACTCTCGTACAGTGGAACTGTGCATTTCCATTGCTCCAGGAACATAACATAGAACTTCAGAATTTAGTCTGAATACTGGAAAGATTTAAAAGTTTATGAATTTGGCAATTTTAAGCTACAAAATGCTTTCACTGTAACTTGCATTTAGACAGCTATAAATATAAATATATATATAGATAAATATAGATATAGATATCCATATCCATATGCATATACATATATTACCTTCAAAAATGCCAGTTTGTTTTCTTCAGTGTAGTGTACAAAGAATCTTTTTTTATTTTGCATAAGTATAGATGCAATAAAATTCTGATGGAGTTATAGCTAGAAAAAGCACATAGCAATTAATTCCCAGAATTGTTATTGCTATCATATTTGGCAGTGTGCCTGTCGACCATAAAGCCTCTATGGGACCATTAGCCAGGTAGCCATGAGAGTGCTTTGTACTCTCACCAACATGCCAGCAATGACAGTACTTTTGATTTTTTTATGTATGCAGAGCTACATTATAGTTTCAACAGGATGTCCAGGGTGAGAGAGGCATGGAAAGTATCACAGGCATTTAGTGTTATGGTTTCAGGAGAAATATGGAAGGCAATAAAGGAATTGGAAATTAGATATAATTTTTTTTTAAAAGTCACATGTAAGATAGTATATTAAATTTCTGTTTGACAAGAAGTGAAGATATTGAAAACATTCAAGACATTAGAATGAAGAAATTAATTTCAATTAACTTCCCCAGTATTTACTTGGAAGATTTTTGAGGAAAGCAACTATAGATGGGAATTAATGGGCAAAGGTGGCTAGAAAGTGAAAGCTGTGCATAGTTGCAAGGCATGGTCTCACAGGCTATAATACATAATCTTTGGTGAAAAGCTAGGAACTTAGAGGTATGGTGAGATGAACATAAAAGCAATGTGGAAAGGCAGGATTATGGCTTAGGCAGGCAGGCAAAAGAAAGCAGAGTTGAAGGAATTTGCTGCAATCCAGTTTAAACTTCAGTACATCCAGAAGGAATAAAGTAGTTGGGCAGAATTTAAACAGGAGGCTATGCTAGCTCGAGGCCAGGACCAAGAGTTACTTATAAAGTAAGATACTGCTCAAACAGAAACTGCTGGGCATCCAGGAAGATAGAGAAGTAAATGCCAAGCTTTTGTCCTTGAAATTAAAATATCAAAGGAATATGGGTAGGACACATTGCCTAAGGGGAACAAATTAGGGCCTGACTCAATTAAAAGGAAGTATAGGAATGTTTTGCAGATATATACAGGGGCTTATATGTCAAGGGGTCAAGTGACAGTTGTATCCAGTAACAGGTATGAGAAGAGAGGAAGGCCACAAGATCTTCAAAGAAGACAGGGTAATGTCAGATGAAAGCATAGCTAGGAGAAATGTGATGTGAAGTACAGATTGAAAAGATGGTATGCAAGTGATATAGCTGGCTCCCTTGAAGATTTTTTTAAGTCAGTTGGCTTGGAAGTAGTCCATAAGAGTTTTTCCTCCTATTCAGCAATATTATGGATTAGATCAAAATCCCAAGCTCTTGAAGAAGGCTTGGATGACGTTATTTATGTTGTTTAAATATCACTGTGTATAATGATATGCTGCTATCCCTGTGGCATATCCCATCTCGGTCATTATGGCTACTTCTTATCTATAAAGCTCTGCTAAACGTAATTCCATGTTTCCATCCATGTTTTGACAGTGTAAACTACTTCTTGAACTAAATATTGTTGCATATTCTTACATCTGTAAATATGTGTATCTATTTATGTATATATCTTTCTATTTGCTTCTAGCATATTCTTGTATCTGTAGATATGCTTTGTATTACCTATTAATCCTGTTCATCTAGGCTGTGCCTGCAAGTGGTCCTTTGAAATCAGTACACTATCCCGGTAAACAAATATTAAAAAATATATATATCAAATTATCAGCAGGGTTTTGATAACCTCAAAACTACAGACCCATTTCTTTAATTGATACTGATATAAACATCTATGCTGGGGTAATTGATACTGATATAAACATCTATGCGGGGGTAATTGATATTGATACAAACATCTATGCTGGGTTACTTGAAGTGCATTTGGAATGGGTTGCTCTGAAGAGAGTGAGGATTCCTCTGGCAGATTTTGTCAAGGGTTGTGCATCAGAAGATCACTTAAGGCTAATTCTCAATTTTATAAAATTTGCAGAGATGGACAAATATACATTTACAGACATTATACAATCTGACATTAAAATACCTTCAGTTCCAATAGTTAAGAAATCTTTGAAATAGTCTTAAAGGTCACAGTGCTAGGAGATATGTTTTTTTTTTTACTTCAGTAATGGCATTATATTAAAAAAGAAACAAAGTGGAGAGTAATAGGTAATAGCTCTAATGAGTAGTCCATTGAAGTTCAGATAGTAGCCAGGCAAGGCTGAAGCCTGTCACCACTCCTGCTCCTTTTGGTCAGTAGAATTCTTAAATCTTGAAGGGGTCCCTAAATATGATTATTTTATTATTTTACCAGTATTAATTTATTTGCATATGACTGCAAGGTAGTGTGTAAGGAAATTGAAACTGAGCTGACAAATTTTTAAATCTGTTTGAAGAAATGACTCCCAATGAGGGTCCTTTTTCATCAGAAGAAATAAGTTCTTACCCTCATTGTGTGGAGCCAAATTCAATCATATGGATTTTCCAGGAGCATATGGGAATATAAAATATTTAGAGATACATGTGGGAGGAAGTATATGTTAATATGATAAATAGGTGGCTTAAGATAGGTCATTCCTTCAAAGGAAGGATAGGTGCAATTAGATTGATGAATCTCTTACTTGTATAGCTAGCTCATCATGTGTCCGGTGACAGTTATGACAGAATTTTCAAGGAGACTGAAGGGCTTTGAATAGATTTCTGTGGAGGGGAAAGGAAAGAAGACTGGGGGCATCTAGGAAAAGGGACAGTTTCTCAGTGAGGGGAATGAGACCTCCCATTATTGATTAAACATGAAATCGCTTGTAAAACAACTTCAGAAATTAGAATACGTAATAAGGAAGAGATGGTGGAACAAGTAAAAAAGCAAGGTTGAAATTGGGCAAACTTGAAGAGGTTCACAGCTGCCCAGGTTATCACTTCAAACTTTGGAAAAATTATTACATGAAAAATGCATAGATGGTATTACTATTATTTCACCTATAGAAAATGACTGGACTCAGTTCAGCATAAGGAGTATTATGAAATTAATTAGCGATTTGGATTAAATGGAATTGACTTAATGCTATCATGTGTAGGGGGAATTCAAAAATGTACAAGAAGCTGGTCAGAGTAATAGGAAAACAATATGTTTTGAGAGTTTGATGGGAATGCAGAATTATGTTTTATATCTCAGAAAGGTCTGAGAAGGGTATGGTTGGTGTCTTATTCAGAATAATGGGGTAAACAGAGTGGCAGTTAGCACTAACATAGATGGCTAGGTTGCTAGATAAAGCAAAGGGTAGAATAGAAAGATAATAAATACTGGAAATAGGTTTAGCAGACAGTGGTAGTTTTAAAACATTGGTCCTCTTTATGACCTTTATCACGGAATTTTAGACAGGTGGTGCATTACTGTTACAAGAGTAGTTATTACATGTTGAAAGACTAATGACTTATGCTGGAGATTTCGCCATCTTACACTAGGAGAATCCTATATCTGCTGAGAGTTCCAGGTAATGCGAGGGATACAGGGAGACATTAGAACATGACAGGATGTGCAAGAAGTGGTTACCTTCAAGATGTGATTTTTTTTTTTTACAGTAAAACTTTATTGATCAAAACTAGGTTAAACAAATAAAGAACATGCTGAAAGAGTAATAGATGTAAATAGATAAGCTTTACACTCAATTGTCCAATGAAAAGTATTGTAATGTACTTCACAATTTTTAATCTTTGATGCATAACCTCTCCTCTTAGCCAACATTTCTAACTTCTACCTCCTGCTCAGCAGAAATCATATTATATGATATTATACTAAATACTATGTGCAAAAATATATATACTTAGCAGGAAGAAGCAGAGGGAGAAAGACATTTTCCCACTATTTCTTCACCATTTTATCCATAAACATGTTACTGAAGTAATTTAATGGCGTATTTTCTTTACCATCTACTTATTTACTTTCATTATATGATATACAAGGGTTAACATCTGTTTCAACATCAATCGCAGAATTCATTTCCATAGTTTTCAGAGCTTTTTGCTTCATGCTTCTAAACATCTTACCCTGGACAGCATGCAATATAAACTGCATAATCATACCCAACCATATAATAACACATAAGACTCGTATTTTATACTTTTTACAGAGGCCTGACTCAATAATTCATATCCACTGAATACAGAAGACAAAAACAAAGCAGCTATCCAAGTACTGCACAGGACCATTAAACTTTAACCTTAAATAATAATCCTTTCATATAGTGCTTCACCAGTCCTCTCTTCCAAAATACCAATGAAATAAAATAAATAAGATAAATAGTGGGAAACTACTATCACCCTTGCTAAAAAATGGACTATAACAATCAGAGCCAGTCCAATGCTTGGAAAGGTGCACAGTGACAGTAATTAAGAAATAATACAGCAATGTACTATTAAATGTAACTCATCCTGTTCACCACCAAGTCACTCACGTAAGTAGTACCCTGGTTCCTAGTGTCTTGATATCATCCCACTGCTCACCTTGTAATTTTACTTCCAGTGGAACAATATACTACTTTAACTCGTAAGTGCCAGTCTAAGATGGCATCCTGCTCATGATTATCTTTCACCATATAACAGGAATGTTCAAATGGCCGATACTGTAACTTCACTTGCATCAAATATTAACAAAACAAATTCACTTTTAGAAGCATCTGAAAACTACTAGAACATGAGTTTATCAAGCTGCCAGCTGGAGCCTTCGTTCAGCAGTCCACCATTATGCATTTCTATTTAAGTCATTCACATTATTCAATATCCATCTCTGTCCCATTTTATTCAAACAAAACACAATCACAGAAATTCAGAAAGGTCATGTTCATGATCGCAACCAACCCGACTTGTTTGCAATGCATGCACAACAATCCCAAAGGCACAACCATCATCTCCTCCATTAAGCAAGAGCCTCAGTTGTACTCAACACAAATCTTTGTGCACAGTTGGTCAGCAAGCTTGTGCTCCGATCTATTATTATTATTATTTTTTTACCCAAAGATACATATTGCAGAGAAGATACTCGTGGAAAGTAGTAAAGAAAGTAAGATTAAGGAAGAAAAATAGAAAAGGGAGTAGGGCCACAAAAACAAACATATACACAAGACTGCAAATAGAGGTGGCAACATAATCAGGGATGTGGAAAACAATGGAGAAGGTGGCATAAGAGGCACACACACAGAAATCAGTCTCAAGTAATTGAAGTTAAAAATGTAAAAAAAATACCTGATGGGTGATATACCGAAAACTAACAAAATATATCGACCAGAAGCAGTTATTACATCAGCAGAGTCTAATCACTGTACTTGTGCTATAATGCAAACGTTGTGAAAAATAACCACACAACCCTGAGGGGACTTAAATCCTCTGCTCTTAGATTTTAGCAAGCACTTAATTTACTGGCTTAGCCATGGAAGTACACACTTCAACTGTCAGTGAAGTACATAGCGGGTGATTATTACACACTTGCAGAATGGTGGCATAACAGACATTCAGCCATGAGGGGACTTGAACCATCAACTCTCTTCACTTAGATTTCAATAGGCACTTCATTTATGAACTGAGCCATGGAAGCAGTCACGTAAGATGTGGCAGTGAAGCACATGGCAGCTGATTATTACACATTTGCAGAATAGAAACATAAAAGACAGAAAAAGCAGTCAAACCTGAGGAGACTTGAACCTGCATCCCTACCCCTTACAGTGGATAAAGCCCTTCATTTACAAGCTGAGCTATAGAAGCCAATACACTAAAAGCTATCAGTTGAACAGATGGCAGGTATTACATACTTGTGGAATGAGAGAATAAAAGACATAAAAATCATTCACTCCGAGGAGATATAAGCCCTGAACCCACTCCATTTACACTGCCCAAAGGACTTAATTTATAAGCTGAGCTATAGAAGCAGTTTCACCAGAAACTTTCACATTATTCTATATTGTCTACACTTACTGCTCTGCAATGACATTCAGCTTGAGTGCCCAATGGCAGTGGAGACCAATATACATAGTGTATATTAGTGGTTGCAAATAATCAATGTTCGGCAATGACAATTGCTAGTCCTTGCCAGTTATACATGAGCATCAGCTGTGCTCTTTGCGACCCACCACACACAATATAAGCACAAAAGATAAGTGATTTGGAGACCATACATGGGCATGCATGAGGTGTATTTATATATTTTCTGACCAAATTAAAGGTTAGAAATTGGAATATAGGAAAGAGATGAAAGGGGAAGCAAGAAGAAGGTAGAATAGAAGGTGAGCAACTAAGGAGTGAGCAGGGTGAAGGTGGGATATGGGTAGTATTTTTTGTACAGGTACCCATATTTATGCATAAAGAGAAGATAAAGAGGAGGAATAAATAAGGGATGTAAGGGAAGTAAGAGGAAGGAAAAAAGGTTAGGATAGGTTAGGTTAGGTTAGGTTAGGTAGCATAAGTAGACAGGCATGACTTACAGGGTGTGTGGTAACACAATGAATGAGGAGGCACACAGTGATGAAGGAAACAGACAAATAGAAGGATGACAGTTGTGAAGGGAGGACTGAACAACCAACAGGGGAGGGCATGGTCACAAAAGGTAAGGAAACTCCAGTGGGAGAGTAGTCACCACACTGAGTACTGTCACCACTAGGCACTGTGTCAGACAGTGAAGACAGTGCTGGACTTGTACACTATTCAAACAGTCACAGGAGGAGGTTCTCCATTTGATCAAGCTGGACATCCAACCTCCCGTCTATAATCTCCCCCACAGTGTCTGCCAGTTGCTGATGGATGACAAAGGCATCACCTCTACTCACACTGCTACAGGTAAGTACAACTGTACCAACATCCAGTGCAGGGCTACCCAAAGCATGTAGAGCAGGCAGGGCAGGAGGTATGCAGGTGACTCTAAGAGGCCTCGACCCAGATGTGCTGGGATACGTCTGGTGAGGATTGTGGCAGTGCTGCTGCTGCTGGTGCTGCCACCTATTGGGGGGATGACAGATCTTGTCAGTGGGATGGGCAGAGGTTGTTGAGCTGCTGCATATAACAGAAAAACAAATGGAAATAAACAAAATAATAAAGTAAATGTATGTAAGAGAGAGAGAGAGAGCGGACAACAACAAAGGTGAGTGTTAAGAAGTACAAATATAATGAAAAACCGAATCTCCTACATATGTTAAATATGATACAGTATGATAGATTTTAAACATAATATTTTTTATGATAACACAACGTTGAGGGGATTGAATCCAGAGTTATCCTCACCAGGGGAAGAGAGCCTTAAAACCCTGAGTTATTTGTCCACATATACAAAAGGATGCATTCACAGAGACAGTAATAACATTGAACAGTCATTGCTACATTTGGGCTATGGCATTAATAACAGAAATCACACTGATGAATCAAAGTTATACATTTTTGGAATGAAATCATATTACTATTAATATTAAAAGCAATTCAGTATGAAACATTTATAATCAACCCAGAGCTCTCTTAGGTGCACCAGTCCTCTCCCCTGCAGCCACCTATTCCTTTTTGATATCTTCAGGGGCTACAGACATAAAAAGAGTAATATGTAATATTTTGGATGGCAAACAGTTACATTTTAAATGCATATCTAACATAAGGTATATTTACAGTACAACAGTGGTGTCCAGTAATTAACTTCATTCTCCCATTGGCACAGGAGGTCAGGATTGCAGTGCCTCATGTCACTGTAATGGTGATGGCACTGCTCCCTCCTGCAAGAGATGCCAGTGGAACAGGTGACAGCCTAGGCTAAACCACTCCAGGCTTTTGTCTTATATGGAGGCCCTTTATAGCCCTCCTGCAAGAGTGTCAGGCTATAATCTTGATGAAGGAGATGCAGAAATATTTTTATCTCCTCCACACACTACCCACTGCTCTCCATACTATTAGGCCAATGTCTAAAAAAAGGCTAAGCAGAAACAGAGCAATTCATCTGCTGAGACATCATCATTTGCACATGCAAAATTCTCAAATGTATAGAATGAGGTGCTATTCCAGTTCCTCTATCTCCATGGCCAATGACTCTTAGGCCTGCATGCAGCTGATCAGCCCTACCATGGGCATTCCTGGGAAGAAACTGTCACCAATGTTAATTGAGTTGGTTTGCAGGGCCACGATTATGACATGGTGCACAAAAGCCACATGACAAGTGGAGTACCACAGGGCTACATCCTGGGACCTCTCCTGTTTGGTATCTACTTCTCTGAAGTACAGGCTAACACAGAAAGTCTCTGGCTAATGAAGTTCGCAGATGACTGCAAACTAGGAGCCATAGTCAAGTCCCCAAATGATGTGAACATCCTACAGAAGGGCCTCACTGAGACAGATGCCTGGTGTCAGAGCCATGGCCTCAAGCTCAATGCCAAAAAGTGCAGTGTCATCCCCCTTGGTAAAATCTCTGTACTCATGAACTACCACATAGGCAGCAATCTACTTAACACCGAATGCGTGATAAGAGACCTTGGGACTCAGGTGGACAGTAGTCTCTCCTTTGATAGTAACATCATCACAGTAGTCAGGAAGTCCTTCTACATGGCACACCTCATCATAAAAGGGTTCTCATCAAGGAAAAAAGAGGTCATTGTTCCCCTTTACTCGTCACTCATTAGACCCATTATAGAGTACAACGCCCCTTTTGGAATGTACCTCACAAGACATCTGCAGCAGCTGGAAAAGCCACAGAAGTACCTTACAAAGAGGATTACTGGCCTCAAACAAATGCCCTACACTGACCTCCTCAAAAAATTCCAGCTTTACTCCGTAGCATATCGCCTACTCCGAGGTGATCTCTGCCTAACATATAAAGCTATGTCAAACCCAGAGTTGTTGGACATGCTACACCTAAAGAAATCCCAATCCCTCCGAGCTACACACTCTAGAGACCTTGTCACCACAATAAACAGGACACGCTGGAGGGATAGATTCCTGTCCCAGAGACTTCCTATATTCTGGAACAAGCTGCCCATCTATGTTAAGCAAAGTTCTTCATTAGCACTCTTCAAGAAAAATCTTGATGAGTGGATGGGAAATAGGAAATACACACCCGGGATCACTTCTGTGTGTCTGCTGGACAGTGGCACAGGAAAATAACTTTCTTGGGTGGCGTAAGCTATGGTACCTTGCTGGCTAGGCTTGCGTAGGCCCTTGGGCCGATAGCCTAGTACCCACCTATGAACCTATGAACCTATGGATAGCTGAACAAAGGGAGAAAATCCTGGCATGGGAACATTGGGTAACAGGTGATGGAGCCATTGAGTGCACTACCTCTCATGGAGAAGGAGGACTTCCTGGCCTCTCTCAAAAGTAGTGGCACCTCTATAGGGTCCAACAGTGTGGTATTGGATGCTGAGGCCTCAGAGATTTTCCACTGCAGATGCCTCAGGTATGTAGCCCTATTTCTGTGTATCAATATCTGCAAGTCTTTTGTACCCCTTAGTCACTATAAAATTTAATTAAAGCTATCCAATTATGATACACAGGTACATCAGAGATTCAATAGCTGCATCTTTCTGCATAAGGTATGCTAATAGGTGTTACTGTTAACTTATCGGCTGCATGTAGAGTTGTGGTGGTGGGTCATGTTTACACTGGGGATTTTATGCTTTGGTGTATTCATAAGTGATTCTTTAAAAATGCCAGCACTGTAGAGCTGCCCTCACCCACAGTCAGAGAGTTTACAGTGTGTGTGTGTGTGTGTGTGTGTGTGTGTGTGTGTGTGTGTGTGTGTGTGTGTGTGAGTGTGTGTTGGACCCAGGAAATGTGACCACCACATTCCCAGCACAGACCACGAACACATGTCTGTAGATACCCAGGCTACCCAAACATCACAGAAAGGAAAGGCTGATTTATTTTATTTTTTATTTTACATTTGTTGACCGGGCTAGTCCAGCTGGATCAATGTCCATTTTCAGTGGAGGCCCGGAACTGAGGGGACACTGCTGATCATGGAAATGTGCTGGTCCCCAAAAGACAGATGCCTGATTCTGCCTCTAGTGTTCATGGGCAGAGAAGTGCATATGAGGGGGGGGGTGGAGACATAGTTACCACCTTCACCCTGAAGCTGGTGTATCAGTGGCCATAACTCACTATATATGCAGGACCATAGTGGAGGCACAGGGTAATATCACCATAGCCATGGCAGAGACAGTGGAGGTGGTCAACAGTGTATCTGATGACCTAAAAGACTGCATGTTCCATATGTCACTTCTATATTTTGGCTTTTATGCTCAAATAATTTACTGCTTAAATGTCCTATGTAATGCTTCTTGTAACATGTTTTGTAATGGAGCTTTTCTCCTCAGGCTACTGGCCCAGTCAGACTTTCCCGGTAAATAATAATAAATGTGTGATTCCTTGAATTGACTCACACACACACACACACACACACACACACACACACACACACACACACACACACACACACACACACACATGCACTGAATTGTGCAATGTCTTCTCTGTCTCAGCTTCCAAGAGTGTGGTAATTTGATACATCCACAGATGATAGCCAGCATGGCCAAGGAAGACAATGATCGCTCTCCTACACTGCTAGCAATTGCATAGCTACATCTCTTGTGGGGGTGTCTGCTCCACTAGTCATTGACATCATCACAGAGGCACTTCTCATACCATATGTTCCTCAAGGTCATGCAGCACACCAGTATCTAGTCAAGGTAATGGCACATCCATTACAACTATTAGTAGTGTCAGCACTTGTGGGCAGGGTTGTGCATAAGATGCCAAATCATCTGCCATGCATGCCCTGGACCTGTACAATAGACCAACCTGCAGTGCTGCAACTATTGATGAGGTTGTGTTTCTGCAGACCCACACTCACACCACAACAACCCCCAGTACATCACACACCTCCACTAAAAAGGCCCTTCTCAACATTAAAGCCCCTCCCCCCAGTACTGATATTTCACAGAAAAGCACTTTTTGCTTTCATAATCCTGAGCACTCATACTCACACTCACACACTTCCCTGTAAAAGATACGCACCTCTGTGCTCCCTTCTCCACCTGTACAAATGATGATAACTGTGCTCTTTACTTTGTACATTTTTACTTGGGTTGCTTATGTCTAATGTGTGTGACCAACCTGTACAATGGTAAGTACAGCCTGGTGTTAGTTTTGCATGCATCAGTTTTCTGTAGCATACCTGTGTTACTCTTGTATATTGTGTTCTTAAGCTATGTGCAAGATGCTGTCTCCTTGATACTGCCATAGCATACTGTATTCACCTCCATCTGCCATGATTATCCCCTGTTGCTGGCTCCTCCTCTGAATCTTTATTTGACTCACTGCCTGCTGCCATTTGTGCTAGGATCTACTGGTCCTGCAAGTGCCCACCTTGCTGTAACAGTTTCTTATGTATAATAGTGTGTAATACCGATGTATGGGCACTGCTTTTGCACATGTGGCAGGGTCAAACAGCAGTGAACCACTGGATAAATCCAGACAGCAAAAGCATGCCTTCAACAGCTCAGACACAAGCTCAATAATGTTTCTTGTTTGCAAGTGTACATGGCTATACCCATGGTCTGTTTAATTTTTTGGATTTCTTATTGGTGTCATGAGCCAAATTTCCAGGCCATATCTGGTATCACCAACAAATTGCCCTTTGGGAAGTCACCCCTCACAGACAGCTGGAACAGGTTACAGGTTTGCCATATGTGGGACACATGATAACTGTCTTGATAGCCTGGTCCCACATTATAATGATACCCTATGCATTACAGACCACCTGGCATTTGAAAGAGTGATACCCTTCATCGTTTATGTGTTCACTAGGTAGGGCCTTTATTTCAATCTGTCTATAGCCTATGATCCCAATACCTCAGGGAAATAGGCTATATCATGGAAATCCTGCTTCGTGTTGACTCTCTCTTCTGGGATACATGGGAACCAGATATGCTCCCCCACATGCTGAAGCATGGCATCAAGAAACTAATGGAGTATTCTCAATGCATTTGCTTGGATACTCCCACTGTGTCCCCAGTATATTGCTGGGAATTTCCTGTAGGTAATATATGCAAAGAACTTACTTTAGTATCCACTGGATAGATACTTCACAACTCCCACAGGGTGGCAGATGAGGCCAACGCATGTCCACAATTTCTTGAATGGTGTCTCTGTCAACTTTGTACCAGTCCACAATGTCAGTGTTGAGTGTTGTGGTGTTCATGAAATGTTAAGCCTCCTCCTGGAGAAATAAAAGCCTCTTATAGAAACACATTTACTAAAACTAGGGAAACCCCTCACACTACTTAGCATTGCACTCAGTCTGATCACAACCACTTGGCCAAGTTCATATATACGGCAGACGTAGCTCCACTGCACAGCATTTATACATTTTTGAATTGCTGCACTTTGTTTTGCATCATTATCATACACAGTGCCTCATTATATGGTCATTAGCACAAGTTGTGACTGACTGAGCTTCTTGGGCTGCCTTTATCAGGAAGCCTGGTCTTCTGAATTGCACACACCCCCTGTATGTGGCCACTCATCATGCAAATTCATTTACCAGGATGCAGTAAAGTTTCCTGTGCCTGGCCAATAGCATACAAAAATATTATATCTGTCTTTAACTCCAATATATATATATATATATATATATATATATATATATATATATATATATATATATGGGTCTAGGACTCTTGCATGAACGTACTTTTTACTGAATCGCGAATGGGCAGGCATACTTATGCGAAAATGCTTTTTACCAAAGCAGCATTTTCACATAAGAATGTCTATTGTGCCATTCGTACTATGGTGCAGATAAGGGAAAATTCCCTTTTCCCCACTGTAGTGCGATCTCGGAGTGAGAATATTAAAGTGGGGGGTGCAGGGGGCTTGCCCCCCTGCATAAAAGTAAATCTAATGTTTTTTTTTAACATACTTCAGCGAAAGTGCTTTTTATGGTGAAAGCACTTTCGTTAAAGTGTGTTCAGTGATAGTGGATTCGGACTGTTGAACTTTTGTTCAACAGTCCTAAATCCATATATATGTGTATGTATATATATATATATATATATATATATATATATATATATAGATAGATAGATAGATAGATATCAGCCATAGGATAATAAATCCACATTAATGTCAAAATGATACCCACCCTTGATAAGACCAAAAAATAATTTTGCAACTCCTAGAAATCCTTTGTTAAGAGCATGTTTAGTATGTTGTCCATAGTCTAACTAAATATATCTAGTGCTTATCCAATCAACGAAGCCCAGAAACTTACTAAGACAATATGCCTTTTAAAAAAGCATGCTGTAAGAAATCACAGCCCTAAACATATTTCTTTGCAATTAAAGTTAAATGCAGCTTTACAATACCTTTGCCATACATTATTCATTCTGAAAAATACTTTCAAATGGCACTGATTCAAGAATGTTAAATTAACGCTTCTTACTGCCATTTTATTTTCACATAACCCTTACATGACATTTCATACAATGCTTTTGTCATGCATTATTCATTCTGAGAAACCCTGTCAAGTGGCATTAATTCAAGAATATTAAACTATCTGACACTTCCTCAATGCCAGATTATTTTACATAACCCCTTATATGGCATTTCTTCATAATTAATCTAGAGTACTACATTAAAATATCATTGTCAAGCATTAGTCCTTTAAAAGGAACATTTTGGATGACAGTAACTCATTGTCGACATAACGAATAATCATTGATCAAGAAACAAACCAAAACAAAAATATCTTCATGCTCATCCTAGTTATCAGTTATTTATATAGTCTTACATCAATGTTACTTGAAGATCTGCTTCATCATAACAGGCAGCATTATCACTGTTAGCTTAGTAACTTACTCTTCACAATAGGCATTGCTGTTTCTCTACGTACCCTTTTTGTGCAAAAAGTACATTCTTGCTCTTGCTAGTAGTAACCCTTTTAATACAATATATAGCACTAGGAATTATAGCAATTAAGTTGCATGGCATTTGCAACTCAAGAACAAGTGTAACTGGCTTTAATACAACCCTGTAATTTGTACCATTCCAGACCTGATCATACCTCTGTCAGTCTAAACCTTTTGCCATGCAACATTCATTTTTCTACTGATATTTGAAAAAAAGCACTGGTAAAGTTATATGCAAGCAATATTGCCCAGCTAGGAAGGCATTACAGAGAAATGGATCATTCACAGTTGTTGTGGGTCTTGACGTAAACATTAAAAGTGGTATAGTATAAGCCCACTGCTGTGCTTTAAGCCTGCATTACGCAATTCCATACTCTAATATATAATGATGTGGAATGGTGAGATGCTGAACCATAAAACAAACAGAACACAATCAATCAGAATAAAACAGGAGGTGTGCCAAATAAGTAGTCAGGTATGGCTTCTTATGGGAAGTGTGAGATTTGTAAATATGAGTCCTGTGGCAAAAAAAAAAAAAATATGATTGGTAAAGAAACAGAGTAAGTCGTAAACCTTTCTGAAATGCCATCAAGGTATGTTGGCTGACAGGCTTCAGCACTGTACTACTGTTGATATGGACGTGCCTTGTACTTAAAGACTACTGTATCTCGGAGTAAGAGGAATACTCCAAGGTAAAGTCATTGGGCCCAATTCCAAAATACTTGCTGTCAGTGTATGCACATTACTCCAGTGTAAGTCTGCCCTGATTCCAAAAGTCTTGTCCTTGGTGTAAGTGACTTACTTCAGTGTAAGGCCCATCTATAAAAAGGCCTAGAGCAGAGGTGCAGATTCCAAAAGATTTGCTCACAGAGTGTGTGACTTACTCTGAGAGCAAGTCCTTTGAAATCTGGACCATTATAGAATTAGGATATATATGTATATATATATATATATATATATATATATATTTTTTTTTTTTTTTTTTTTTTTGCATATTTTCACACTTACTATTCGTGAGATCACAGATGCAGTGCAATCCTCAAATTTTCACATCACTTTCTACTATATCCAAGATTGAAGTATGTCACAGTACACAAATATAAAAAAATGCTTTGAAAATGAAAGAGAGAAAGAACAAAGCAAACTGCCATCAGGATAAGGACTATAATAAAACATAATTAATTAAGGATGCCGACTGTTTTCTTCCCATATCATTTGAGAATGGAAAGCACTGCCTGGTTTTCATCTTGACAATCTGGAATTTCACATAGTCCAAACTGCTCCCACCTCACTCACAGCTGATTGGTTGAATGTAAATTGATTGCTTCAAGATGAAAACCAATCAGTGTGAGAAGACCAAGAAATGAGAATCCTGATTCTCGTGTAAAAGAAAAAAAAGATTTAAATAGTATGACCACATACTGTCTAACATCCATTCAGTAGTTATCCACTAGAGACCGTATCAGTTTAATTGCTTTCCTTTTAGGCGGGACAGGAGGCAGTTGTGAGTGGCAGCAGAGCAGAATAGGGAGTTTGCATTGGCCTTGTGATTAGTGGATTACCTTTGCAGTAGTGACTGAGTGCAAGGTCTGAAGTGATGCAGGGCAGACTGCAGCAAGTAACTTGTTTTTTAAAAAAGTAAGCAAAGTTTAGCTAACCAATTCATTTATTATTAATCCTAAGTTGATACCCATAAAGAATTGTATATTTTGCCAATTGACATGTATGACTGTTCTGGTATGAAGAGGTCTGTCATTGGTAGCTGCAGGACTAATGTTATCAATGATCATAATAAAATACTTGGGCATATTATGATCTGACTTGTAACTTTATAATAAAATCCCTTAAAACAAAGGGAGGTACGGGTAGACTAGTAAAAGTTCAGCTACAAATTAATTAGTTTTACAACCTACACCAACTAGTGAATAAGTTTTCCAAGTAGTGTGATTGCCAAAGATGCTAGAATGGCTGAAGGGAACTTTTTTTTCTAAATCTTAGTTAAAATTCTGTTACTTCACTTATTTAGTCATACATTGAGATACACGCAAAAGACTTAAAATTACCAGTGCACAATATTGTTTCCTGAAGTGGCCAATATAACTGCTAGGAGTTTAAATATTTTACATTTAATCTACCAGTTAGTGACAGTGCATATAGTAAACAGGACCTGGTCATTGGTCTTGACAAGATAAAGGTCAAGTGTGTTTGTCTGACATGATGGAGAAGTGTGCTGCCCATTTGAGGGTGGCCATGCACAGCTACAATTTTGAGCGAGGGCTACCCACTCATTTAGATTACAAACAGGGAAAGTGGCTGTTGGAGATTGGCTGTGAGGGAGCACAGTCTTGGATGTAGCTGTTTTTTGACTTAAGCAAGTGTTAATATGCTGGAATGACAACATGTACAGGTAGTAATCTGTTTGCAGTCTGGCCTAGCTCTTTTGCATGAGCATTGATTTCAATGGAGCATCTGATCTGGTGATTCTGCTTATCACAACCAACTCCTATCTAAATTGTTATTTAAGTTGGTTGAGTCTATTATGGGGAGGAAGAGTGTTATCAGGAAATGGGCAAACATAATAATACTGAAACAACTTGCTTTAAAATAAAATGGAGATTAACCACATGAGTGTGAATAAAGAATTCAAGGAAAGTCATACGGATGAAATCTTTTGGGGAGTGTGGAGGGAGAAAATGTATAGAAAATTCTTGTCTTGGATATCATAGCAGAGTGACAATGACCATCAAAATTTGGTTGTAAAACTGAGAAAGATTGCTAGAAGAGGATCAAAATCTCCTTTCCTGTTAGAAGGAAATTTTCTTTTGTAATTAAGTTAAACCAATGTTTGTTTCAGTTTTTCAAAATGTAAGGAGAGGTGGCTTCTCCTTGACTTACTTCAGGAGAAATCTTCCAAGACAGATAAAAATGAGTAAATGCACTGTAGATCTGATGGGAAACAGAATACCCAATCTACCTTTTTAATACCTTAGAACTGCTTTAGGATTAGTCCTACATGCAAAACAGGAAATACCAAACTCTAATATTAATGGAAGTGACAGCATTACTTAGCCGGAATTTCAATATACTTAAAAAATCCAGTAAAAAGAAACATAGTAATACTAGCTGTCAAGCAACATAATCCTCAAATAGTTGTACTTCAAGAAATACACACAAATGGGTTAGACCATATGTTACTAGAAAAGAAGGCATACAGACTGACAGCTAGTGCGAGATATCCAAAATGTGTGTCTGATTTTGGGCCTCACCCCCCCCCCCCCAAAATAAAATGAGCAGCATGCTGTTGTGAAGTGAATGACCTTGCCTATTTCATTTTATTCGTTTTATTTGTTGTTGGCCAGCTTAAAGCAGGTTTGGTGCTAGGAATGGCCAAGTAAGAGGAGAAGCACTCAGGTGGGAAGCAGCAGCAGGGAGGCTGATGGTTGCAGTGCATTGGGGACATATGTCAGTTGTACCTGATTTTGCTTCATATTTTCCTATCCCTCACATGCAATTTTCTGGTAAATAGAGGATATTAGTCAATAATGTCAGAATTTAGAGTTTTATATTTCTTATTTTCAATAAATGTATGTTTTGATATATTGAACTATCCAGATTTTTGCAGAATGTCCAGATTTTTGCATCATATTTGTCTGTCCCTCATAAAATCCATGGTTTTCTGGGAATCTTTGAGTACTGAAGTCACTAAATAATGAGAGATATTTGAGTTTTAGACATAATATCATTCTGGAAGTTTATGCTAATGCAAAATATGTTGTTCTAGTAACTTTCTAAACAGGGTAAGAGCTATGACTGGAGAAAGTATATTAAAATCAAGTAATTGATTATTGATCTGTTTAAGATAACAGGGATTTCCAAATAAATGATTGGCCTCACATACATAGCTACACAGAAAAGTGTGCTTTCAGAAAGTGCAGTGTCACACTATGGCAGGCAACTTAAAGAACAGAATATTGAAGAACAAGTGTGAGATGTCACAGGTAAGCAGCAACTGCAAGCAGACAATCCAACAGCTGCAGGGAAGACATGGAATAAAACAGGAGACATCATGCTTGCAGCACAAACTACTGGAAACACAATGAAAGAAATTAAAATATAACCCTCAGCCATGTTAGCATCCTGAAGAAGCAACACAAAACGTGTAAACATTTATGTAAGCAGTGTGCTAATGTAAATAGGTGCTATGCAGGCAGATATATCTGCTGAAACTGGTCTAGCACTTACAGAGGATGTTCACAGAATCAGACTCACACTTGCACCACAGCAGTTCAGCAAAGCATCTCACAAACACACTGAAAGACAGACAAGAATGTGTCCTGAACAGTGATGTTATCCTATGCATCTGTCTGCTGATGTGACTTCTTCTTTATCCTGCAGTGTTACAAAATTCTGCCCAAGCTGCCTCACAACCAACACGTACCTTTGGAATTTAGATGTTTAATGTCTGAAAAGTCTTCCATCAGCCTTAGCCCATGACTGAGAATTTCCTATACATTAATACATAAGTCTGACCAGCCTCATATGTAAGGCCATTGAAAGAATCGTCATCAGCTTGATAAATGAGGACATAGATAACCTGCAAATTCTGGACTCATCACAGTTTGGCTTTGTTAAAGGAAAGTAATGCCTATTAAATATGGTGGACTTTTTGATGGGTTCACGAAAGCACTGGATGAAGGCAAGGCTGTGCATACACCTGGCCAAGGCTTTTGATACAATACCCCATACAAGCATTATAGACAAGCTCACTACTTTAGGTATAAACCTTTTTATCACCCACTGGATAGCGAAATGGCTCAATGATGGGATCCAGGAGGTCAAAATATGTATGGCTACCTCCACCAAGAGGCAAGACACTAGCAGAGTGCCCCAGGACTCGGTACGGGGCCTACTCCTTTTTGGAACCATTTATCTGAAATGAAAGCAAATGATGAAGGTTTATGGCTGACTAAGTTTGCAGATGATTGCAAGCTGGGGGTTATCACTGACTCCCCTGCAGACACTAGCATACTTCAAGAAGGCCTGTCTCTGACTAACAAATGTTGCCAAAGGCATGGCCTTAAACTCAAGTGCTAAGGCATACATAATTGTACCCTTTGGGAAGTCAACCATCCTGGCTAATTACAATGTTGACAATTCACACCTAAGAGTCAACCCAGTGGTCAGGGATCTAGGTACACAAAGACAGTAGCCTTATTTTAGACCACTGTGTGGCCACAGTGGTAATGAAATCCTTTTATGTTGCACAATTTATCAGTAAGGGCATGACATCTAGGTCCAAAGAGGTCATTATCCCACTGTACTCTGCCCTTATCAGTCCAATTATAGAGTACAATGTTCCCTTTGATATGTACCTAACTAGGCATTTCCAGCAATTGGAGTGACCTCAGAGGTTCCAAAAAGAATACAAGGCATAATAAACCTGCCTTATGCAGAGCATCTTAAAGCCCTTACCCTCTGCTCAATCTCCTACAGATTCCTGTAGGTTGATCTGTGCCTGGCTTATAAGGCATCCACAGACCTCACACTTAGGAATTTCCTGCATATTTGTAAGTCAAACAGTACCAGAAATACAAGGTCTAGGGACCTGAATTTTGTCTGTGACTTAAATAGAACATGCTAGACAGACAGATATGTGTCCCAGACACTGCCCCTCCTGTGGAATAGGCTTCCCATCCATTTGAAGCTGAGTTTGTCTATTACCCAATTTAATAGCAACCTAGACCAGCGGATGGGAAAAAGGACATTTATACCAGGCCTGTCAACAATGTGCCTTATGGACAGAGGTAGCTTATAAATGCCTCACTGTCTATGTTTTATTTGGATACAGGGCATCATTATTCTTTTGGGAAAACTTGGCTAGGATTAGAAAGGCCTTCTGGGCCATTAGCCTAGTAACACTGTATTAATCTATAAATATATGAATAGATCTGAAGGCTCAGATGCCCTTTTGGTACTTAGTGTCATTGGAAAAACTCTTGAGAAGCTCTTGGGGTCATTCTTTCCATATCTCTGAACTTTTGCTTGTTACTGTCACTGGAAAAACTCCAAGAAGCTCTTGGAGTCATTCTTTCCATAAGACAGAACTGAATTCTACTGACTGATCAACAGCCAGACATGAGAAAGCCAGTGACTTGCTGTAAACCAGGAAGCAAAAACACATAAGCAGAAGTGACAAATTACATCTAAGCCAAATTATCCATTAGCAGTTTTGTGCTCTCCATAGGAATCTTCAGTTAGTCTTGAATCAGAAGATTCAGTGTATCGAGTTATTAAATATTGTCTTTTCTTGGCACTACTGCTAAAATGTACTTGAGTTGCTCACATATAATGTGGTATACTGTTATCTAAATCAACCCTGCTCTGCTATTTTTATTACATGCTTATAGAAAGCTAAAGCCACCTGTGTGATACCCCAATGCATGCCCACGTAGAATCCCATAGTAAGTATTGTAAGTTATAGGATTTGTTTCGACGTATCAGAATTGGTCAGAAACAGTGACTTACCTCATTACAACTCCCTATACATGACAGTTTGAAAACCAGAAAACAGCATCACTATTACAGCGGAGTCAATGACCTCTTGAGAATGATTAGGAAACAACTGGATGGGTAACTAAGATGAAGGGTGGTATGAAAAACACTATTTACAAAACAAGCTTTCTAGTGGCCATACTTTAATACACATGTTTTCAGAGGTAGCCATTTGAAAAGTAAATTCTCTGTAAACAATAGGAAATGTTCAGAAAAAAGTAACTCTTCCTTCCAGATACATATGGGGAGGATTGCCAGCTCCCATTAAGCATTTATTCTGACTCAGACGTTGTACAACCTCAAGGGAAAGAAAATTATTTGTTTTCCAATAAAACTAAGCATTTCCTTTAGGCAATAATGACCAAACTCAGGCTTCAGCAAAGACATATTTTACATAGCTGCTTTTGAGTATTACTTTGTTGCTGGTGCAATATTTGTTCATATTCTAGGAAGAATACACTTTAATAAATGGTGAAGCTTCATGAAAAAAAAATGCTAAGAATTGAAAGAAACTAATACTAGTGGAACAATTGTCCAGACTTTCAGTGAGAATTGAGCCATACATTACAGAGTACAAATCTGCAGTAAACAGAAGGTCATTTCCCTTGGGGTTAAGTAATAAAACAGTTCTTCTTCTTCTTCTTTCGGCTTTTTCCCGGTTAGGGGTCGCCACAGCGGATCACCTTGTCCGCACATTGAATGGCAGTGGAGTTTACGGTACGTGTCGAGTTGCCAGCCCGGCGCCCAACCTTCCACAGAAGGCACACTCACACGCACACCTAGGGCCAATTTAGAGTGTCCAATCCACCTGCAGCATGTCTTTGGGATGTGGGAGGAAACCAGAGCACCCGGAGGAAACCACCACAGGAGGACATGCAGACTCCGCACAGAAGGCACCCCAGCCGAGGATCGAACCGGAGAACCTCTTGCTGTGAGGTGGCAATGCTAACCACTGCACCACCGTGGCCGCCCTGTTAAGTAATAAAACAGTTAATTGCAATATAATGCTTTCATTTATCATTTATTTCATTTTTGTTAATTAGATTAGTATAAGTGGTCCAGCAACTCTTTTACAGGAGAGAACAGTTCTGCAATGAACACCTAGTAGTGATTTATGAGACTAGCCAATCAGTCCAATCAGTCTGTCCTTTGGATGTGGAAATAAATGGTAGTGCAGACAGGAAACTAAGGCAAATACTAAGATAAAGTGCAAACAATATCCAGATAGTATTCCAGAAGCAGGAATCAAACTCTAAACCCTGGAGCTTAGGGATAGCAGCACTAACAGCTGTGTCACTGTTTTACAGATATTAAACTGAAGGGTTTCAGATATATTAAACTTGTGGTTTGTTTCAAATTATTAAATAACTGTTGTTACTTTCTACCTCCATTCTTTAATAATAATACTTTATAGGTGAGATTATTCCATTTAATACTTGAGCTACAATACAGGATGAAGCTAAAATAAAATCTCAGAGTATAAACTAAAACAGTAATCATAAAGTGAAAGAACAAAAAAATTATGTTGGTTCTGCATTTCTCTTATTAAAAAATCTATTGCATACTTCAACTGCTACTCTCAGCAGTACAATACAAAATAACAAATAACTGTTTTTCTCACTTCAGTTGTTGATCATAGCAAAGGCTATTTCCTATGAAATGAAGAGTTTCAAAAATCAATGTAGGCTGAGTCTGTGGAAAGAACCTTTTAAAATGCACACTTCTGTGGAATAAAGCTTAACAATACACCACATTTAAGAAAACATGTTCATTCCAAATTAAAGTAGCCAGTAAATTCTTAAATAAAAATATATGCATTTAAATTAATTAAATTAACTCTTAAATGTGCATATTTGCATTTCAATTGATTTTAGATTTAAATTAATATATATGCAATTACCTGTTTATTTATATAAGTCTTAGATGAGTATATGTGCATTCAAATTAATTTAAGTTTGCATTTAAATGAATATATATGGCCATTTCCATAGCTTTTAATAAAGCAAAGACATATAAAATTTGTATTGGTGTGAATCACACTATGTAAACTTGAGTACAATACCAATTTGCATTGTGCATGGGTTTATATGCTTCATACAGCCAAACTACTGCTGAACAAATTCTGACTCATTGAGCCTCAATTTCCCTAAATCAGATTCCCCAACAATGCCAGCATCTCCATTGAAAAGCATTGCCAGTTAATCCTGTGGGCTCTAAGTGCCATTTTCTGGTGTTTGCAACCTTACACTCCAATTGTAGAGGTAGTTATAGTATATCTGGGAGGTGCAGAGGAGGCTTCCCTCCTTATAAAAACACTGAAAACAGTGTTTTTGGGAGGTTTTTTCAATGAGTTGGCTTCAAGGATTTAGAGCTTTGGTGAATTGTGATTCATCCACTTATAGTGGAAGTGATTCACACCATTAGAAATGCCATTGTATTGCTGTACTAATAGCTATAGAAATAACTGAGTACTTGATTGTATGTATATCTATATCTATCACTGCCCAAGGCCAGGAGGAAACCTGAACATTAACTCAAATGTTAATGTTAATGCTAATAATGTCTCTAATGACCATTGCATAAATATCAAGGAAATTTTTTTATCCCATCCCACTGAGCAGGGCACGAGGTACAGCTCAACCCCAGAAAATGGGGGGGGGGGCAGCAGACCAAAGAAACAACAGTAAGACTAGTGGACGCCCCCCCCAGCTTTCTCAGTATTTAATTTAACTAAAAAAATTTCAAAGATGGAATGATTGATCTCCTTAAAAAAGGACTTAATTTCATACCAGCCCAAAGGGCCAGCATTACAGACACTGTGCTAGACTTAAAACTGTACATTAGGAAACTGAACTTAAAAGTCTTAATGTATGATGAAATAGTGCTGACAATGATTCAGATGTTGATATGAACACATTAAATGATGTAAGCATTCTGAAAAATGGAACTATATACAACTCTGTCCTTAACAGTACACTAAATGTGTTCTCTAGGGTGTGTGGAAGGGATTTCAGGGATAGTCTAAGCAGAAGCCTACCCACCAAAATGGCACAATCTGACCCTCAAAGAAAAAGGAGCATTAGAGGAACTTAGGAAAGACAACAACATTAGAGTTTTGACACCAGACAAGGGCCAGGTATTGTTATAATGGAACAGGCTGAATACATTAAGCAAATGAAGCAGGCGTTAGAAAATGACAGCCATTTTGAAACCTGTTCTGAACAAAAAGTGGTAGATGAATTTCTAGCTGTAGATGGACAGCTATTAGAGATGTTGCAGCAAGGAAAAATCATAGAGCAGGAGTTTGACTTCCTAATGGTGTACAACCCTAGCTTAGAAAAGTTATTCGGGCTACCCAAGACCCAGAAGAGCGAGACCCATCCTCCCTCCAGACATATAGTTTATTCTAGAAGAACAAAAAACAGTAAACATTTCTCATTTCATAGACTTCCACCTGAATCTAACAGTACAGAACTCCGAGTTCTCTCTAAGGGATTCTTGGGAATTCCTCAACTAACTACACCAATAGCATACCTCTCAACCTTTTAGAGTAAGAAATCTGGACAAAGCCATAAATGAAAGTGGGACAAAGCCTAAAAATAGGGGCAGCTTTAAAATATTGCTCGTACAGACTTAGAAAGTTGATAGAATAACAGGTTTTGTATTAGCATGTATTTTCCAAAGGGTATGAAGTGTGAAACTCAAATGTCTGTCATTATTTTCTAACTTCAGTCTCTAATTATTTTCTACTAATTTGTCAGAAAACCACAGCTTTATGAAAAACAGACCAAAAATATATGGCAAAAATCTGTACAGTTTAGAGGTACTCTCCAACAGAGAGCAGAAACTGGTCACCCTGGATGTAGTGGCATTATAGACTAACATCCCTTACAAGGAAGGCATCACCCTCACAGCTAATTACCTGAGAAAACACACTAGCCTAAGCAGAAAGAAAATCAGCAACATATGTGACCTGATCAGTATTGTACTAACAATAACTTTTTATTTTCAACGGGGAAATATTCCACCAGAAAAAAGGACTAGCTATGGGAGCCAAAATGGCCCCAGTTTATGTGAATCTGGTGCTCTCCAGCTGGGAGACTGATATACTTAAACACCTAAAAGATTTTGAGAAAGTACATTTATATAAGAGATATATAGATTATATATTTTTTCTGTGGCAAGACACAAAAAAAGAAAAAAAGCATTCCTTTCTTGGATTTTACAATGTCTAGCAATGGGTGCAAGGTGCAGTTCCTGGACATCTCTTTGACCCTGGACCCCGCTCCAGGAAGTTCACTTCCAACATTTACAGGAAAGGGTTGTTCAGGGACAACTACTTGGACTATAATAGCCAGCACCCTCCCTTCATGAAAAGGAATATTGTCAGGGATCAATCAGTACCTTAGACTTAGCAGACTAGTCAGTGAGGAGGAGTCCTTCCTCAAAGAAAGCCAGATACCAGAACAGCTTTTTCTAGAAAAGCATTAATGTCCACACCTAAAGGAGATAGTGGAAAAAGAAATCCACTCCGACAGACACTCCAAATTTTCCTCATCCTGAAAGCAGGGTTCACCATGAAACCCAAACAAGTGAAGGAAATCACCCCTAGATTCCCCCTTCCTATATCAGAAGACACTAAGAGTCTTAGAGGGATCATAGAGAAAAACTGGGATCTCATTACAGACATCCAAAAACTGAGGCAAGTGCTAGGAGACACCCCAGACCTTTGCTACCAAAAGAGCAACTCCCTGAAAACTTTGTTAGAGAAAAGAGACAATGCCATTATTATCTAAGCCCACCAACCCAGAAGCATGAAGAAACATGGTAGCTACTGCTGCTGCCCCTCCATCCTTGAATGCTCTGAATACAGGCTATCTAGCAGAAACACCACTATTTTCTGTAAATAGCTCCTACAACTACCACTCCATGAACCTGGTTTACTTAGCTATCTGTTCCTCCTGCGATTCCTTCTCTGTAGGCAAAAAACCATCAGAAAACTCAGAGACCGAACAAAGGAACATAGACAGGCCATATGAGACAGAGAGGAGAATAATGCCCTAGCTAGGCACAGTTTTACTTGCAGAAACAACCCTCAGTTCAAATTTCTAGTATTGGAAAGCCCAGACAGGTTTTTCGGGGACTGTAACACCTTGCTAGAGGTATGGGAACTGCAGTGGCAAATTAAGCTTAAAGGAGAGATGTCATAAGGTCTCAATGGGAGCCTTAACATAAGGTGCACACTAAAATGGAGGAAGTGATGCAAGCAATCCCTAGCTTCACAGGGGACCTTTATATAAGATGTGCACTAAATGGGAGGAAGTAACGCAAGCAATCTCTAGCTTCTCTCACAACTTGAGTCACATTTCTGAAGAATTTTGACCTGTATCCATGAAACAAACAAAAGCACTCAAATGTTTATGTAATATTTATTATTATTATCTTGAACATACATTTACTCTGCAAAGCATAAGGCTTCTTTGCCATAAATATACAAAGACTAATTGAAAACTAAATTGCTTGTCTGTTGCATTTTTAGTCAACTAACTAAAGTAGTTAGCAAGATTCTAAGTTTGCCTGTTTGTGAATAGAGTTTTTTTTTACTTTATCTCTTTCTGTGTGTGTGTGTGTGTGTGTGTGTGTGTATATATATATATATATATATATATATATATATATATATATATATATATATATATATATGGATTCACTTTAGAAGCTCGAAATACTGAAATAATGAAATTCAGTATTTTGAGCCCATAAAGTGGAATCCTGAGAACAGTGAAAGCTCAGAAGCGCAAAATTCAAAACCTCGAATACCGGCGATTTTGAATTTCACACTTCTGAGGTTTCGCTGTGGTTATGGATTCAGGTAAGTGCGTGTGTGTGTGTGTGTGTGTGTGTGTGTGTGTGTGTGTGTGTGTGTGTGTGTGTGTGTGTGTGTGTGTGTGTGTGTGTGTGTGTTAAGGGTTTTGGGTAGGGGCTGTGGTGTGTGTCAGTGTGTTTTGTTACTATGATGTGTGTGTGCGAGGAGAATGTAGCTTGTGTGGTTGTATTGTGTGTCTGTTTGTGTATAGTGCGACCTCGAAGTGAGAATATTTAAGTAGGGGGAGTGTAGTAGAGAGCTTGTGTTTGTGTGTGGGGAGGATGGTGTGTGTTTTTGCAGTAGAAGTGCAAAATTCTAAATCTCCGGTGTGCAAGATTTTGAATTTCGCGGTTCTGAGTTTTCGTGGTTTTAAAAATTCGACTTTATAGCTTTGGAATACTGAATTTCGATATTTCAGTATTTCAAGGATATAAAGTGAATCCATATATATATATATATATATATATATATATATATGTAAATGTGTGTGTGTGTGCGCGTGTGTGTGTGTGTGTGTGTGTGTGTGTGTGTGTGTGTGTGTGTGTGTGTGTGTGTGTGTGTGTGTGTGTGTGTGTGTATGTGTGAGTGCATATTCATTCAAACGCATAATTAAATTAATTTAAATGCCAAACATAACATAATAACATTGTAATTACTTTTAGGGAGTACAAATCAGAATGTGCATGGATGAAAACAGACAAAATATTTACTTCCAGCTAATTGCTGCCTGTAGAAAAGGCCAGATAATAAAAGCTATATAAACCATATAACATTATAAGACAGATGTGATATTTCTGAACATAGGGTATTTCCTTAAACATATATTCAATTAATATGCATTAGACATAAACTCCATCCATCCATCCGCAACTCTTTTTTCCCATTTTTGCAAATGGTGTCAGGGTGTCACTGCCAAAAAGGACAAAAAAATTCTTCAACATTCTGTCATGTAACTTGATGTTTGTCTAACAATAATGAGAAACAAAAATGTGGTGAAATCTCATGTGAAAACATGTAATTCAACTCTTTTGATATCAAAATACATCTAAGGCACATTCACAACTTAATAAATAAACAAAAACAAACAAAACATGTCAGCAAATCTCAAGAGTATATGACTACTAAGCATGCCACTTGTTAAGCAATGTATTGGGAAGAATTTTTAAAAATGCATTTTCACTGATATAGTTGAAAAAAAAGTGAAAATGAAATGCATTCAAAAGACACGTGCATGAATGCAGAAGGTTACCAGACGACCTCACTGAAAAGTTCAAAACTTATCCATGGTAGAATGGTTGCATTTTTCACTTATTCAACCTTTTAATTCACTTGTTAGTCAAGTGAGTCCTTAAGAAAACAACTTACCTCTGTCAGGATCAACTACAACTTATTGTATGGTTAAATTACTTAATGCAACTCACAAGGGCACACTTCTGAAGACTGATGGAATCTGATTGAACTAAGAAACGTATATTGATTGCAAGTGAAGCGCTTAACCTTCTGCTTTATACTTCCAGATGGTTCATCATCGGCTACTAATTCTATTTCATTAACAGGGATATAAACATTTTAAATCCAAACTAAAGTTGTGTACCTGTATAACTACTTAACACCATGGTGGATTTTCTTGTCATTTGTTTCAGGCTTTGTGGAGCAGACTGCATCCAAAGTTGCAGAATGTAAAAGAAGGAAACACATGTAAGTTAATTAACTGTGGCCAAGTTATGGAGGTCAACTATATAAAAATTAGCTTTAAAAGGAGCATAAATGTAAAACACAGATGAAAAATAAATACATCAAATATTAACAACAAACTATAACAACCAGCAGTATCAATCCAGAAATACAAATTAACCTCATTCTTAACTCCTGTTCTGAACTTTCTTCCTGGAAGTTTACCTTTCATTCTGTCCTAGACTGTAATTGTGATATGTTTGCCTTCTCAAAAAGTTAACTTCGCTAAAACAAAAGTTCTATAAAAATATAATTTCTTCTTTCTTTCTTTTGAAATGGTGTTACAATTACATTAGCTCAGATATAATATTCTTCTGGTCTCTTTGCTTGCAAGACTAGCGGTATCTTATCTTCTAACTTAGTATATGTCAGGTATAAGTTCAAGCCCATTGGTCTCTACTTTGTTTTATGGAGTACACATTAAGGTCATACTGTTATCTCTAATGCGGTCTGTTCTATCTGAGACAGATTGCTTTAGCTATTCACCGCTGTTGTTCTACCTCAAGCCCTCCCAAATAAGCAGATAACCCTTTTTTAGAATAGAAAACAAGAACTGCAGACATCCTGTAAAGGTGGCCTCAACAGAGATCTGTATAAAAAGTAGTCACTTATTACATTCTCAAAATGGTTCCCGTTAAAATATTTGAGCACTAACATGTTCCATCTCAAATATTAGGCTAGAATTTAAAACCACAGTCAAAAGACAAATTAATACACACTTTGCTAGTTCCACCCAAGTCAGTTTGTCTTCGGTTAGACAGATTGTCTAATAAAGAAAAAGTATGCATGTGACAGACAGCTTGGAAAACTGAGTTGGTGTCTGGTACAGCCCACAGTTATCTCTGTGGCCAGTTAATGACTAAAATATGTAAACTCAGTCTAAAGCAATCAATGGGTATATTGGGAAAAGGGTGCTAAGGATGGAGCTGCCAGGTAAGAGGAAAAGAGGAAGGCCTAAGATAAGGTTTATGGATGTGGTGAGAGAGGACATGCAGGCGGTTGGTGTGAAAGAGCATGATGCAGAGGACAGGAAGAAATGGAAACAGAAGATCCGCTGTGGCAACCCCTAACGGGAACAGCCAAGAGAATATGATGATGAGTCTAAAGCAATCAATTCCACATGAGTCTTCTGCTTCCTACTGACTGTGGAGGTGATATGAGAGCTCTGTCAACCATTGGTAGTATTGAGATGAGGGAGCTGGTACTTCACCAGCAGGTCATAACTACCCTTATCTAAACAGAGGTGAGTTGACAAAGCCTCATCATTTGTCCGTTTCACCCACCAGCTCTTTCATGAATCACAGCCACTAATCAAACCCAGGTCATCTGGGTCATAGTCAGGGCTTGGTCCATCTACTTCCCATTACACTCTCCATTAGCTTCCTATACACTACTATATCCCAATTATGCAAAATATACTGGAGAGATTACTTCGGTACACAACTTTTTCTGCTTTCTCTTTAAACTGATGGAAGTAAGTGCTGGTTGTGACATGGTCGAGTCATAATGCTTGGCAAACTGAGCTAATCTCTTTATTGCATACAGAAGTTATCATCAGAGTAGCTAATATATACTAGGTATGTCATGCCTATCAATATTAACTGCATGTACATGGCCATTGTTAGCATTAGAGTATCAATGAGTGTAAGTAGAAAAAATAGTCAATTATTGACCAAAGCTTCTACCCTGAGATCATAACAAGTTTGTTTCCATTTCTCCCAGAGTGAAGTGATGGATCACTATTCATAAATCTAGTCTGTTTCTTGTTATATAAGTAACATATGTTGTACAGCTTTATATAATTTCTGTAATATCATGATTTATCCTTGGTCAGTACAATCAACCTACTATCGGCCCACAGCAATCCTATCCCCTCAATCAAAAATCCTTGAAAGGTGTGTTCACAACCAAATCCTTAACCATCTCCTAGACAATAAATTACTTACAAATACTCAGCATGGCTTTCGCACCTACCATAGTATTACCACAGCCCTTATTAGCTTCACTAACACCATCAGTCAACTTAGAAATAAAGGTGAGCTAGTATCAGCAATCTTTTTAGACTTATCAAAAGCCTTTGATACAGTGTCTCATAACAAACTGCTGACTGCCTTGTCCAAACTGAACCTAAGCTACTCCACTCTAGCCTGGTTTCAGAACTATCTCATAGATCGGCAACAAGCGATATGGTGGAACAAAGCTCTTTCTCCCTTACTACCAGTGACTATGGGCATGCCTCAAGGGTCTATTCTCAGCCCCCTCCTTTTTAACCTGTCTACAAATAATCTCCATATTGCTACAACTCTGGCCATCCTTATACAGTATACAGATGACTCCACTGTGATATGTTCTGCCCCATCTCTACCTGAACTACAGAACTTAACCCAAACATCCTTCAATGCTATTGAATCATGGTTGGCAGATGCCCAATTAATCTTGAACACAAATAAAACTAAACTCATGGTCTTCCACTGCACTAAATTCAAAACCCAATCCACTTACTTCAACATCACATCCAGTAATAAGACTTTGATTGAACCAATACCATCCACCCAACTTCTTGGTGTTGTTATTGATCAAAATCTGAAGTTCGACTTGCACATTGCCCAGACTGTAAAAAAAGTGCACAAGAAAATAGGTACCTTATACAGATGCAAAAACTACCTAACCACAAACAGAATAACCACAGCCAGAATTCATTTTCTGTCAACTTTGCTATATGCCTCTCCCATCCTTACCAACCTCTCCAAATCAGATCTAAGCAAGTTAGAGACCTGCTATAATATGATAGCTAAATTTGCCACTAGCTGTCCTCCTAGAACCCATCATTGTAAGGCCTTAAAACAACTATCTTGGTTAGAACTACCCCACCAACTCATTCTCATGCAACTCTCTACCGCCCACCAAATGTACTATAAACCCGATAAAATACCAGTTCTACAAGGCCTCCTCAATCCCCATATAAGTACGCATCCACTAAGATCCACTAATATAGCTCTAATTGAAGTAACCAGGAGTAAATTGCTAAACTGTGGAATGCCTTACCACTTGAAATTAGAACTATAACTAGCTTAAAAAACTTCAAGCATCACATTAAAGCCCACCTCACCGATTCCTGGACTTGTACTGGGTATGGGTAGCCCAAACCATGGAACTAGCTGATTTTAAAATTTTAATTGCATATGTAATGAACATTGAATTTAAGCCATATGACTACCTTATGTTGTTTTTTTCTTTTTCACTGTTAATATCTATCAGATTTTGAGACTTCAGTTTGCTATGCTACCTGTATATAAGACTAAGTATTGTAATTGCACTCTTATTGTATACAATGTCACTATCTGCTACAACTGTAAGGATTGCCATCTAGAAGCATTGTTATACAAGATTATTGGTCTTGTCTCCCTCTTGACCAATTTATTCTGTTCTAGTCTTTTTACCGTTATGAATGTCTGTTACTGTTTTTTTTCTTTATTGTATTATGCAATTTTCTTTCTACTAACAAAATAGTTTACTAACAGTGGAGCTTTTCTCCCAGGGCCTCTACTGAAAAAGGGTTTTATGCCCAGTTGGACTCTCACGGTAAACAAATGTAAAATAAAAAAAAATAATAATAAAATAACCACTGGCCAGCTATGAAGTTTTCTTAATGACCAAATGTTCCCGGCGCAATGGTTGTAAACTCTTTCTGAATGAAGTAGGAATCACAACTGGATTTGTTTAATAATAATCAATCAACATAAACTGAAAACAGGCCTGTTATCAACTGACTCAGTAATAACCTTATTAACTTTTGTAGTTGTTTAACTATAGCTGTTTTACTCATCACCTTTTAATTCCACAATGAATCAGCAACATCTAGAGAAAGTTATAAGATGAGCACAACCTGTTATAATTTCATCCAGACGTAAACATCACAAAATCTACTTTGCAAGCCTCCCTCCCTGCAGGCTCCCGATTGAAATGTTGACATCTGAAATCTGAGTGCGAAAAAGACCAAAAAAAAAAAAACTGAAAACCCGGAGAAGAGTGAATCTCAAAACTCACTCTTCTTCTTGATACTTCTTTGTCAGGGGGCAAGCCCCCTGTACCTCTCCATGTGGGGGCATACCCCTCACACCCTCAAACTTAAATATAACATCTCCAAGATTGTTGTACCTCAGAGAAAAGGGAATATTCTAAGAAATGGTGTCACTTACTTATGTATGTATATATATATATATATATATATATATATATATATATATATATATATATCTATATATCTATATATCTATCTATATATATATATATATATATATATATATATATATATATATATATATATATATATATGACTTAGTATAGATATAGATATATATATATATATATATATATATATATATATATATATATATAGATACATAACTCTGTTCTTTCAGTCATTCAGTCTTTGTATTTCAGGACTCGCTCTAACGGGTACCAACATTTCAAATGGTTACCCTCCCTGAACATCCCCATGTGTATATTTGTCCCCAGTTTCTCTTACTTATATATATATATATATATATATATATATATATATATATATATATTTATATATATATATATATATATACCTATTCCACAGAAGTACAACCATATAAAAGGAAAACGTTGACAAAAATATTGAATTTTTATAGTCACCAAAATAGAAATAGCACTGACAATGACTTCCTTTGAGAAACTCTAATGACCAGGTTGCATACCTCTCAACCTCATAGTGCAAGAAATCTGGACAAAGCCCAACAAAATTGGGGGACAAAGGCAAAAAAATAGGGACATATTTTAAATATTGCTCTTATAAACCTAGACAGTTGCTAGGGTAACTGAGTTCATTTTAACATACATTTTCTGAAGGATTAGAAGTCTGAAACTCAAATGTATGTCATTATTTGTGACTTCAATCTTCAGATCATCCCAGCAATTTTCCAGAAAACTATACATTTTATGAGGAACAGACCAAAACTATGAGACAAAAATCTGGACATTCTGCAAAAATCTGGGCAGTTGAGAGGTATGCAGGTTGCAACCCATATGTTGTGTTTCACAGTTTGTAACATTACTTGGTTACTTGACCAGTAATAGAACAATCTCTTCTGTCTTAGTGTTGTCCTTACTGGAATAGCTTCCATGATGCCATGCACATGACTTGTTACCTTTTCCAGTTCTTATGAGCCCAACTTCTGCAGAGTGCCAACTATTGCTCTAGGCAGAGTATCTGGAACTACAAGATATATCTATGGTTTGTAATTCAATTTTCAGTTGTATCTTTGTAATCATATCTTCTTCCTTGGAGTACAAAGCATCATTTCATTCAGATGCTTTTTTATTTCCAGAGATAAGTGGTTTATTATCAGCCTCTATTGCAATATGCGTGTGATGGCCCAGCACTGTCCCAATAATAAAAGACCCTCAATCCTCACCACTGGCAACAGTGGGGGAAGCACACACTGGGAGAATGACAAGTACACACATAGTAAAACACAATTTCCCTTAAGAGCACACAGAGACCACAGTCGGTCTGGGGATGGTTTCTCCCTCTTTCTCCAGATCCCCAGTACAACTCCCCACTGGCACAGCTCTAGAGTTGAGTCCTTAGCCAGGGTTCCAAGCCAAGTCCTCCAACACTTTCTCTGTCCAACCAGTGCTTCGTGTCCCCACCCAAGTAGCTGACACACACACTCTTGTAGATTTGTTGTATACACACACACACACACACACACACACACACACACACACACACACACACACACACACACACACACACACACACACACACACACACACACACACACACACACACACACACACACACAAACACACACCTCTGGAGGCTGGCATAGGTTTACTAGCTATGCCCAGAGTATAAGATAGTTATCATGGCCACCAGAACCCCCCTTATCAGCTACTTTAAGGCCCTTAACAAAGGGTGTCCAATCCTACTGTGTAATGTTACTATTAATCCAAATGGTAGTCTGATCAAGAGCAAGGCCATTAGGAGTGGCCTGTACAGTGTCACCAAACAGATATGCAAGTACTCTAAGAGCTTAAATATCTCTAGATAGATCAGCCACAATTAAAATGTTTAAATATATTTAATAATAGATAATAAACGAACAAGACAATACATAAATATTTAAAACAACATTGCAGGACAGTCTCAAATAAATACAGAAAACATCTAAGCTATACTTCACTATATTCCTAAGTGATTCTAAGAGAAATTACTATACCCTAGTTAACTTACTTACAGCAAGCCAAGTGCAGATGTGGTGAGTGGCTGTTTCCAGCTGATGCTGCCAGGTCAAAGACAAAATACAAAATGCCCAGTCTCTCTCTCTCAGAGACTTTTTAAATTAATATCAAATATTACTGCTGGTGTAGCTGGCAGCATGACATCACTTTGTGTCATCTGACCTTAGTTCCCAAGCTAAACCGCCATTATTAGAAACTACCAACATTTAGCATCTCCCTGTGAAAATGCATAAACAAGGACCCTTCTTAAATCATTCTAGCTGCTGGAAAACATAAAACAATAAAACACAACACAATGCAGAAGGCTCCCTAGTTTTAGACATCCTTGCTGCATTGAAACTAACCTTTATAGCGCAGTTATAAAACAATTTAATTTCAACTATTTTCTTGAAGTTTTGCAAGTTAACCCTCCATGTTCTATTTGCCACTGTTAAAACATATACATTTACACACGTACAATAGTTTATATGCATTTCTATTCTTTACCAGTAGGGTACACTGTGGCTACATCTTTAAGCTCAGTACTGTACAAACGATTTTCATACACACTTCTGTACCAGCAATTTGATATACACATAACATACAGTTATAATACATTTGTAACAAGCATATGAATCATGTTGATATTCACAAATGACACATAACCATTTACAAGATTCCAGACAGCTGTGCCTGAAGTATCTTTCTCTGTCACATTTCTATATAAATCATATTATATTTACAAATTACATAGAATTATTTACAAAATTCCAGATAGCTAGGCTGACAATATTCCTTTTGTGACAATGTGACAAACCAAAGATGTAAGACTGAAGCTTCATATTCATAAAACAAACCTAAATACCAGTTTTCAATCTATGCTTATCTTCTCTCAGGCTCTGGCACTGCTCTTCTTGCATATGCCACTGCTGATCATGTCCTACCATATTCCTGCAGTACAACTATCCTTAATCCATCTTTACATGCATTAGTAAATAGCCTTCACAGGGTCCTGCCAGGGAAAAAAGCATGAGCAGGGGACCCATTCAGGAATCTTTTGAAGTGTTCATATTCCTTGCTATGCATCTGATGCCATGGCTGTCAGTCTTACTGAAGCAACGTTGTCAGGGTGACAAGCATGGAAGTAAGATTTGTTACAAATTTGCTCAGGTAAATAACCATGCCCATTGATTTGTGCAGTGTTGTCGTGTCACTTGGAAAAGTACGCCATCAATCACTTTGAATTTGTTTACATCTGACAGTACTAATACAGATCTTACCTGTCAACAAGCAATGTGATTTTAAGCAAGAAAAATGTAAAATTCTTCAATTTCATTTGCAGACTGTTTCTTGCACTGTTTAAATGCTTTGTGAATTATTTTGTCTACCTCCTTTTTGTATTTGTCTAAGTTATTACATTATTAATATGCTCGCTCACACAATCCAGTCATGAAACAATCATTTCAATGGCAAAATCTTAAGTGTGGCAGCAATTTCATATTTGGCCACATTACTACTGTTACTACTACTACTTTTATTACTATTTTCACTACTGCTACTACTGTCATTGCTACTACTAGTTGTATTGCTACTGCTGCTACTGCTGTTATTACTGCTAATGTTTTAAATTACTGCTACTGCTATTAGTACCAGCCTCAGAATTTTGTCATTGTTGTCTACTACCACTGCTACTACTACTACTACTACCACAGTATAACCATTATAAAAGAATGGTGTACTGAGCACAGAGTTCTGTGGAGGGGAGGGCATTAACCAATAATTAGATTGTAGCCCTTAATATTTTTGCATTCAATGAGAAGACCACTTTCAGTAAAAGCTATTATTATTGTAGCTGGAATTTCAAAGCATATAAGATTTATTGTTTTTGAATTAATGGTAGTTGCTGCATGTATGGAATGTTTGAGTCTATGACATTTCATAGAATCTTAAAAATAGCGAACACCTCTTCATCAAACATCTATTTAGGGAACCTACCGATCATCAAACAGACTTTTCAATGAAAGTTTTCCAACGGCAAGGCAATGGTAGGCCACCGTAGCAACTGAAAAGAAAATAATACAATTTAACACCTACCCAGGTGGAGAACTATGCCCCCCACAACCCCCTTAACTAAATATACCAACTCTCAGATTGCACTACAATGGGGAAAAGGGCAAATTCTAGATGGCGGCCAACCATTGCCTTGCCCTGGGAAAAATTTCACTGAAAACTCTGTTCTATGATTGGTAGCTTCACTAAAAAGTTGTTCTCAATTTTACAATGTGACAAAATGTCATAGACCTGGGATTTTTAAATTGTGTCCAGAGGTAAGGGGATTGTGTTTTGTTTCTTGGTCTATCTTGCACCCTAACAGTATGTTTGTGATTTTTCCTCATTTGTGTGGCCAATGACTTAGCACGGGTAAGTAAAGGGGAGGAGGATATAGGTTGTACTTTAGAGCTTGTCTCCCTGAATGTTATTTATTGTTCATTTGTTTTTCTTTGCTTGTTTTTTGTTTGCTTGTTTCATTATTTATTTATTTTTATTTTATGTGGGTTAGGTATCTTTTTTATGCTTGTGCTTGTTAATTTATAGTGAATTTTGCAGTTAGTGACTTTTTAATGTTTAGCTTTCTTCATTTATGGATTTGCTGATATGACATAAATCCAATGTACTTTGGTCACTCATTTGCAATTATCAAAACTACAGAGTTTAATAAGCTACCGTGCCTCTTAAATATACCAACTCCAAAATGCCATACCTCAGAGAAAAGGTAAAATAAATAAACATAAGCAAAAATGGGACTGATTGGCTGCAAATCTTGCAAATTTATCACAGCATTGCTCTAGTTTTGCATTTTAAAGTAGACTGCAGATTGGTCAAGATGGGAGATCACTGAGGATTTCCTCCCTCTTTATACTTGATAATGCTGTACGTCTTCCCTTATGTCTTTTAGGACTATGTAGATCCAGAGTGAATATTTTTCGTCATGGAGTTTACCTATTTTAATGCATTTTCTAGTGGTTCTATCATTTTAATATCCACCAGTTTATCTTTATGTATATCTTGCTTAAGTAACATGGATATTTAATTAATTCCATGGGCTAAGGGATTTGCAGCATCTTTTAGTCTGATGTTATATGTGAGGCAGGGTACTGTTTCTCCTGTTATTGAGTATTCTGCACTTGCACTTTGTTACTTTGCAAATTTTTGACAAGTGTATATTATAAGCTATATATTTTGAAATGACTAGATATATATCACTATACTCATAACTTTAAAGACCTGATCCTTAATAATGATTTATTTTCATTTTGGTAGCACCAGAAATGTCAGAGTTTACTTTATGTCTCTGCAATACATCAAAACTAGGAAAATATGCACAAAAAGGCAACATCAGAACCGCACACCATGTACTTAATAAAATAAATAAGAGATTTAGTGAGTGTGCTTTCGTCAGAAGACTTCTTCAGAATAACAAATAAATCAATGAAATTTCCTTTTTAAAAACACATTCAGCATTTCATAGGTTGAATAAAACTCACATGACTTGACATAATTTCCCCTAACACATACAAGCATTTGTATATCTTGAGTTTCTTGAATTCAAATGGCAGATCAGAACAAACGCTTGTATTGCACCTGGCCTTAATGATAGATTGACCCTTGGCTCTTTGCTAAGGTTAAAATCAATGTATTTTATTTAATAATATTTATCATTGATTGACCTATATAAATGTCACTACTTTTATATGAATTGATGGTCTTTTATTCATATAACATTTTTTCAGGGCCATTGAACTTATGAACACTAGGTGTTTTGACCTTGATGTAGTGTGAACAGGCCTTCACAAATGTTTATTTGTTAGGGGAAATTATGTCAAGTCATGTGGGATTTATTCAACCTATGAAATGCTGAATGAGTTTTTAAAAAGGAAATTTCATTGATTTATTTGTTATTCTGAAGAAGTCTTTTGACAAAAGTGCGCTCAATAAATCTCTTATTTATTTTATTAAGTACGTGGTGTGCGGTTCTGTTGTTGCCTTTCTGTGCATATTTTTCTAGTTTCGTTACTTGGATTTGGTGTTTTTTGATTTCTCTGCAGTACTTCAACAGTTTGTATCTCAATTGTCAGTGCAGTATAGGCTGTCAGTGTCACCTTCCTTTTTTTCATTTTTCTACTTTGTTCAGAAGTATATGGCAATACCTTCCTGTTATAAGATTAGTCTGTGATCTCGTATCAAGCTTCACATTCAGCACTGTGCCAAGTTTTGCTTTAAATACTTTTACTATTCCCTCTTTTTATAATTTTATTTTCAACTGTTCCAATAAATACTGAATCTTCTCATTCAGATGATTCCTCTACCATTATACTGATGTCACTTGTGTCTGCAAGGTAAACACCTTAACCATTATGCCAACCTGCCACTTCATTGCTCATCCTGAAAAAAAAAAAGAAAAGACTTTAGTAAAGTGTTTTTCTCCTGAATTTTGAAGACATTTTTCTGTCTGCAGTATCTCTAATCAAGTATGTAGCATCATAGTTACATGACAGTATCTTCAACCTCAAGTCCATAACACATATATATATATATATATATATATATATATATATATATATATATATATATATCAACAGATTCACTAAGCTTTTGAATATGGCAATGGAGCACGACTCTCATATACCTTAATTTTCTTTAGAGACAACATGCAGCTCACTGGATGATTCCTTCAAGGTTACTGTCCATGTGGCCCACAAAATTCAGTTGTTCATGTGATACAATTACATCCATTTTTGTAGTGCTGAAATAAGTTTAGCTCATTATTCTAACCAGCTTAAGTAAGATTTGAGCCACCAGCTCAGCTACTCAGAGACCACCATATTTGACCTCTTGAACTTTTCTCAGGATAATATTCTTTATATTTTTTTTTTTCAAATACCCAAAGTGGAAAACTTTAGGAAAACTTTTTTTAGAATAAATGAGGAGTTTTTTGAGTTTTCCAGAAGCTTTTCCACTTTTATTTTTGCAGTATTTAGTTTGTGTAAGGCATATTGGAGAGTGATAATATTATTTCCACATTTTAAATGTGTGCTTTTCCTGACAAAGAGTCAACAATTAATTTGACAGAATTACTGCCTCTTGATTACATGCTTGCTGGTAAACATATATTTAACCTATGTCAGCACATATCCACACAAGCAGATGTCCTGTGGATCTGAGTTAATAAGGGACTGATCATGTCCAGGAACATAATTTACTATTTCATCTATGCTTCTTCTGTGTCTTTCTTTTTATATTTATTTATATATATGTATATATATATATATATATATATATATATATATATATATATATATATATATATATGTATCTTCAATCTCTCTCTCTCTCTCTCCCTATATATATATATATATATATATATATATATATAAAAACAAACATATATGTATATATCTTTATGTATCTGTCTGTATATATATATATATATATATATATATATATATATATATATATATATATATATATATGTAGCTATCTGTCTATATTATATATGTATATATCTTTATATATCTGTCTGTGAGGAACAGGGCATATATCTGCCAGTGCTGTTTTTCAGTCAAATGAGTTTTCGGTCATATGGGTTTTCGGTCATATGAACATTCGGTCATTTGGTCTCAGTCAAATGGGCTTCAGTCATATGAACTTTTGGTCATATGTAGTGAACCCATATATATATATATATATATATATATATATATATATATATATATATATATATATATATATTATAGTTTCATAGTTTCATAGTATAGTACTAGGCTATCTGCCCTAGGGCATTTATAAGCCTAGCCAAAGTGTATGTGGCTTTCGCCACCCCATGTAATGATACAAAAGTGTACAATTTAAATTAAATTTAGTTTACTGTGCCTCTATCTAGCAATGACACAGAGATGACCCCCGGGGTAAACCTACGATCACCCATCCATTCGTCCAGATTTCTCTTGAAGAGAGTCAGTGAGGGGCTCTGCCTAACATGGACAGGTATCCTGTTCCAGAGTGCTGGAAGCCTCTGGGTTATGAATCTGTCCCTCCAGCATGTCCTATTCATATTTGTGCTGAGGTTTAGATCTTTAGATCTCGTGGCTCTGATGGATTTGGATTTTCTGAGGTGTAGCATGTCCATTAATTCTGAATTGGACATGGCCTTGTACGTAAGGCACAGATCACCTCTGAGCAGGCGGTATGCTACTGAATAGAGCTGGAGCTTTTTCAGTCTGGCAGCATATGACATATGCTGGAGACCCTTGATCCTCTTGGTAAGGTACTTTTGGGGTCTCTCCAGCTGCTGCAGGTGCCGGGTGAGGTACATACCAAATGGGGCATTGTACTCAATCATAGGCCTGATAAGGGAGGAATATAAGGGTACAATGACATCCTTTGATCTGGATGTGAATGCCTTCATGATAAGGTGGGCAAGGTAGAAGGTCTTTCTAACCACTTTGGCGACGTGGGTGTCAAATGAGAGGTCACTGTCAACTTGGGTCCCCAGGTCTCTGATTACTTTTTCCATACTTAGTGGATTACCACCTATGTGGTAATTTGTGGGTACTTTGTTTTTTCCAAAGGGGATGACTATACATTTTTTGGCATTTAGTTTAAGGCCATTACTCTGGCACCAGTCGTCTGTTTCTGTGAGGCCCTTCTGGAGGATGCATATGTCAGCTGGTGTGTTGACTATGGCGCCTAGTTTGCAGTCGTCTGCAAACTTTGTCAGCCACAACCCCCCTATGTTTGCCTGCACATCTGAGAAATAAATGCCGAACAAGAAGGGTCCCAAGACAGAGCCCTGTGGGACTCCACTTGTGACTGGCTTAGAGTCTGACATAGCCCCTGCTATTCTGACTTTGTGGGTTCTGTCCTTTAGCCAGTTTGCAACCCATCTTGTGACAAACGGGTTTACATTTAAGCTGTTGAGCTTGTCTATGATGCCTGAGTGGGGTATTGTGTCGAAGGCTTTTGCCAGATCCAGGTAGGCTGTATGAACTGCTTTGCCTTCATCAATGGCTCTAGTGACTGTTTCAAAAAAGTCCACCAGGTTTAAAAAACAGGATCGGCCTTTTACAAAGCCAAACTGGGTAGGGTCAATTGTCTGTAGGTCCCCGATGTCTTTGTTTATGAGTTCCATAATGATCCTTTCCATAGCTTTGCAGACCAGGCTGGTCAAGCTTATGGGGCGATAGTTTCCAGGATCTGTAGAGGTGCCACCTTTGTGGAGTGGGACCACTGTAGCTGTACACCAGTGTTCAGGGACGTACCCTGTAGCAAGGCTAAGATTAACCAGCGTTCTTATGTGCGGGTTTAGCTCCTCTAGGAGTTCACGTAGTACGCACCCCGGGACGCCGTCAGGTCTCATGGATGCTGTATTTTTAGCTTTGCTGAGGGCAGCTCTCACCTGGACATCTGAGATTTCAGGGAGGTTGCATTCAGCTGAGATATTTATTTTGTCTTTTGGGGGAGAGGGAGGGGAGAAATTTGCACTGAACCTATCTGCCAGTATGTTGGCAATATCTGTGGGTTCAGTGTATTTTTTGCCATTATGAACTAACTCTGCGCATATCTGAGGGTTTCCGCCCAGGTTTCTAACATAACTGAAGAAGGCCTTGTGATTATCTTTAGTGTCCTTAGTGATTTTTCTCTTGAAGTTGGCCTTTGATGATTTTATTAGCGAACGTAGTTTTTTGCTAGTGCTGATCAGGGATGCCTTCCCTTTATGGGATTTTGCTCTGTCTTGCAGTAGCTTCCTTCTCTTGTTATAAAGCTTGTTTATGGCTGGGGTCCACCAGATAGGATGCCTGCCTTTGGTGGAAAGGGTCTTGGTTTTATTTGGGATTGCATGATCCATGCATTCTTGGAGATGCCCTTAGAAAGCATTTGTGAAGGATTCAGCAGTGTGGGATGTGGTTTCCACTGGCCCAGGGGGCTTGAAGGATACCATTTCAGTCCTAAGGAGTGTAAAGTCAGCTTTTGAGAAGTTTCTCACTGTGGTCTTTTGTGCTGGGGTGGAGGTGGGATATGAATATCTAGGGTTATTAGTTTATGGTCTGATCTCACTAGTGAGGGGTATACTTCCAGTGTTGAGCATTTTGTCCCCATGTTTGTGATGATCAGGTCAAGTATATTATTCTCCCTTGTGGGGGAGGTGACTAGTTGTTCCATCGCATTTGAGTTGATGAATTCCAGGAACCTTTGGGCTAGGGTGTTGGGGCTTGAGTAATGCACCCAGTCTATGTTTGGGTAGTTGAAGTCTCCCAATATGATGGTATTTGGTGAGACATTCATATCCTCCAGTGTCTTCAGGAAGGCTGAATGGAGTTCCTGAGATTGTGAGGGTGATCTGTAGCATGCTACATGTTGTATAGCAGTTTTGCCTACGGTTAGTTGCACATGGATGGTCTCCGATGCTTCGTGCATTGCCACTAACCTGGAGGTGTGGGTGTCTTTAATGAATATGGACACTCCCCCTCCTTTTGTGGTTCAGCCCAGGTTTTGGGGCCAAAATGCATGATACGAGGTATAACCTGGTAGGGCTGGGGTGCTCTCAGGAGCCTTGTACCAGGTTTCAGCTACTGCACAGACATCGATGCTCTCCATGCTGAGGAGTGCTTCGAGAGCCTACATCTTGAGATTTAGACTTCTGGCATTGAGCAGCATTACCCTTAGTTTTTTTCCTTTATTGTTTTCTAAGGTGGTGGGTTTGTCTTTTGAGCCTTGCCTAAAAAAGGCACTATGGGGGTGGCAAGAGCCTTAGCCAATATACGAAAGCCCAGTGGTGACAGGTGCAAGCCGTCCCTTGCGAAGCAGCGTGGCTTGTCCAGCATGTCATCCCAAGCAGAAAGA
Source organism: Protopterus annectens (assembly GCF_019279795.1). Classification (NCBI taxonomy): domain Eukaryota; kingdom Metazoa; phylum Chordata; order Ceratodontiformes; family Protopteridae; genus Protopterus; species Protopterus annectens. The sequence continues at coordinate 383,603,588 of NC_056735.1, read as the reverse complement.
CATTGGATCCACCTAGAATGACACCAGTAATTGAGCCAATTATTAAAGCTGATCATCTTGTCTTTGTATTGTGGCATCATTCTTGGTGAGGGCAAGATGCTGCTCAGGGTCAGCGTCATACCGGCCTGGACTACATAATCAGAGAGCTCCTCTATGTCTCTTTTCATGTAGTCCAAGGAGGTACGTCTCAGGTCATTCACGCCGGCATGGACAATGATGGAGTCATATTTGTACTTGAATTGGAGTGACCTGCGTGCTTGTGTTATATGACGGATCCTAGCTCCCGACAGGCAGCTCACCATTACCCTCTCTTTGTTCAGCCTGGTAAGCAGGACGTCAGTGTGTCTGACTATAGAGTCACCTGTTACTAGTGTATCAGGCATGGTGTTTTGCCTTAAGGGCTGTGATTGTTTGGCACACTGACTTTGTGTACTATGTGTTGCTTGTGCAGAGTTTTGAGGTGGTGTTTTCTTGGATGTCTGCTTTGGGAGCCTCTGTTGTTTTGGTAAGTTTTTTATTAGAGCCTCCGAGTATGTCTTTGTGTTACTATGTGTTTGGTTTGCAGTTGTGTTTGGTTTATGTGAGACTGGGTTTGTTTGTGTGGTTACCTTCTCCTCCTGTCTGGTCTTGCTAGTCCTGTGTTGAGAGAGTTCAGCCTCCAGTTTGGCTATATAGTTGCATCTCTCACATGTATTTGTGTTTGTTGGGAGGAGGAGAGGGTTGTCTGTGTACATGAGACAATTGTAACATTGTCTCAGGATTCCCAGATTAACCAGCTGAACTGGAGAGGATGTCAGTAATATACCACTCGACATGCCAGAATAGTATAAGGGGGTGATGTGTAACTGGGTCAGAGAGAGGACTTTGAAGGGAAGTGGGTATTAGCACGGGTTGTAGGTGGAATGTAGTGCTTACATTAGTTTAAGGGTGCTTCACTTAAAAGAAAGGTTTTAGGAGCAAGTGCTAGGCTTATGATAAAGCGAATAGACTGATTTTGTTGAAAGTAGAGCTTTCTTAAGGGAAAATTGAAGTACAGACTTGGCGGAGCCAGGAATAGTTTAAGCCTGTTTAACCAGCGCTGCACTATGCGCACAATCGCGGAAAGCCGTGCAAACGCAGATTTTAAACAGGGACCTTCAAAAGAGCTGGAAATGGTCCAAAACGACCAATTACTACAAGCTCTTGTGCTGAGGTCACTCCTTCAGGGACAGATAGGCTGCTCAAGGCTCCCCACTCCCACTGGTGAGCAAAGAAACTTCCTTCTATCCAAGTAAGGCAATGGACAACACAGGAACTACACCACAGTCCAGAATACAGCAAAGCCTGTATACTGGTCTAAACTAGTCGAGAAAGGCGGGAAAACAAGGATATTTTTTTTGTTTTGTTTTTTAGTTTAAAAAGTACACAGAAATGCAGGAAAAACAGTAATAAATCACTTACACAGGCTAGCTCACTTTAGTGGGTAGCCTCAACAGTTAAATTAAGCAACAAACCTTTGACCAAATGTAACTTTAAGTGCAGATAATATACAATGCAAAAAACAAGTAATAAAGCAGTTTAAACTTGTTGAAAGTAAGAAAAGAAAGGTCTCTCAGGTAAAAACAGCAAAAAAATACTTAGTTCAGGAAAGTAGTCACTTTTCTCAGTTCTCTGCTGCTAGCACCACTCTGCAGGACCACGAGGAGCTGTTTCTGAGTAGTATAGCCAGAAAAAAATGCTCAGGGGCGGATTTTAAACAGGGAACTTCAAAAGAGCTGGAAATGGTCCAAAACAACCAATTACTACAAGCTCTTGTGCTGAGGTCACTCCTTCAGGGACAGATAGGCTGCTCAAGGCTCCCCATCCCCACTGGCGAGCAAAGAAACTTCCTTCTATCCAAGTAAGGCAATGGACAACAGAGGAACTACACCACAGTCCAGAATACAGCAAAGCCTGTATACTGGTCTAAACTAGTCAAGAAAGGCGGGAAAACAAGGATTTTTTTTGTTTTTTTTTTGTTTTTTAGTTTAAAAAGTACACAGAAATGCAGGAAAAACAGTAATAAATCACTTACACAGGCTAGCTCACTTTAGTGGGTATCCCCAACAGTTAAATTAAACAACAAACTTTCGACCAAATGTAACTTTAAGTGCAGATAATGTACAATGCAAAAAACAGGTAATAAAGCAGTTTAAACTTGTTCAAAGTAAGAAAAGGAAGGTCTCTCAGGTAAAAACAGCAAAAAAATACTTAGATCAGGAAAGTAGTCGCTTTTCTCAGTTCTCTGCTGCTAGCACCACTCTGCAGGACCACGAGGAGCTGTTTCTGAGTAGTATAGCCAGAAAAAAATGCTCAGGGGAGGATTTTAAACAGGGAACTTCAACAGAGCTGGAAATGGTCCAAAACGACCAATTACTGCAAGCTATATATATATATATATATATATATATATATATATATATATATATATATAGGTGCTAGTCACCAGGTCGAATGACTGTTAGGTTGACAGCTGCCTAGTTAACTGCATATTGTCAACTGGGCAACTGATCAACAAGTGTGTGAGATCACAGAAATACAGACATTGGGAAATTTGCCCTTTTACCCCATGTTTGTGCAATCTTGAAGTTAGTATATATATAATTAGCATGGGGTGTTGGGGGAGCAGGGGTGCTTGCCTCCTGCAAAAAATGATGTATTGTGTTGTTTTTAAAAAGTGAGACATTCTATGTGCCAATGCTGTTTTTTGGCACATATTTAATAATACTTCCATGTTTTTGACCATAGACAGTCAGTTTTGTTTCAGTCACTTGTACATATATACAGATACAAATATATATATATATATATATATATATATATATATATATATATATATATATATATATATATGTGTGTGTGTGTGTGTGTGTGTGTGTGTGTGTGTGTGTGTGTGTGTGTGTGTGTGTATATATGTATTTATTTATTATGTACTCAGACATACTAAATTCAGAATTCCATAAGAGTGACTTAAGCTAAGATTATTTTACACCTAGAACATGACATCCCGGCTAGCAAGTCAGGAATTTAATGATGCATGCTCCTAGAATTTAGATGTACTATCTTAAGATCTGTTTTGCAGTTTAAGTGATCTTGTGGTATTGAAGAGTACTGGGCTTGAGTTTGCACTAATGTCATCTGAACATATAAGTATGAAATACTTTTATAGGATAATTTTTAGAAACCTTTTGTAAGTGGTAAGGATATTTAAATATTGGCTAAGTACTCTGTCATGAGGATTTTGTACAAGAGGAAGAGAGTATAATGTTGCTTTCTACTTCACTTTGTAGATACTGGAATTCTCTCATGCTTAAATTTAGATGCACATATATGACAACAAATTCTGTGCTGCTTTATGATGACTGAGCTGTTTGCTACACTTTGAAAGGAGGTTTAATCTGCAGCATTAAAAAGCAAGTAGCAAGTGATTTCTTACCTAGCTGAGAAACTCAGCCAAATATATAGTATAGGGTGGTATGCAGACTAAATAACCAAATAATATATACAATACTGTAAAATGATACAGGTATGCAGACTAAATAACCAAATAATATATACAATACTGTAAAATGATACAGGTATGCAGACTATATAACCAAAGAGTATATACAATACTGTAAAATGATACAGGTATGCAGACTATATAACCAAAGAGTATATACAATACTGTAAAATGATACAGGTATGCAGACTATATAACCAAAGAGTATATACAATACAGTAAAATGATACAGGTATACAGACTATATAACCAAAGAGTATATACAATACTGTAAAATGATACAGGTATGCAGACTATATAACCAAACAGTATATACAATACTGTAAAATGAATTTGTTTAATATGGGTTCTTGAATAACTTAGTGTTCCCGAATCAGTTGTTGGTATCTACTTTTATATATTGCAGTGATTTGTTTTTGTACATACTTATGTTTATATGTTTTATTTTATTTTCATCTTCATTCTGATTCACAATTGGTTTAGTTTATATTGTTAGTAGTACTGTATGGTATAGATGAGCTGTAAGAAGATGGTAGTTTGTCTTTTATTTTGAATGATTAACGAATCTGTTGCTTAAATGATTAATTTATTAATTAAGTTTTAAATTAGGGTGTATTTATATGACCTGTGTGAGATGATACTTTTGTCTGAAGAAGTTTGTTAACTGTATCAAACAAAAAGTGCTTTACATTAAATTTATTCATTTATTCATTCAGTTTGTTCGGGCAGCCATTTTGTCTACATCAGATTTTTTGTTTTTATATGTTTTTGAAGTTTAATTCCAGCTTATACTCTAAAATGATACAGGTATGCAGACTACATAACCAAAGAATATATGCAATACTGTAAAATGATACAGGTATGTAGACTAAATAACCAAATAATATATACAATACTGTAAAATGATACAGGTATGCAGTCTAAATAACTAAAGAATATATACAATACTGTAAAATGATACAGGTATGCAGACTAAATAACCAAAGAGTATATACAATACTGTAAAATGATACAGGTATGCAGACTAAATAACTAAATAATATATACAATACTGTAAAATGATACAGGTATGTAGACTAAATAACCAAAGAGTATATACAATACTGTGAAATGATACAGGTATGCAGTCTAAATAACTAAAGAATATATACAATACTATAAAATGATACAGGTATGCAGACTATATAACCAAAGAGTATATACAATACTGTAAAGTGATACAGGTATGCAGACTAAATAACCAAAGAGTATATACAATACTGTAAAATGATATACAAGTATGCAGACAAAATAACTAAATAATATATACAATACCATAAAATGATACAGGTATGCAGACTATATAACCAAAGAGTATATACAATACTGTAAAATGATACAGGTATGCAGACTACATAACCAAAGAATATATGCAATACTGTAAAATGATACAGGTATGCAGACTAAATAACCAAAGAGTATATACAATACTGTGAAATGATACAGGTATGCAGACTAAATAACTAAAGAATATATACAATACTATAAAATGATACAGGTATGCAGACTATATAACCAAAGAGTATATACAATACTGTAAAATGATACAGGTATGCAGACTAAATAACCAAAGAGTATATACAATACTGTAAAATGATACAGGTATGCAGACTAAATAACCAAAGAGTATATACAATTCTGTAAAATGATACAGGTATGCAGACTAAATAACCAAAGAATATATACAATACTGTAAAGTGATACAGGTATGCAGATGGTATAACCAAAGAGTATATACAATACTGAAAAATGATTTAGGTATGCAGACTAAATAACTAAAGAATATATACAATACTATAAAATGATACAGGTATGCAGACTATATAACCAAAGAGTATATACAATACTGTAAAATGATACAGGTATGCAGACTAAATAACCAAAGAGTATATACAATATTGTAAAATGATACAGGTATGCAGACTATATAACCAAAGAGTATATACAATACTGTAAAATGATACAGGTATGCAGACTAAATAACCAAAGAGTATATACAATACTGTAAAATGATACAGGTATGCAGATGAAATAACCATAAAGTATATATAATACTGTAAAAGGATACAAGTATGCAGACAAAATAATCAAATAACATATACAATACTGTAAAATGATACAGGTATGCAGATGAAATAACCAAAGAGTGCATACAATACTGTAAAATGATACAGGCATGCAGAATATACAATACTGTAAAATGGTACAGGTATGCAGACTAAATAACAAAAGAATATATACAATACTGTAAAATGATACAGGTATGCAGACTATATAACCAAAGAGTATATACAATACTGTAAAATGATACAGGTATGCAGACTAAATAACCACAGAATATATACAATACTGTAAAATGATACAGGTATGCAGACTAAATAACCACAGAATATATACAATACTGTAAAATGATACAGGTATGCAGACTAAATAACCACAGAATATATACAATACTGTAAAATGATACAGGTATGCCGACTAAATAACCAAAGAGTATATACAATACTGTAAAATTATACAGGTATGCAGACTAAATAACCACAGAATATATACAATACTGTCAAATGATACAGGTATGCAGACTATATAACCAAAGAATATATACAATACTGTAAAATGATAACAGGTATGCAGACTAAATAACCAAAGAGTATATACAATATTGTAAAATGATACAGGTATGCAGACTATATAACCAAAGAGTATATACAATACTGTAAAATGATACAGGTATGCAGACTAAATAACCAAAGAGTATATACAATACTGTAAAATGATACAGGTATGCAGACGAAATAACCATAGAGTATATACAATACTGTAAAAGGATACAGGTATGCAGATAAAATAACCAAATAACATATACAATACTGTAAAATGATACAGGTATGCAGATGAAATAACCAAAGAGTGCATACAATACTGTAAAATGGTACAGGTATGCAGACTAAATAACAAAAGAATATATACAATACTGTAAAATGATACAGGTATGCAGACTATATAATATATACAATACTGTAAAATGATACAGGTATGCAGACTAAATAACCAAAGAATATATACAATACTGTAAAATGATACAGGTATGCAGACTAAATAACCAAAGAATATATACAATACTGTAAAATGATACAGGTATGCAGACTAAATAACCACAGAATATATACAATACTGTAAAATGATACAGGTATGCCGACTAAATAACCAAAGAGTATATACAATACTGTAAAATTATACAGGTATGCAGACTAAATAACATGCAGACTAAATAACCACAGAATATATACAATACTGTCAAATGATACAGGTATGCAGACTATATAATCAAAGAATATATACAATACTGTAAAATGATACAGGTATGCAGACTAAATAACCAAAGAATATATACAATACTGTAAAGTGATACGGGTATGTAGACTATATAACCACAGAATATATACAATACTGTAAAATGATACAGGTATGCCGACTAAATAACCAAAGAGTATATACAATACTGTAAAATGATACAGGTATGCAGACTAAATAACCAAAGAATATATACAATACTGTAAAATGATACAGGTATGCAGACTATATAACCAAAGAATATATACAATACTGTAAAATGATACAGGTATGCAGACTAAATAACCAAAGAATATATACAATAATGTAAAATGATACAGGTATGCAGACTATATAACCAAAGAGTATATACAATACTGTAAAATGATACAGGTATGCAGACTAATTAACCAAAGAGTACATACAATACTGTAAAATGATACAGGTATGCAGACTAAATAACCAAAGAGTATATACAATACTGTAAAATGATACAGGTATGCAGTCTAAATAACCAAAGAATATGTACAATACTGTAAAATGATACAGGTATGCAGACGAAAAAAACAAAGAGTATATACAATACTGTAAAATGATACAGGTATGCAGACTAAATAACCAAAGAGTATATACAATACTGTAAAATGATACAGGTATGCAGACTTTATAACCAAAGAATATATACAATACTGTAAAATGATACAGGTATGCAGACGAAAAAAACAAAGAGTATATACAATACTGTAAAATGATACAGGTATGCAGACTAAATAACCAAAGAGTATATACAATACTGTAAAATGATACAGGTATGCAGACTAAATAACCAAAGAATATATACAATACTGTAAAATGGTACAGGTATGCAGACTAAATAACAAAACAATATATACAATACTGTAAAATGATACAGGTATGCAGACTATATAACCAAAGAATATATACAATACTGTAAAATGATACAGGTATGCAGACTATATAACCAAAGAGTATATACAATACTGTAAAATGATACAGGTATGCAGACTAAATAACCAAAGAGTATATACAATTCTGTAAAATGATACAGGTATGCAGACTATATAACCAAAGAGTGTATACAATACTGTAAAATGATACAGGTATGCAGACTATATAACCAAAGAGTGTATACAATACTGTAAAATGATACAGGCATGCAGACTATATAACCAAAGTGTATTTACAATACTGTAAAATGATACAGTTAAAAAATGTTCAGTTACCTCTCCATATTTATATGCATACTCTGTTAATTACTAGTTAAGGAAGTGCTAATGATTCCTAAGATGCTCATATGATTCAGTTAAAGGATACTATTGCACGATTGGTTACCTAAAAATATATCTCAGTCCTCAAGTAGGAGTGACTCGGGCAATGGGCAATTTAGGCTAGCAGAGAAAACCAGGCCAAGGTAAGGCAGTATGTAAACTGGATTGAACTGCTTTTGTCAGCTGACTTCCAAGAAAATAATGAAATATAAGAGGATCAGGCAGAGGAACAGCAAGTATTTTATGTTCCTGTGTTTGGTGTAATCAAGGGTTTCCCACAGACTGGTATACAACATTTGCTTCAGAATAATTGCCACATATAAAACTCAAATACCCTTACTTCATAGCTCTTACTAAATGAAAAATGTTACTCCCAGAGCAGTGTACTTAGGCAGAACCTTTAGTAAGGGAGTGGATAGTTTCCTCTGCTTGATTACCTGTTCAATTTGATCCATTATGTCAAATGCATATATATATATATAAAGTATAAATACTGGTTTTACATCATAATTAATGTTAATTCAACAAGTAAATACTGTGAAAGATTTGTTTTCTAAAAAATGCTATTTGTGTAGTTATTAGTGTATAGGTGTACCATTCTGCAGGAATAAATTAATTAAAACTTAACTTTTTATGTGCTTGATGTAATGACAAGAATGCTTTTCTGTATATTCAGATTTGGCCTGTGAGACTGGGAGGGAATTGATATTTAGTATTAACAGTTCTGGTTTTCATTGTTATTCTCATCACTTACTTAAAAAAGGAGTCAACATGCACCAGCTCTTTACTATGTCTCAGTTTACTGACTTGATCACTAGCTTAGTTCAAAACCTTTGATGCATGAAGCAGAAAGTCTAATTGCTTCCTTAGCTACCTATCTAACCATCATGCAGTTATCTTAAGTCTGTTAGAAATACAGGCCACTTTTCTTCGGTTCATATGTTCATACTAGGTTAGCTGCTCTTGTGAGTGATTTTAAGCCTAACCAATGTCCCGTTCAAAGGTGAGAATCATACCCTGTACCTTATGTTTGTGAGGTAAATATCTTAACCATTATACCAACACCAACCCTTGTAATGCCACACTCTGCAGGAACAATCCTCTTATCTTCCAAGATTCTGAAGCTGTCAGTCTTGTTGATGATGGCATCTGACACCATAAAATGTTCAACCCAATAGACAGCATGAACCCCAGTGGCACTAAGGTTTGGTAGTATTTTATAAGATTAGAAACTGAAACTTGTTAGTAGTATTAGTTAACTTAGATAAAAATGTCAAGCAGGCTGAGTTCAGAGTGATGACACATGGAAGGCATGTGTTACTAGATTTAAGGGGCAAAAGCTGCTAGATTAGGCTAGGGAAAAGAAGTTACTTGCTTGCATGACTTATGCATGAGAAGGCTGCACTCCACATCAGAAGGGCTACACTGAGTGGAACACTGGACTGTATACCAAAAGGCATAATAATGTGAAGAGACTGTTGCACTGGGGATTGTGCAAACATTATGGTATTGAAGTGGCTGAAAAACACTGGAAACATGAGCCACAAAGCATCATAGAAAATGAAGTTTATATCACATGGGATCACCCATTACCAACAGTTCAAAAGATAGATGCTAAGAAACTGGATATAGTGGTCCAAGAAAAGAAGACAAAAGTAGCATTGATCATTGAAATTGCCACACCCAGTGACTACAGTGTCTTGCGTACAGAGAGACACAAAGTCCTAAAATATCAGGATCTGCAGGCAGAAATGAAAGCAATGTGGAAGAAAGATACCCAGACAGTTCCAATAGTAGTAGGAGCAATGGGTCTTATAAAAAAGAATTTACAATTGTATTTGGATATGTTACCAATCCATGTAACTCCATACGAACTGCAGAAGGAGTCATTACTGGGCACATTGCAGGTACTGCGAAGAGCACTACTGGCTGACATCAAAGTTTGAAACAATACTAATTTCATGAATTTTAATCATACTTTGACTTAGGAATGGGGTCCATTCCCATCATGATATTAGAAACCCAAAAGACTTGAAGAAATTAAAAAAGACAGAGAAAGAATGTTTCTGACAAGCTAATGATTACTAAAATTAAAACAAAGGGAATTCTCTCAAGTAATAAAAAGTTTTAAGGGGCAGTACAAAAAAAGTCTTAATAAGCTAAAATATCTGTATCAACCTTTTTTCAACTTATTATAGCAATCTCCAGTTATGTACTAGGTTGACAAATTAATGACGTCATTCTTCCCTTTCCCAGTTTCTTGAAAAAGCAAACTTTCCTGATTTATCATAACAAGCTAGGAAATCTTTTAATATATCTACTGGGGAGGATGAGGTTCAGCAGGCTATTCAACAAGCACAAAGGGAAGGCCATATTGCCAACAATTCCTAAGTTCACAATTGAAATATTTCATTGTCCAAATTTCCATATGGTGATCATCTCAGATATTCCACCTCATCAAAACTATTAGTCAGGGTTTTCCATGGACCAGTAAGGATCTAAGCTAGTTATAACCAACAGATCTATTTCCTTACAAGGTATATGTTACAATTATTCCTAGGTTTTGACCAAGTGGCTACATATCATTCATTCTGTGTTAATCACAGGTAAATGTATTGGATGTTTACCCAGTTGCCCAACTACTGATAATGCCTATACTTTAATCACTCTTATAAAGAATGTTTAGAAGTCTGCTAAAACAGTCTTCTTTGACTTTGAAAAGCATATGACTCTATCCAGTGGGATTACCTTCTGGTTACCATATGCAGCTCTGGACTTACAGACTATTTTATAAGAGCTGTAAAAGGGTTTTATTGGTCCTCCAAGCTTTAGTCAGAAAGCCATTAAACAGGGGTGCCAATTTCCCCCAGCTACATTTCTGACTGGCATAGAATTTCTTGCTACAATGGTTTCCTGCAAGTTGTCAATTTCAGATTATTCCTTAGGTGACATTGAAAATAAACTTAACTCTTTGCCAATGGCTTACTCTTAATAAAGGCTGATCCCATCAAACATGTTTCAGATATTGAGTAAAAGCGGGTTTTCTTTGAACAACTGGCAAACCTTTAGGAAAATATAAGCAAAATTAAAATCTTCTTGGTAAGTGTAGCAGGATAACTATCCCTGTGCTTATTAACTGATTTAATTTCTCTAGTTTAAAATCAGTCCTGAATACACTGGAATTAAAATTCACCTAAACCCATTTCCCATACTTACATCATAAGTTCTGGCATGTTCCAAGGTCTTGGTGATCTGGGAAGTAATATCAGACTTTATAAACTGTACTGCAATGACATCATAAATGCACTGCATGTCTGCTTTTAGGTTTCATCATCCAAACACAGCAAAATGTACATACTGCAAGTGGTGATAGGAGGTCAAAATTCATGACAGCAGATGTTATGTATGCGGAAGCCTTTAGATCAGCTTACGAAATATAGTTGGGCCTTATTAGAGGTGCAACAACTGCCCAGAAACCTACACTTTGTTTCTGCAAATGGTATGTATTATTAAAGATAGATGTATATATCTCTAAGGAGGATAATATGGAAGATTTGTCCTTCATTCTTATGAGTATTTCACTGACAAAATTTCTAGTATCATATTCCAACATAAGAGAACTGATTATTTCATGTTGGTAAGTTTGAATAATGTACATAAGTTTTCTTTTCTCTAAAAGTAAGGGTCACACGTCAATAGCTAATGAAGATTGTTTAATGTCATATGACCAGTTTTTGTCCAGTACATATGTAATGGTCTACAGTTTTACTGATATGCTATCTTGGGTCTGTCAACTTATTGTTACAGTTAAACTTCCACAGATTGCTACATTTGATTGCTATATTTCTTATACAGTTTGCTAAGTTTGCTTGATTTCCAGTGTGTTATTCCTAATTTATTTCAGATAATGTGTTACAAAAATAATTATTCACTTTTCTGAGAGTATATAAATCACAAGCATGTTTTCTAATGAAGAAAAAGTAGAATTACAATACAACAGATAAAATGGAATTCAGAAATGTTTATATTTGACTCACTTTTTGCTCTTTTCAGTCAAGGATATGTAAGGAGCGTTCAACAAGGTTTGTATTCTTTATCAAAACAGACACTAATTTTTGCAAATGCTTAAAAGTGTCATCAGTATGAAAATAGATAAAACTGTTCATGATGATTTTATATAGTAATATAATCCTGAGCCAAGAGTGTGGTTTGATAATTCTGAAATAAGAGTTCAGGTAACAGGACAAATTAAGACTATTCTTAAAGATAGGCTTTCTACTTATATAGCTCATGGATGTGAAGTAACAAATAAAATATTGTTAAATCAGTAGCATACTTTGTAATAAATCTAAGCTGGTGAGCATTTTTATTTATTTTTTATGAGGTCTTTTCTTAAATCCAGTCTTTTTACATCATTGGAAATGAATGCAGTGACTCTGGAGTACTGGCAAGTCACTCAACTGACTGCAACAAATTAGGGTTCACAGAGTTGCTTATTCCAGCTGTATGACTTTCAACAAGCTTGCTTCCACTAAGCAGGCTGGAGAAGTAGGATAAGACAGACAAGCCCAAAAAGCTGAGATTTGTAATTTAATGGGAGAATATTCCAAAGTAAGTGCCTGATGTAAACCATATATGTTTTGAACTATATATATATATATATATATATATATATATATATATATATATATATATATATATTATACACACATGCTGTATGTCCATAGCTGTTACCTGTATATTGTATAGTTTCTAATAATTGTCGTGCACATAATTGTCTTATAACAGATTGTTTATTGTTTTGCATATACTGTCCTTTTATATATTTATTAAGGAGTGTAGATACTCTTTTGAGGAAGGCAGATCTGTGTCTTTACCATTTGCATACTCTGAAAACCTATGCCACACACTTGGGCAAGGTTTAATGGAGAAAGTTTTCTTGCATCTTTTATTAATAACTTCAACAACACATTTGCTCTTCTTGAGTACTGGATGCAACTGTACACTTCCAGAAATTCTAACTATTAATGAGTTTTTGGATGCAACCTGAGAATACCATCACTCTCCATGGATCTGAAGTGACACTCATTTCAAAGCTATATGTCAAGATTAATGAATGTCAGTGTGGTTTCAATGTTATTATCCAGGCTTATGCTGATATTTAATTAGTGGTAATTTTAATGTTATTATTATTATACACCACCCAACTTGCCCTCCAGAATTTCTCACCAACTTTCAGAGTATTGTTCCTAGTGTAGGATGACATGACTTCATTGTGTTCTTTGAGGATTTTTTAAAATGCACTGGAGTAAATACTACAAGCACTGCAAATGTTTTTTGTGTCAAGCTGGGCAAGTTGTCATTTTCTTAAACTGTGACAATTCACATAAGACCTAACGCAGGCATCCCCCCTTTGACTACATGCTCACTAAAATTCCGGTTACATTTTCCAGTCCTTAGGTGGTCCACCTTATATTTAGCGAGTTGCATTTCACTACCTGTCTAAATAAATAAATAAATAAAGCAGGGCATACAAAAATAACCAATAAATTATTCAAGCACAGCTATAGACATGTTTTTGCCAGAGTTTATAGTAAACAACTGGTCATGTATCATCCACAGGAAAGAACTGTGATAATCCCCTACAATACCACAGAACATTTATATTCCCTTACAGGACAAGTATTGCCCCATTCTTATCAGGCAAGTTAGTCATGCATCATGGATAAGCATAATGATATTGTGGCTTAATCCTCTGACTCATCCAAAGTGACCTGTTCCATTTATTTAAATCAGTACATGGGGATTGGCCTTTGCATGATACATCACTGTGTTTAGATAGTTTAAGAAGTGTAATTGGTTAATTTTCTTTCATGGACTGAGTTATACTGCTTAAGTTATAAAGCTTCTGTCTTTAATTTCTCAAAATTTTTATTTTGTATGTAACTTGATGAGAATGGACTTCCATTCCTAAGGTAGAGCATAATTAAATTCATGAATGCCAAATCCCAATACCAAAGTGCTCTGTCTGACTAAGTCTGCAGATGACTGCAAGCTAGGAGTAGTCATTGAATCCGCAAATGACTTAGCCATCCTGCAAGAAGATTTATCTCAAATAAATAACTGGTGCCAAAATCATGGACTGAAACCAAATGCCAAAAAAATGCATCATTCTATCCTTTGAGAAGTTATCTACCCCAGGGAACTACTACACTGACAATATGCCCCTTAGTGCTGACCCAGTTGTTCAGGATTTGGGAACTTATGTGGACAGAAATCTAATGTTTGACCATCTTGTGTTGATTTTTGTAAGAAGCCCTTCTATACTGTATAGCTTATAAACAAAGAGATTGTGCCTAGATCCAGGGATGTCATTGCCCCCTTCACTCAGTCTTCATTAGGCCAGTCATTGAATATAATGCCCCCTTTGCCATGTATCTGTCCAGACACATGCAGCAATTGGAATGCCCACAGAGATATCTTAATAAAAGGATACAAGGCCTAAACAACATGTTCTACATGGACCAACTCAAAGCTCTGTCACTATTATCGGTACCCTACACACAGCTAAAATATGGCCTGTGTCTGACATACAAGGGTCTCTGACCCATTACTCATGGATTTACTGCACATCAGCAAGTCAAATAGCATCAGACATTCTCAGTCTAGGGATCTAAACCTCTTCTGTGACATCTACAAAACAGTTTGGAGGTACAGACATATCTCACGGAGCATACCATTGCTTTCTGTTTTACCTGCTTTATTTTGTTTTCTGTTATAAGAAATCTGCTTGGTCTGGTGTTTTTGTTCTGTGTGCGAGGTAGACACTTAATTTAGCTAGGCTGCATATTTGACATGTTTTTTTCATTGGTTAAATTGTTTGAGTAATACTTCAATAAACAGTGAATTTCTGGGACTATTGTTTTGCCTGAAAAGATTTCAAGCTTGCATAAACTAAAGCACTGCTGATGATTCCCTGCTGGGTGAGGAATGTAAGCCTATATTTTCTTGTCTGTGAGTGATAAAGCTGTTTTCTGCTTTACAGGCTCCATTTTATTTTCTATTTTACCTGGTGTTTTTGTTCTATGTGAGAGATAGACACTTAAATTAGCTAGGCTGCACATTTCACACATTTTTTTCCATTGGTTAATTTTTTTGATTGGTACTTAAATACACAATAAATTTCTGGGCCTTTGCCTTTGTCTGAAAAGATTTCAAGCCTGCATAAACGGAAGCACTGCTAGTGATTCCTGCAAGATTTTTCCCACCCACCGTCCTCTTTGTTGATCTGCTTTTTAAACCTGGTGATTTTAAGCTGCCTACCCCTACTGTAAATTGAGCTTAGTATGCTCCTTACTTTCTGCACTGCTGTTGATATCTTGAATTATTTATTTGCCTTTCCTTGTGCTTATATTTAAAAAGTGCATTTTGCTTCTCATTGTCTGTTCTACTGATTTACTTGCTCTGAATTCATTATCTAGCTAGACATTGGATAAAGTAGTATACTTTTAAATTTTAGCAAGTATTTGTTTTTACATCAAGAGGTCAGTGGATTTTTCATCTAGTGCATCACTGGGAGATAGCCTGGTCTGTTCAGTTTAGGGAGACACTTGAAATTTCTGCATGTAGTTTTATTGGCTGGAGAGCTTATTAATCAGCGTATCTTGTTATTAATGCCTTTATAAATTCTGTACAATTGAGTGGCTCTTGGTTCATTTATATAAAGCAAAGACTTTTAATGAATAATCACACTTTTATAAGCTGTTCAAAGTACATTGCTGTAGCCATATCTTTAAGTTTATTTGTGGTAGAATTTCATATCTTTTAAGTTTGTTTGTGGTACCATTTCCCTCCGGACACTCCTTTACTGTGCCTTTACATTAGGAGGACTGGGCATATTCATCAGTGGCAGTAGGTGTTTACCTGGTCTTTCTGAGCTGGGAAGCACACATAAGGGCTCTAAGTATCTTTTTGCATTTCTCTTATGTACTATGACTGTTCTTTAGCAGTTTCAAAAAACGTATTGTCTGCTGTTGCTTCAAGTAGTTAAGTGCACTATATTACTGTGATAAACCAAGATGCTGCCAGCCCAGCTAGCTGGAATTTGTAAATAAATATATGTCACTTGAAAATATTAATATGATTTATATAGAAATGTGACACTGCCAGCCCAGCTAGATAGAATTTTGTAAATAATTCTATGTCATTTGAGAATAGTAATATGATTTGTATGCTTGCCTTAAAAATGTAAGAAAACTATATGTTCTGTTCTGAGCTTCAAGTTTGTAACCACAGTGCACCCTGCTGGAAAAGAGCAAAAATATGTATAAACTCTATGCCTATGTAAATGTATGCTTCATAGTATAAATTGAGATATAAGAGTTAACTTGCAAAACTCTAAGAAAATAAGTTGATAAATGAGGAATTTTACGAGTGTGTTTACCAGAACTAGAAGACAGAATGTCTGCAGCTGGAAATTCTTTCTTTTGTTTGAAACAGAAGTAATTACAGGTTTCCAAGGTAATTGTTTTACGATTTCCAGTTTCTAGCAAGCTTCTAAGAGAGAATTGTCAGCTTCTGAGAGATAAGTAGTTTTAACAGAGATATGTTAAAAATTTAAGTTCCTGCTAGCCTGGGAAACTTAGGCAGAAGTGTTAAAGAATGATGTAATCTGAGATGATTCAGCAGTAATGTGTATTATTAACTTAAGAATTATCTCAGAGAGAAAGTGTGCATTTTGTATTTTGTTCTGGACATGTTAATAACTCACCAGCATTTTGCCTTGCTCTGTAAGTAAGTTATTTAGAACATAGTTTCTCTTAGAGATAGATATGAATACAGCAAGATTAGTGTAGATGTTTTCTATATTTATGTGAGACTGTCCTACTATATTTTAAAGTACTTCCTGTGCTTGTGAACTCTGCTGTCACTGTGTTGAGTTAATGAGTATTGTCTTGTGGTTTTATTATTTAGTATTAAATATATTTAAACCTTTTAATTGTGGTTGGTTTGCTTACAGATATTTAAGCTCTTAGAGCACTTGCACATGTATTTGATGATACTGTACAGGCCACTCTAGAATAGCCTTAAAAGTTTGGTCACACTTACCATTTGGATAACAGTAACATTACACAGTGGAATTGGTCACCCTTTGGGAAGAGCCTTATAGAAGCTGATAACTAAGTGTTCTGGTGGCAGTGCTAACTACCTAATGATCTGGTCAGAAGGGGGCATAGCTACTGTGCCATCCTTCCTCGGGTGTGTGTTTGTGTATAAATCAAATCCCAAAGTGTGTGTGTGTGTGTGTGTGTGTGTGTGTGTGTGTGTGTGTGTGTGTGTGTGTGTGTGTG
Organism: Protopterus annectens; assembly: GCF_019279795.1. Classification (NCBI taxonomy): domain Eukaryota; kingdom Metazoa; phylum Chordata; order Ceratodontiformes; family Protopteridae; genus Protopterus; species Protopterus annectens. The sequence continues at coordinate 383,586,057 of NC_056735.1, read as the reverse complement.
TGTGTGTGTGTCAGCTATTTGGGCAGGGACACAAAGCACTGGTTGGACAGAGAGAGAGAGTGCTGGGAGGACTTGGCTTGGAACCCTGGCTAAGGACTCCACTCTATATCTGTGCCAGTAGTGAGTCTTATTGGGGATCTGGAGCGAGAGAGAGAAACCACCCCCAGACTGGCTGTGATATCTGTATCTTTTTAAGGGGAATTATACTTTACTGTGTGTGTACTTGTCATCCTTCCAATGTGCACTTCTTTCACTGGTGCTAGTGGTGAGGATTGAGGCTCCTTGATTACTTTGCCAGCTCACAGGCATCACAATTGCATTTTATCTATTAGTTGTAGGGCTGTTGTAGGTAGTTTGTGTGGTCTTGTTACACGTGAGCTCCAAATCAGCTATTCCACATTGAGAAGGTCTTTTTCTGCACCCTTGTGGCAGAAGTGTGCTGATCTAACCTGTCTCAGTTGGGAATTGCTGGTGGAAGGCTCATTATGTGCTTTCCTGATTGGTAGTTAGCTTAAAACTTGTTTCCCTTTGCTCATATTTAAGCTGCACATTTGTGTGGTGCTGCTCTTCGCACACCAGTGGTTAGCAGTGCCCTTGTATAGATGCAAAAGCCTAGATGCTCAGGTTTTCCATAGACAGCTGTCAGTGAAATACTTCCAAGCTTTTCTGCTGCTCTAGGAGTTACTCATTGCCTTGTTGATCTACCTTAGCCTACACAAAGTATAGGTCCCTCTTGTAGTCTTAGTGTTACCAGCACAGTCCTGTCAAATTAAACCATTCCTTTCCCTAATAAAACATACAATAAGAGCCTGCTATCATGGATGGGCAGTTTCCCATCATTTCTCTGGCAAGCCTGATAGACATAGGCATCCTGAGGCAATGTAGCAATTGTCTCATATATACTGACGGCCACTTACTCCTGAAACAAACAAATACCTTATCTGAGAGATGTAGTTACGTTATGAAATTGGAGGCAAGAATGTCACATAAAGCCACATTGAATGCCAAACAGGTTGTCAGCACAAAAACACTTCCCACACGAAATAAGGGCACAACACATAAACACACATATGCGGAAGTACTCACTAGTAACTTACCAAATGATCAGAGGCCTTACAAATGGAAACCACTTACACACATAACAATGTAAAAAACAGCCACAACACATAATAAGACACACACACCAGTGTCTCAACAAATAAGTCCATAAGGTGCAACACCACAAAATCTACTGTATTGGTCATAGGTGACTTCATTGTGAGGCACATGGCTGTTCCCCTCACCAGGCTGGATAAAGAGAGAGGTAAGGTTAGCTGCCTATCAGGTGCCAGGCTCCATCAAGTCACTCAAGCCTCAAGTCACTCAACCACAAGCACTGGTATGACTCAGTCATAGTCCATGTGGGGGAGAATGATTTGAGATGTACCTCACCGGACTACATGAAGACAGACATGACTGAGGTCCCAGATTGTGTGTCACAGGCAGGTATAAGCCTAGCCTTAAGCAGCATTCTACCTTCTCCAAGGATGATGCCACAATATGAACCAAACATGATTGACTTTACCAACTGGTTTAGCTTCTGGTGTAAGACCAAGGGGATACAATATCAGTCAGCCTGGGAAAACATGGTTGACCGGCCAAGCTGCTTCATCAGAGATGGCCTGTGCATTATCCACCCCCATTTTGCCTTTTTTTAAGCAGTGTCAAAATAATCAACCTTCCTGCATAACAAAATCCTCTTTAGATAAATTCAAAGTACTGCTGCTTAATGCTAGGAGTCTGAACAAGAAACTGCACTCCCTGGAAGCACTGCCCGTTTTGGAAGGTGCTTACGTCTGTGCAGTCACCGAGACTTGGTTCAAAGGCACAAAAACCACCCTGGCTGTGTAGGGCTACAATGCCTTCCATACATTTAGACCACAACCTGCCTATGAAAGAACCAAAGGAGGAGGTGTTCCACCTTCATTAAGGATAAGTACACCTTGAGACTGGACAAACAGTATGCCTCTATTGAGCTACTCAGTGTCCAATTAACTATAGGCTAAACCCCTGTACCATATCATAGTTAGTTGTAGATCCTCTACCATGAAAAAAAAGCATACCTGGACTTACTGGAGTCACTTGCCATACAGCCCAACATTTTACTCATGGGTGACTTCAAATATCCTGCCATTGACTGGGAAATCTACACAATGTTTGCTGATGAAAATTATAGCAGTAATGCTCAGCCTCAGTAACAACAAGTTCCTTTGGAGTAGTGGACTGCCTGTCATTCACTGCAAGACATTTCTACATATGTTACTCCTCATTCTGTTGAAAACTTTATTTGATGCCTTTGATCTGGGCCCACTATTGCCTTGTTTCAGAGAACTAATAATTGCACAGATTCCTAAAATAGCTTGTAAAACATTTACCAGATTTCCTTACCTAATTCCAAAACAAACATCTGGGTGAAAAAGCTTAAAAGATGAACTATCCCTAATGTTCCCTAAGCTGACCTTGCCATTTTATATTAGTTTCTTGAAAGGTAGAAAAGTCCTTGTGGTTCCTTAGCTTGGAAGCCCAAAATATCACTATCTCTGTGTGACCATTTTTGTTAAAAAATTTTACAGCCTGGAATGCAATAATGGGATTATTTGATATTGGTTCAAAAAAGGGTTTGATTTTGGACACCCCACCCACCCTGGATGTATTGGCATTTTGAAGATGCCCATTATCAAAGCGATAAGCTGTCCTTTCAACAAAACTCTCTCCCCCTGTCATTTATTATTGGACTTAAACCACTGTCCAGGCATTTACCAAAAATCCTTGCCAACCAAGAACATTATAGAGCAAGTGCATCCATATTTTTATGATTAATTGTTCCCTAGCGAACAGTGATGCTGCAAGTTAAGTTCAGCAAATTGCCATGTTCTGTCCCTTATACTCTAAAGTGAAGTATTTGCTATTCCTCAATGAATCTTTTTTTTCAGACATGCAGGTGCAGACCAAACATATCTAATACGCACATAAGTGCAAACAAACTCATATATATATATATATATATATATATATATATATATATATATATATATATATATATATATATATATATATATATATATATATATATATATATATATATATATATATACTTCAACCAGGCTTGGAAAAGGTTAGAAACAACAGTAAAGCACAGTATAAACTAATCAAAACCTATGCCACACAAATTAAACTTGACTTTTATTGCCTGATTCTATATGTTAAAAAAATGATGCTCCTATTTCTGTGGAAAAGGTGATGATATAGAAAAGTTGCAATGCTTACCATGAAAATTCCAAATCTGTTACCATGGTCCATGCCATCAGGCTTAATCTTAATATTCAGAGAGTGGACAATACCTACCTTCCATGGGACCAAAACCTACCAATTAATAGAGAGAGAGAGAGAGAGAGAGAAAGGGAGAGAGAGAAAGAGAGAGAGTGGAAATTCTTTCAGTGCTTAAAACTGTACAGAGCACATACAGTAATCCAAACATTGACTAAGGCTTTCTTGTGAGAGTGCTGAATATCGTCTCATGCATAATCAAGTAAAAACAGGGAAATAAGGGATGGTAGGGATTAATATCACCCCAGAAGATGGCACAAAGACAGGCCTTAAATAAAAATATACTGCTGAGGAACACTGAATCTCCAAAATACCTGAGGGACATTTAGGTGCCCCATCAAAAGGTCCTAATCTGTTAAAAGTGCTTGTATCTGTAGATCAGCTGAGTGGAAAAAAGAGGTTTGACAAACTAAAAGAGTGTTATCCAGAAATGTATTCCAGCAGCAATGGAGTTAGCCCCTAGAACTTGGCTTGGCACTTCTGAAGTAGTAATAAGGACCATCTGTGATGTTTATAGTGACCTAACCCAAGTAATGAGCACTGCTTAATGCAGGGTCAGGAACTACATTAGGGACTTCCCACTGGGTGAGAGTATGATGCATGCAAGCCATAGAGAATGCTTACTTGCAGAGATATTATCACAGCTGCCAAAAACATCATCTTACACAGATGGCACCACATCCCCAAAGGCTGATCAAACTGATTATAGACTACAAGGAGGGTAATGCATCAGGCATGCACTGGAATTGCCTCAGTATTCCTGATCTTATAACTAGGCCTGGAAATTTAATGAATAACACCTTAAGGAAGCCAGTTCTGATATATCCAATTTAATTTCTATTTGCAATTATAAAGAAGTCATTGCTGTTCACTCCAGCCACTGCAAACTTTTTAATGGTGTATAACCATAAAACATTATTGAATAAGGATCAAAAGGTAAAAAAAAATCTACCTGGGAGTGTAAATAAATTTTGTGGTTATTAAGCTTAAAAAAGTCTCTCATAGTACAAAGAAAAGCACCTGACAGTTTCTTGACTAAAGGCATACCTCAAAAATGTCCAGAATGTTGCTGACTTTCCATATTGTTTGCTTTATATTTTTGGTCTGCTCATAAACTTTGTGGTTTCCTAGCAACTCACTGATGTTTGATGCCACTAAACAATGACAGACATTTGAGTTTCACACTTCATATGATTCAGAATATGAATGCTAATACAAATCCTGTTATTCTATTAACTTTTTAAGTTTATAAAAGTTACATTTAATTTTTTCCTAATGTTTACCCTTTGACCCCCATTATTATTTTTGGTTTGTCCAGAATTCTTTTTGTAAGAAGTTACGAGGTATGGCTAAAGGAAATTGCTCAAAGCTAATAATGTAGATGTATTTGCTAAGCAACCTAATCAAAAATAAAGCTATTTTAGATCTCCCTGACTGTTAATGGTAAACATGAAATCTTGCCAGCATTATGTTATAGATACACAAGTGTATTAATTTTAGCATCTGGTATTTGAGATGTAGCTCTTCATTTTCTTCACATTTATTCACAGTGTAATTAATTGTTAAATACTCATATAACACTGATTTCCTATCTACTGATTGCCTGCAGATAACACCAATGTCATGTTATACAATATGAGCCTGCAGATAACACCAATGTCATGTTATACAATATGAGCCTGCAGATAACACCAATGTCATGTTATACAATATGAGCCTGCAGATAACATCAATGTCATGTTATACAATATGAGCCTGCAGATAATACCAGTGTCATGTTATACAATATGAGCCTGCAGATAACACCAGTGTCATATTATACAGTACAAGCCTGCAGATAACACAAATGTCACGTTATACAGTACGAGCCTGCAGATAACACCAATGTCATGTCATACAATATGAGCCTGCAGATAACACCAATGTCATGTTATACAATGTGAGCCTGCAGATAACACCAATGCCATGGTATACAATGTCAGCCTGCAGATAACACCAATGTCATGTTATACAATATGAGCCTGCAGATAACACCAGTGTCATGTTATACAGTACAAGCCTGCAGATAACACCAATGTCATGTTATACAATATGAGCCTGCAGATAACACCAGTGTCATATTATACAGTACAAGCCTGCAGATAACACCAATGTCATGTTATACAATATAAGCCTGCAGATAACACCAATGTCATGTTATACAATATGAGCCTGCAGATAACACCAATGTCATATTATACAATATGAGCCTGCAGATAACACCAATGTCATGTTATACAATATGAGCCTGCAGATAACACCAGTGTCATATTATACAGTACAAGCCTGCAGATAACACCAATGTCATGTTATACAATATGAGCCTGCAGATAATACCAATGTCATGTTATACAATATGAGCCTGCAGATAACACCAGTGTCATATTATACAGTACAAGCCTGCAGATAACGCAAATGTCACGTTATACAGTACGAGCCTGCAGATAACACCAATGTCATGTTATACAATATGAGCCTGCAGATAACACTGTCATGTTATACAATATGAGCCTGCAGATAACACTAATGTTATGCTATATAATATGAGCCTACAAATCATACCAATATGATCTTATACAGTACAAGCCTGCAGATAACACAATGTTGTTATACAGTACGAGCCTGCAGATAACACTAATATTATGTTATACAGTAAGAGCCTACAGATAACACTAATGTCATGTTATACAGTACGAGTCTGCAGACAACACTAATGTCATGTTATACAGTACGAGCCTGCAGATAACACTAATGTCATGTTATACAGTACGAGTCTGCGGATAACACTAATGTCTTGTTATATGGTATGATACTTCTCTTTCAAACAGTGGTTTAACTGGTCTCATGCTCTTCCCGATACTAAATGTGCAACTGATCATTACTGTTTCCATATTTCTTGTAATAAAAAATTCAACAAAAAGTATCCTGCTGAGAAAAATGGAACAAAGAAGGATTAGTCACTATTTATGGACTTTAAAAATACCTTTGTGGTCATGTTGTACTATATACACAAAGCACAAGCCACCGGTTAGTTATTGAAAAAAAAATAGTTTCCTGAATGAGTTCACCATTGCTTGGTGGAAAATTGTAATGAACATAAGAATATAACACTTATTACAGCTCAAACACACGTCATGCTTTTGTTCATGCACTATGTTACTTTTTTCAGAAAAATCCATAGACTTTGAGTAGGTATATACATTAGATATCAGTAGTACATACTGAGCAAATTAAACATAGAGGTGGCAGTGAGACAATTTTTGTTGCAGGTTTATACATATGCATTGCAGGGTTAGCTTGCAATAAATAATATGATGATTATGCCATACTGCTCTAGACAACTAGCTCTAAGTGTTAAAGATGGATACGTATTATGGGGATCTAGAGTTACAGTTCTTTAGCAAGTTTACATTATAATATAGAACAGGTTGCATCACATTCATCCTGCAATGCACAGAGTGAAAGGTTAGCCAAACTACACATGCAGTGACCTGGCGTTAATATGAACGTGGAAAAGAAAGTAAAACTGTGTAATGTCCACAATACTAATGATAAATCATTATTAATGCATCTTTATATCTTGGGGAGCAGCCTGAGAAGCCATGATCTAGAGTGAACATGGAATATACTGTTCTATTTCTTGGAAACATGTTTTTAGTTCTGACAGATGCTCATTCATAATATATAGACATCTATGCAATGAATTCCTGTACTTCTATCACAACCACTGAAAACTTAAAATGGTTCAAGTATACATTGCATTTCATAAATGCTGTTTTCTGTTAATGGATCTTGTTCCATTGGTCTGAAATTTGCAAACTTTATAAAGGGAAATGAATTAATCTTACTTCCACTCCATTGAATACTTCATCTAATAGCCTGGAACAAGGGCTACATGGATTTTGAAGGAATAGATGTAATAAATGAAAGATGAGACTGTGGTTATAAAACTGCCCATGGTTTGTGATAAGTTGCAAAATTACACTTTAGGTCATGGCAAGTTTGCCTACAGTTGAAATATGTGTCATAATGACTGAGACTGAGATCTGGCGTACATCTACCAGATTAGAAAGCAACAATTTAAAAGATGGACCTACAAGCCAACTTTTGATAAAAATACCTAGCTGGGAAGTTTGGCCCCTGAGCTGAAATGTGAGTAGAACCCCATGTATGATCCTAAATAAACCCCTTGATTAACTGGGAGGCGTTCAGGAACTATACCTCATACAGTGATCTTAGCTCATCTCTGAAGGGGCACAAAGATCATATCAAAGGTAGAGTCACAGGGAATGGATCACTATGTGATCTTATAAAAGAGATGAAAGATTAGGATAATGGGAAATACAAGATAACTGAACCTAGTGGCTATTTATATCTTGCAAGTACCCACCCTCAAATCATACCTCATTTTCATTGAAAAATGCAAAGGTTCTCGTACGTTTCTTACCAAATCTACATGATATGCATGTGAAGTAGAAACTGAAGAATCCATACATAATCTGATGTGCAAGAAGATAAAAGTTCTAGATGTCTCATTTAGCATTTATTTCAAAAATCATTGCATGAAAAGCACCTTCCTTTTCATCTAAGAGATTACATTGGATAGCAGTGAATCTTTTTTTTCTAGAAAGACCAAGGATGTGTTTTAGTTTCATTACAAATCCAGTGGTCTACTCAGAACACAAAGTCAGAAAATTTATTTACAGCAATACATTATTGTCCAAGTATAATTTTAATATGGCATTAACTTACATTTATTCAGGGCCATTTAAAAATAGAAAAGGATTTAGTATATTTTGTATTCAAGGGTTATACCATTAAAGGATGATGTGTCTCAGAGTAAAAGTTCAGCTGCAATGCAATGCAAATTCTTGCTGCGCTGTTCTGCTTCCATAGAGCATATTAAAATCTTGGAACCATTAAAGGTGTCTGAGTTTCTGTCCAGAATATAAAACTATTCATTATAAATGTCATGGAATAAAAACGCTGAAGCCTTGAATGCAGATGTTTTCTGGTTTATGTTTATTCTATACATGTAATATAATTTATGGCACAAATCTAATGTAAAAGAAGCCAAACACATTGAAAGTTTATGTCAGAAAATACACAGGTAAAAAATCAGTAATGACAGCTGTCAGAATTTTCCACTGTGGTCTGAAAAGCATGCTTACTGCCTCTACAGTATTAAGCAGGGCACCTGGCATTCTTCTACTGTCCTTGTTGATTCCAGGCTGGATGATGCCAGTACCCGTGCAACATTTCCTCATTTGCATAGTCACAACCTTATACTGTAAATGATATGACAGGAACTGGATCAATGGAAGCTTATCTGAATTTTAGGAGCTCTGCTACATGGTATGCTTCAGAAACATGGAAGCATTCTTTACCAAACCTGCAGCACATTTACTAGTCAGAAAGCAGCTATTCTTCAGAAATATATTTCATTGTTTCATTTTTGTATAAAAGCATTATTTGCAGCTGTTATTCATGTGGTACTGTTGAAGAAGATCAAAGTTCTCTTTTCACTTTGGCAGAGTTCTGTTAATTGCTGAATATGGGTTTCAGAGACACATAACTAGCATGACACAAATCTTATTAAATGCTCTGGTGAACTTCTACAAATCACTGATCTAAGCAGTTGAAAAATTTGTGGATCAGTGGCCTGGTGTCAAGCTAATGATCTGCACTAGTCACTTGAAAATAACATTGTCTTCTGGCATTATTTTAAAATATTGGGTTCTAAGATATATGCATCATGTTCCCATTTTGTACTCAGGGTAAAACGCACAGCAGGATTTGCACACTAAGGCATCATATGCTTATCTACAGTTTTGCATGTTGTTTAGTAGCTGGACCTTTCATCACACGATGATTCTATAAAATTGCAACACTTTATATATTGATATGATACTGTGATAATTTAAAAATCTGTATGCAAGATCTTTCCTCTGTAAGTCAGATAAATACTCATTATAAAAAAGCATTTTGACCAATCAACAATTTCCATTTTTAAGTATTCATTCATGACGTATAAAAAAATTATAGCAGAGACTAACACAGTATTTATAATCATTTTCTGAACAGTCCAGTGATGGTAACTGTCAGCTAAAATGAAATACTTGTAAGTACAGAAAAGACACCCCATGAATAGATATGACCCTGAGGTCTCACGCATGAATGAAATCTAAAGTGACTCTGTCGGTGGACATTTTCCTTCTTGTGCACAAAATAAACTACGTAATTGACCAGACTGTGGCAGTGCAGTGCCACATTGCATGGGTACAGTCTGCTCAGCCAAGGAAATCAGTCCGCTACAAAATGCTAGCGCTTCCCCATAGAAGTGAATGGGTGCAATGCAGCTAATAGCAGTGTATACATTATGCTATTTGGCTCATGCAACTTCCCAAATGGTTAGGTTGGCCATGATGCACATGTTGTGTAATTTACATAACTCATACCTACAGACTGCCACATTTACATTCAGCTTAGAAAAGCTGTTACTCCTCACCTGCAAGTCAATAACCAGTGTAACAGCAATAGGACTGCCAGTTTGTTGAATGCCCATAATGGGACATTTTTAATGGAAATGTGTAATTCTGCAAGATAAAAGATACCAGCGACCAGTACAAAGTATTGCAATTTACTTCAAAATAAAAGCTTATTTTAAATCAAATTAAGATGCAAAATTACAAAATAATAATGTTATGCAAATATTAGAGGAAATTTATGAAATATCTTTTTTTCTCCTAAAATCTCAGTATATTATTCATCTTTATTTTATTTATTTGTTAATTTGTTTGTTTATTTATTTATTTATTGGGTCAACTGTCTAGATCAGGACTGTTCTGCATAAATAGGTATAGATGCTAGCCCTAAGCAGCAGTGTTCTAGGAATCACTTTCCCTTTGTGTAGTACACAATTTTATAAATACCTCCCTTCATTTTTTATGAAAATGTCACATTTACTGCATTTTATGATAAAAATATAAGATGACAACAGCATTATACATTGGTAGGTGAAGATGTGTAGAGTTTAACAAAATTAGCTGAAATAATTACTGAAATACTGAAATGGAACTCAGCTACAAAACTAAGAAAGTTATAGTTCAGCAGTAAATCATACCCTCTGTACAGTTAGTGTTTTATGATAACAGAAAAATACAAAAAAGACATTTATAAGTCTGGAATAGTGACATTTATATTATTTGAAGCTGTAATTTGTGGTAAATCTTTTCAGAGAACTTTACTATTTGACTGCAAACTCATGCTTTCACAGTTTCAGCCCTTTTCAGGCATTTAAAGAACCACTGATTCTCTGAACCATAACTATTGCTAATAATGAATAAATTACACAAGTCTTAGAACACTTTGTTCCATAGAAATAATGTGATTCAGTCTAATAGAAGGTTCTGAATCAAATTATACCATTTCCTTCCTCATGTTTAGTTGGTTATAATGTATTCAAGATAATACGGATGTTCTTCTTCCGTAGTAAGACAATATACATAAAAGTCAGTTACTGCTAAAATTATTTCTGTTCAAGAACTGTCCACTATAGTGGTTTCCCATAAAAGAGCATAAGGTAATTTCTCCTTCAAAATAATTTAAGTTAACTTATATTTATCTTCTTTCATGAATGCAGTATTCATTTCATGCTACTTTCTTGAACTTCTCTTTTATGTTAAGTCATGAGAAATTTCTCCGGTCAGAGTTATGCAACTTTACTGGATGATGACATAAATGAGGCAGTGACTCACATAGTTTTTAATTTTATGACTCTGTTCCACATTTCTGCTGGCACGGTCCAGAACAAATACGGGAAGTATGTTCATGCTACAGTTTCATGTTCATTTGTTGTATAAATAAACAATGCTCATACTGTAAGTCCCACAAGACCTGTGCACCACCAAAAAAAAAGGAAGACAAAAAGCTTTAATTAGAAACTTTCATGTGTGATGCTGAAGGACAGCAAGCAAGAACCTAAGCTTGATTGTAATTTTTTTAGATCCCTCATTTATGTGTAAAATAGCTGACAGTGAAAAGGCAAATTCACCCTGTAGTAGTCAAATAATTTATTTAAAGCATTGTGAAGTAGCACATTGCAGCTGCCATAACAAACATAATCAACAATAAGAGCAGATGAAACATAAACCATGATTAATGATACCTTCTCATGATACTTTGCCCTGGGGTCCATTGTTTCAAATCACACAAAAACATGTGAAAGAAAGCAAATTGCAAAACTATATTGTACTTTTGTATTAGAGTCCATTAATCATAAAAGCTGCCCTTCTTGTGAACTATGTTTGTTCTGTAAAATTCCAGCAAACAAAAATGTCTCTCTGTAGTTTATGACACATGCAACATTCTAAATCACAAATGAATAAAAAGACACTGTTGCAGTTAACCATTTTAATCTGCACCACAAAATAGTGTAATTTCTTCATTTCCAGAAATGTACAAAAAATTAATTAAAAACAATGGGGGATCTAAAAAAATGGGTTATCATTTCCTCTCTTCTCTTCTTATAAGAGAACCTATGCATAGGGATCTGGCTTTGAATACATAGAGAATATGAGAAAAGTACTCATGCATGGCCATCCTACTGTGCTAGTGTGGGACTTTGCTGACAATGGTCATGAAAAACTGTGTCTAAGGGGTATACTGACATCATAACTTGGTGCAATGGAAAACACTGGTAGCCATCCATCCATATTGTATAATAAGCTTAGCTTAATACTGAAGTTGCTGTACACCCCAAGCTGGAGCCTCTAAAGTTATTTAAAAATTAATTCATAAAATAAGAAATAGCATAATATAAACCTTGCATTGTGATATAATGTTGAATAATACTACTCAATTTGCAAACATGCTACTGCGATAGAAAAGGAAAGGCTGAGAAAGCCATCTACACAAATCACAAGAAACGAGTAGTGAAGAATGGGCTAAGGGAAGGAGGACAGAGTACAGTACTATGGGCAGCATTATACGGTATGTGTGAATGTGTCAATATGTAGCTGGAGACACTTCCATACTGGGAATTAGGAAACATCTAAAATGTAATACTAGGCAGACATGAGAAAGGCCAACTCAGGTCAGTATGTCTGACATATATGTACAATTTATAACTGAAACATAATGCTAGCAACAAGCATTGCCATATATCTGTACTGGTAAATCTAAATGCTACATATATATATATATATATATATATATATATATATATATATATATATATATACATATGAGCAAATATGCAAGAAATATAATAAAATGTACAAATATCAACAGTCAGAACAGTAAATCAGAATGATATCCATAGTATACATAACTAATGGAAAATGAACAGAAAAGACAAAGACAAATCAGCAATCCAAGAAACAGCAAATAAACAAGACTTGTAAAACAGAATGCAGCTAGCACCACAATGTAAACGGATAAAGCCCTAATGAAGGGCTAGTTGACTTGGGTTTGATTAGCATCTCACTTGTCTAGCAGGAAGGATGTCCATCCCAAGGAGGAGGGTGATGATGATCATCTGAGCATTCCCCATGTGTGTGATCCCTGCTGGGTGGGGACATGGGGGGCACAGTCTAAGGAGGGGAAGGGGGGAGAACATTGGCTGAGATGATGTGAAGGGAGGGTGATATGCCAACAGATACGTATTGTATACACATCCCTCAGACATTACAGGTGAAGGCAAGGGGAAATTGGGGTAGATTTAAAAGTGAAAAATAAAACTCAATAGCAGCATGTGACATACAGTCCTGGATGCCTTCAGCTTCTTTTTGTCCCAAAATTAAGTCCAGGACAGATGGAGAAAGTAGACACTGCAATGGATGTTAGCACTGAGATGCATGCACTGATTTTTGGCTAACTGGAAGGGAATAAAAAACAGAATTCAAAGAAAGGAGAAGCAACCAGCTTCAGTAATGCACCACAAATACCTGGAGGACCGCATAACATACCAGTGAGGCATGCAACTGTCACAGAATGGCAAACAAGCTTGTTACTCGAAGATCAGAAAAACATCAATAAATGTTATGTGTCTATAAATGTTAAACCTTCAGAGTATACATGTTAGGAAACAGTGTATAGCAGGCCTACAACCATAAACTTTCCTGCTGTGTTACAGGAACAATATGAAAATATATCTGGCCATGCCTCAAAACACAGTACAGAAATAATGTCATTCAGCATACTACACAACAACATAGAAGCAGAAAAGTAACTGGCACAATAAAGTGGTATGGCAGAAGTGAGATGCAACATCCCAAACTCATACATTTTATGGAAAGAAGTAAGGAAAGACAGGCACCCGTCATCACTGTTTAATTACTTGCATTACAGTAAAAATTGAATAGTAACGCCCTCCCCATCCACTAAAATTCTTTGTATCAGAACTGCAAAACCTAACTGTGTGCCCTGATGGTACTTTCAGCAAATGGAACATCGTGTACATTTCATGCCAGATTCCTTACTACTACAATCTAGACAATTATGGGTCGATGAGGGACAGCAACCAATAACATGCATTAGGGATTTAAAACTGCTGTCACATCCTAATCCAATTGCTGATTCTTGGAGCCAAAGTCTGGCAAGGCCTGCACAAGATAATTGGTTCTGACAAAGGATACCATTTCACTACCATTTCAACACTCCTCACAGAACTCATTCCCAAACTAACGGTGCCACGTTTATCATTTATCATGTGTGTGTGTGTGTGTGGGGGGGGGGGGGGGTGTGGGGGTGTGTGTGTGCACATCCATACCTCTTGGGCTACTCAGAGATTGCTGTTTTTAACTTGTGGATTGGGGGAGCAGACATCCAGTTGAAGTAGTCTGTATATCAATCTAAAAGAGTAAAAGTAGCCCTCATAAAAATAAGGAATTAATCCATCTTCTGGAAGGAGGGACAGTACTTATGTTCTGAAACTTCTGAGAATTTACCAAATGTAAACATTCTGTTAAAGGTGATTTGCAATACTTTGATATGATATGGAGCATAGGGTGAGGGACAGTAGTCCATATTAGTATGGCTGACACTGGGTTTGCTAACATTGCACTAGCAGATAAATGAGAGCAGTTTCTGCCTGATAAGCACATGGTATTAATTGAATAGGTTACCACCAGTGTAATTATTCAGATTGTTGACACTGAGAGTATTTAAATTGCCAAGAATCATTATAAAAGATATATGATCCAGGTGAGAGGTGGGAAACGGTAGTGGCTAAAAGAAGGAGGTGTTATTTTCTCTTTTTTTGAGTGTTCTGCATTCTGGGGTCACATTTGCAGGCAAGGCCAACAACTTATGCACCTCATTACATTTACAAATTTTTTTCTGTTTTATATGCAGCAATAGGTCTGACACTCTTTGTTCTAATAGACATACCTGTGCCATGTTTCCCACTATTTTCAACTTTTTCTATTTCTTTTAGAAATTCTCCAAATCAACAGAAGATGAAGGCAACAAACACATTCTTCACCCTGTCGGCTGTTATGCAAAGCCAAATAAAATATTCTGCAGAAGCGTAAAAGTAAAAAATAGCATCTGCTTATTTCAAAATGTCAGATAAACTAAAGATGCATGGATTATATGAAACTAGTTTCGGTGCTTTTTATTGTTATAACTAATGGTTTAAATTAAAGATAATATATTTTCAAATGTTATACTTCTGTTCACTTTTATGTGACCTTGAACAAAACAAAAGAGCCTAACACGCCAGTTGGTAAGATAACATTTGCATCCAAATTTTCAACATGACCGCAATGACTCAGTGAACGCCCAATGCTGGACAGAATGAAGGCTCAGTAGGAAGATGTCTCCCTCTCATCTTGATACAGGGTTCAAACTTGACCTCTGGCCACATTGTTAGTGTGGAGATGGCATGTTCTTCCAGTGTCATAGGGGTTTCTCTCCCAAAAATATGTTAACTTCCATGTGTGTGTGTGTGTCTGTGTGTGTAAAAATACAACTTTATACATGTCTACACGCAGTATGAAATATTATAGGTAACAGAGACCAGTCTTAGAAAAATAATGCAGTTTATTGCACAAAACCATAAAAATGCAGGTTCTTCCCAAAATAAAAATCTTACAGCTTCACAAAACTCTCTCTCTCTCTTTCTCTCCCCCCCAGTGTTATTGTGGGATACCAACTTTAAATGCAAACCGAAGAACATATGAAACACAAAATAAACAGAATAATAGTGTTTTATTTATATTAATATTTGAACTTGTATCAAACTTTGGACTTGTGCAAAACTAAAATACAGTTTTCTTTTATAAAAATAAACTGCTTCTACACTAATATTAAATAACACAAAATATAATAGGAACAAAACCATTTTATTCATATTAACATCTTAAATTGTTTACATAAACATCAAAGGTGCAACCTGAGGCCTCTCCCAGCACTCAACAGTCACAAGGCCACGAGCAAATCCTGAACAGCATGCTAACCCAACATAGAAGCAAATTCATACTCACTGCCACACACCTACAGACAATCTGGAGGCTCATCAAACACCTGCAGCAAATCTTTAGAAAACCAGAGCACCTAGCAAAAATGTGGAAATAGAAGGGATCTAAAGACTCCACAGTCACCAGAGGAACCGAAGTCAAGAGCCAAACTGGGCCATATTTTTTCCTAAAAAATAAGTCTACAAATGCAGAGTAGTAAGTTACTCTATTTGAAGCCTGAAGTAAGGTTACTGCTAGGGTTAGAGCTTTAGTGATACATATTTAGTGGTTAGATTTACTTATGTCAACAAGCAAGCAGTTCAAAAAAAAATTTGAAATATTTATTTATGATTTCACCAGGCAGCTGTAATTCATTTCTCTCATTCTGAAAAACAGTACATGCAAACAAGTTATGACTGTCCAGAAGAAATAACTAATACTCTAAAATGGAGAATGGAGAGCTGTGAGGCAGCAAGTAACTATTTTGCGGTGTACTCCTGCTGTGTGACGTTTTAGAAAATCATCTCTACCCTTTTTCTGGAATAAGCTGCCTGTGAGTGTCAACACAGAGAAATGCATGTATGACACATTTGCACACTGACCTACTAACCCCTCCTCATCACATACGTAATCTGGCTATGTAAAATATCAGCTCCGCTGAATTAAAACATTGCAAGTTTAAATGAGAAACTATAAACAGGATCCATTATTCAGCATGTGACTGTATTTAAGAAAACCAACTACAGATCCGTATTGGTTAATATTTCCTTGCACATTTGTATTATTATTAATCATCATCCTGTAATGAATGGTTTATTATTCTCATTATTGTCACACAATAAGTGATTTATCATTAGATACAGCTTTACTTATTAGAAACAGCCCTTTTGCAGCAGAAACTCCTTTCAGGCTAACCAGGTGCTAAATTACAAGTAATTAAAATACATTCTGTTGAGCATGTAAGATCCAAGCTTAGTTAGTCATCAAATTGTACATGTTCCTATCACAGTTGTAAAGTCCTTCAACAGCTGGCAGCTAAACACAGAGGGTTAATGCTATAAATTGTATGTTTTAGCTTGTCTGATTTATTACTGCTTCAGTTTTAACACTGTGCAACTTCAACCAAGTCCTGAAAAATGTAATTTGTGCCCTTTTTGCTTATCTGCTTAATAAATATTTTTAAAAAGTTACACATGTATATTTAAATATGTTCCCCCACGCCAAAGAAATAATATGACATCACAACTCTATTAAGAAGCTTTTAATTCTAAACTGGTCTCAAACTTTAGGATTATAAAACTCAGTCTGGAAAAGCCCCAAAGCCTTTTACTAAAACTCAGCAAAACACAGTATGTTTGGAATCCAGGTAAACAAAGCACATCTAACAGGCTGAGAAATGAAAGAAAAAACAAATAAATAAATAAAATCCATCTACACTAAAATGCATGCACAAAGTCATTCACCTTATTCATTCCAACACCAAATGTCACAGAATTAATGTACAGACACACACACACACACACACACACACACACACACACACACACACACACGCACACACACACACGCACACACACACACACACACACACACACACACACACACACACACACACACACACACCTTGACTATTTACATACAGCAGGAATGTAGAAAATATTAACAACATACACACAAATCTACATGCTAATAATTAACTAACAATATACTCATATTTATGCACTTTACACCTGCAATCTCACTATTCCCATCTTCGTTATTTCCAATTTCTTTTAAAATGTGAAGCAGATAGGCTTCCTGTAATTTACTAGTTCAATCTCCCCTTTATCCTGTAATTCACCAGTCTTCCTATGGTCCTGACCTTACCCAGTCCTGTGTCTCTGCTTATTCTTGAATCCTGCAATACTACGTACCCTCATTTGCAGCTCTCAACTTCAATATTATTTAAACTAAGGGACTGATACAATGCCTGTTCCATTTCTTAACGATTCTTTCCTGGAGGACCCAGAGGAAGTTGAGCCACTGGAGAGAAATGTTCTCATCCTTCTTGTCTGTTGTACATATTGTTCCTGTCCCTCCTTATTCTGTGTCTGAGTGTCTGGGGTCTGGGATGGGATTCCTGGAGTTGCAGGCACTTGCTCCTTCTTGGCTTGGCTGCCACTTGCAGTTGAATGCAGGCAGAAGTTTTAAATTGTTAATTTAACTTTACTTAAGTTATTAAATATTAAAAGAAATTAAGAAAACAGTTGAGTTGTGCAGTTTATCTGCTCTCCGCTTGCTACATGCTCCTGCAAATGGATTGTACATCCATTCAATCAATGTAGTAGTATGAGTCGGACTTCACTTCACTACAAACATACGTAAAAAAAAAGTAAACAAACTTAAACACAATCTGAGCCCTATTCCGACAAGGTGGCAGTCTCACTTGCAAAGTTGGCATCATCGCGCACGCCCTGCAATTGATGATGTCAGCAACCACTTAAAAAAATTTGAAAAAAAAAAACAGGAATTAAAGGGACCACTCAGGAATTAGTGGCACCCCATTATTTGCACCTCAAACCCGGTAAATACCAAGGAATTTGGTATGGTTGAGAGGTATGGTGCCAGCATAGGCTCTGCGCAAAGTGCTGCCTTTAAATGATTGAAAATAAATTTCTAATTCCTTTGTCTATTTTATTTTTACTGGCATTTTCCTTTCATCAAAGCAGCTAAAGAGCTTTCTATTGTAGCAAAGAGGGGGTACAAACTTCTAATATTAACTTCCTAGATAACCCCAAGAAAGCCAATATTTGTTTTTTGTGCATGTTATAGGTTACATCTTTACTGCATATAATTTCTCTTTTTGGGGTCAGACTATTCCCCTATTACATATCCCACATATTTCACCACTTCTGTCTTACCAGTAGTTAATCAAACTTATCTTAATGCTTCTGGTACGTCTTGTATATTGGCCATATAGGAGTTCAAATCCTCAGAGTGGATGATAATATCATCTAAATAGGCAGCAGCATTCATGCCATGGAGCTTTAGGAGTCAGTCCATGAGTCATAAAAAGGTTGCAGAGGTACCATGCCATCCAAAAGGTATAAGGTATACAGTTGTTGAAAAAGCTGTTTTTTTTTTTTTTTTTTTGTAGCTTCAGCTGTTAGAGGGATTTAACATTACCTCTCGGAGAGGTCTGGTGTAGCTGGGAATCTTGCATTCCTCAACCTTTCTAAAAGTTCATCTGCTCTAGGCACTGGATCTCTCTCTCTCTCTCTCTCTATCTCTTGTTTACACACCATGTGGTGCATCAGGCAACAAGTACCTTTCAGCCCTCATTGTTTCTGTAGCAGTTACTGGTTTTATAGGCTCAGGTTGCTAGCCCAATGCCCAACCGTATTCAGGGAGTGCACCACATACATTCACATGCACACACTCAGACCAAGGGCCAATTCTGACTGCCAATCCACCTACTGCATGTGTTTGGAGGGTGGGAGGAAACTGGAGCACCCGGAAGAAACCCATAACGAAAACAGGGAGGACAGCAGACTCCACACGGAAGGCACCCCAGCCAAGAATCAAACCAGAGAACCTCTTACTGGGAGGCAACAATATAAATGCTTCACCACTGCAGCACCAAGGCACTGGATACTGCTTGAATTTTAAAATGCTGTTTAGCATCCTAAAATCATTACACAACCTGGTGGTTTCATTAAGTGTAGGGACTATGTCATACAGTTATTCCACTCATTTCTTGCATCTATTATTTACATCTTAGGTATCTTGTTTACTTCTTGTATTGTCTTTTTTTGTGAGTCTGGTATTTTGTAAGGTTTTAGGTTAACCTTTTCTCTTACAATTGTCTGAATATGTTCATTTTTCCAGGCAACTCTGAAAACACTTTCTTGTTTCTTAACAGACTTTCTTTTATTCCTTGTTTTTGTCATACAGATAATGTGTCATTTATCTGAACTGCAGGCATAAGGGTCAGCTTTCTTTCTTCGCTAGAATTATTAGACTCTACTGCTAAGATAACCAGAAAGGTTTGCACTCCTTTCCATGGTTTCAGAATGTTGATGCTGCTTGTGTTTGTTTCAATCTTCTCTTAACAGTCAGGCTAATTCCATACTTTACTGCATTTAACATTTTTATTATTTTAAATGGGCCCTTACAGTTACTCAAAATGTTGTTTTCTGTGAAGGGAACCAATACTAACATCTGGTGTCCAGCTTTAAATAACTTGCTCCTTTCATTGTATTATATACCCATTGTTGTGTAGATTGAGTTCTTTCCATGTGGTCCAAGACTGTGGGCAGTACCCCTTTTAGCCTATCTTGTATGTTGGTATAATGTTCTATGACACATTTAAATGCAGTTTTCTCATCTTCCCAGTATCTAACAGTCAGTGAGGGTGCCTGCTATATAATAACTCAAAAGGTGTGAAGCCTCTTGAGGTTTGCAGTACTTCCCTTATGGTAAACAATAGGCATGATATCATCTGGTCCCAGTTTTTGCCATCTTCCCCAATAACTTTTTTCAGTACAGACTTTAATACTCTGTTAAAATGTTCCATTGATCCCTACATCTGGGAATGCTACACTTAAGGTTTTAATTGTTTGACCGTAAATCACTGACAAGAGTGACTGCATTATTCTGAATATAAATTGAACTCCCTGGTCAATGAGTATTTCCATAGGTAGCCCTACACTGGAAAATAATAAGACTAGTTTCATAGTTATAGATGAATGACAGCCTTAAATAGTGGGATAGTATCAGGGTACTTGGTTGCATAATCCAGAATAACTAAAATATACTGAAACCCATTGCTGGATTTTACCAATGGCACAACAATGTCCACAGCAATAAATTTAAGTGGAACCCCTGTGACAGGCACTGGAATGGAAGAATTTTTACAACTTGCATGAGAGTCTCTCTGTTGGTAATCAGGGCAACCAATAAACTTCTTTCATGTTTCCAGGCTAGTAAAAATCTTGCTAAGATCCTTTCTTTAGTTTTATCCATTCCCAAGTGTACTCCTTTACACAGTTATGTGACAATCTCATTACTAGATTTCAGAAACGAATGGGCACCAACAGGTTGTGTACTACTTTCTCTTCATCCGTGTTGATGCTGTACAACAAGTCATTTTATAACTCAAAATATGCATGAAAAGTAAGAACTTCATGTTCAGATTCTCTTCCTCTGCAACTTTAGAATGTAATTGGTTTACCTGGAAGTCAATCAACTCTGGATCTTCTTCAGAATCAGTCTTTTGCGAAGTAGAAGGTGATACCTCCTTCCCTACTGGGGTCTCAGTGTGTAAATATTCTCATAAGAAAGCAACTTATAATCGTATTCTTTAGTGTCAATTGTTATCTCAACCTTATTAATTTTTCTTTTGTCTACTGCTACTGTAGTTTAGCTCAGCAGGAGTATCATTAGCGTACCGGAGTTCCGCTGTGGCGACCCCTAATCAGGAAAAGCCGAAAGAAAGGAGTATCATTATGGCATTCTTGTCCCTCATATCCTCCCCTCTCCTTTTCTTTTCATTCTTTTTATGATTCAGCCTCTGTCTCTGAATAACTAAACAAAACTGTCTTGGTGGGGGTTTTTCCTTCTTCTCTGTGTTGCTATTCCTGTGCAAAAGCTCTATTTTCAGTTTTATTTTTCCTTATTTATAGATACATGTTACCTAGAATCTTCCTTTATTTGATTTATTCTGGTTTGCACTGACAGATGTGAGTTTAAATATCTACCCATGGAGTATTTCTTCTTGTTTCACCTCATTTATGAAATTCTTCTTAAGTAAATTTTTCCTCCTCAACACTCACCTGCTGCTTAGAATACTTTACTTCTGGAGCTTTCACATTTCACTTAACAGAAAGTCTAGAACTCTGTTTAGGCTCATGTTGTGCACTTTGCATACCTCCTAACTTCATTCCCACAGAATGCACTTTTCAGTTAGCAATCCCTTCTCTTCACTTCTACTAGCTACTGACACTCTTTGCTTTACAACACTTTTTTGTCCTTAATGTATGCTGACATATCATTTTAAATGGTGTGTGTTCACATTTTTGCATGTTTTGATCTTTCTTGGAGGCCTACACTCTAAAGAATGTGTTTGAAAGTTGACCTCCTTTACCTAGTTAAGCAGATATATTTCTATAGGCTTATTAGCTCGCTGGTCCCTCTTTCCAAACAGATAAGGAGGCTTATCAATAGGGCTACCTTCTTCACATTGCTCCCACACATTTCTAAAGTGGGGAATATCTTTCCCATTTATCATCACGTTAAACTGGATACTACATCAACAGGAGGAACTATTTTCCAACATACAGTCTGCATTTCTAGCTGCCTAAGGGGATGCTGAATCATGTCTCCAGGGATGCACATTGCTTCATCTGTTTCATTAATAAGGGTTTTACAAGTTGGCTGCAGCACATCTAATTGTAGTTTTGTTCTCTTCATTCAGACTTCCTGTTTCCACAGCCATACCTGAAGCTGTTCATCTGTTCAACTATTTTCCCTTCTCTGTCAGTATCAGTTTCTGATTTCCCCCATTTCCTGCCATACTCGCTGTCATTTTAGTATTCAGTTTCAACCCATATGTTGCATTTCTTTCTCCTATCATTTGCTGAAGTTCTTGTTCACAGTAAATACTTTTGTATTATACAAATTGAAAAGCAACTTTCTCAAACTGTAAGCCATTTACAAAAAATGCTTAAACAAGCTTGTAAAAATCATTATGTGATAATGTTACAAATAAGAAAAACACTGACTAAAATGCAATCAAAAGGTCCACTTTTTGGAAAATTAATATTACTATCCTAGATTAACATATAAAAAAATAAAAGCCTTCATAAATAAAAGCCAATAATTAACAATATAACATTTGAACAGAACTGGTAGAGAAGATATATTGCAGGCACATACCTGAGGTAAAGAGCATAATGCTGCAATGACATAAAAATAGGAAACACAATCTGAGGTATAGCACTATGGTATAATGAGCTCCAACTGTATAATGCATGAACACGTATGACATTGTATAGTGCAGATCAGCAATTTTACAATATTATGGGTGAAAGTGCAAAATTATAAAAATAAAAACTATCAGCATAAAAAGGCAGACTAGGCTAGGAAGGAATACTGGATGGCTAACAAAGAAGCTAAGAAGGGAGTTCTACTAGCTTCTAGAAAGTGACAAAATAGGTGGCATAAAGAAACTATCAGGTTGCAAAACAAAGACAGAAAGATAAAACCAGACACCCTTCTGCTCACTAGACTCACGGGACATCAAAGGTACATAGAAGTACGAAGATTAAAAAAAAAAGGGGGGGGGGAGCCCACCAAAGAAATCAGCAGGCTCAGATGAGTTTCCATTTGAAAGACCAATTGATGCAATGGTTACGGTATTTGCTTCCCATCTGCAAGGTACAATGTTTGATCCTCACCTCTGGTAAAAGCTTCATTGATTGAAGACATATCATTCCACGTCAAGCAGAGTACCTCATTAACACTTTTTAAGCACAACCTGGAAAACTGGATTGGGAACAAAAAATACACCCCCTGGGTTCCACCTGTGTCCCTGCTGGACAGGGGCATCTTTTGATGACTTGTCAGAACATGGGCTAAATTCTTGGCTAGGCTTCTAAGGGCCTCAGGGCCAACAGCCTAGTAACTTTATACAATCCTATGATAAATTAAAAGGTGATATCAAGAAAATGCATCCATTCAAAGCTTAATTTTAGGGCAAATATTGTGTTGCAGTGGGTAGCATGTTTGCCTCACAGCAAGAAGTTGTCTGGTTCAATTCTCATTCTGGGAACCTTCTGTGTGGAGTCTGCATGTCCTCCCTCTGTTCACATGGGTTTTCTCCAGGTGTTCCAGTTTACTCCCACATTCTAAAGACATGCATTATAGGTGGATTGGCTGTGGGTATGAGTGTATGTGTGTGGTATGAAAGATCAAGTGCAGGACGGATAGCCTCAAATTGGTGTAAACATTGGCTGTAAATGATGATCACTGTTGATGTGACACTCCAACTCCACATGCAAAATGGGAAAGAAGGAATTTATGGATAGATGGATGGATTGTAAAGCTAAAACTTACAAGTGATGTTCCCGAGTAGATAATTATGTAGTAATCTCAGTGCTTTATCCCATAATTGGCTATTACTCTGGGTGGCCAGAGTCACTGAGAATCCACAGACCTGAGTCTTGTGGGGCCTTAATTACTCAAGTGGCCAGCATTCCCTCCACCTGCCACATCAGTTCTACTTTGCAGCATTCCTAAAATATGTGGTAGTTGTTTGCACATGGGTTTTTATATGCTGTCTAACTCCATTATGCAGCTTTTTCCTTCCTAGCCCATAGAATCCTGTAGTTCTTGTACATCATTCTATGCTGATATAATATCAGCCCTGTATAATCAGACAGCTTCCAAACAAGGCCTCTCTGAAAGGTAACCAATTCTATAGAATTTCCAGTGTCACCTGCTACAAACTGCTGAAATTTGATGCCTCAAGAGTTTCTTGGTATGCAAGAAGAGGTTACACTCAAGGAGCAAATATACCTAGGCAAATTAAGGCTGGATTCTTTGATAGCTGTTCGTACATTGCCAAGATGGATTAAATTCCATTTGTATGACACTCTTTAAGGCTTAGATAAAATAAATCATACCTAATCTGTTTCCCAACAGTCCAGTCCTGCTACCACAAACAGGTCCCATCTACCTTTAACTTGAGATGTCCCCAAATAGGTGACTTCATTTCCATGCCACTAATGAAGGATTTATCTTTCCTAGGTGCTTAAAAGTTCCAAGGGCCACCTGGACTGAATACTTCAGAAGCGCAAGGCAATACCAACCTAAGGCACTGAGTGAGGAGCTACCTAGTATTTTTGCTTATAAAACTGCCCAGGGTAGGAGCATTGCATCTACAACATTTATGAACTGCCATATGATGAAGACCTCTGCCATATTCTATGTTTGTCAAGCCTACCCCCTTCCTTCTTGATGTGAACCAAAGGGAACTCCAGGATACTGGAATATGCCAAAGAATGGAGTTTTGGAAAGAATAACAAATGCACTGCCAATACATCCCCCATCATGAAATGCTCAACTTCCTCTATATGTGGGCTTCCAAGTAAACTTCTCATAGAGGTTAAAAGTTTAAGGCAATTGATTCTCCTGGGTTAAAATTTAATATTAGACTCAGAAAATGTAGGGGACCCCATTTCATTTTAGAGGGTTTTAGCAATTTAGGAGGTTTAGCAATATTGTTTTGGTTTTATCAATCTAAGGATTAGCCTCATCAGCATGTTAGAGCACTCCATACAAAGAGCTGTAAATGGCTAAGTTATGCTTTTACACAGAATTTATAACTAAACGTACAATGTCACAAAGCTGGAAATACTGCTGGACACAGAGCAAAACTCCTAGGGTAGCAGTGTTTACTTCTTGGAAGTAGAGAGTATCCTGGACTGTATTTACTTCTGCAAGAATATGGCAATGGGGCCTGAAAGCAAATGTTAAGAGAATGTAAGGTTACCTAATACAGTAGACTCCATCTTATCTGGCCTCTCCTTAACCTGTCATCAAATTTCTGCCATAGCCCTAGCAAAAGGCAACAGAGAAGAACAACCCTTCCACCTCCTCTGGGATAAATAATAACAGACATTTCAGTTTTAGACTTCATATTCATAAAAAAATGCATACTAACACAAATCCTGTTATTCTAGCTGATTTATAAACTAATGCTTCAAAACCATCTCTCCCTAAATGCCAATAAATCCAAAATCCTGCTATTCACTCCTTCAAAATCTATCCATCTTGACAAAACCTCCTTCAAAATTATCAGCCATGCTAACTCCACTATAGAAACTGTCCCTTTTGCCAAACTTCTTGGGGTTACTATTGATGAGCATCTAAAATTTGATACCCATATTCAACTAAATATTAAGAAAACACATCAGAAACTTGGCATGCTGTACAGAAACTCACACTTACTCTCCCCCTCAACTAAACAGACCCTCGCCTCACCCTACTTACTACCCTGTCTGTTGTATGGTGCTCCCTTACTAACCAATTTATCTTCCTCTAACCCTTCTAAACTGGAAACGTGACAACAAAATCTCAAGGTTGCTACCTCATCCAAATTCTCTACTCACCACTGTATACCCCTCCATCAACTGCAATGGCTAGAACTTCCCAATTACCTTGACTACCTCCAACTCTGTACAGGCCACAAGCTTATCTTCAAACCTAATACATGTCCAGCACTTGCTAACATCTTACCTTCATACACCACTCTCAGACCCCTAAGATCTGCCCTCCAAAACCTAATCTCCGTGTATAAACCAAATAGCCCTGCTGGGCAGCTACTTCTATCCTTTACCTTAGCCAAAAAATGGAACTCCATCCCTCCATCTCTGAAAACTTTGAACTCTTCAAAATCCAGCTCCATTCTCACCTCTCCCATAACTGGAAGTGCAATTGCACTCTACCTACCTAACTTATCACATCCAAAGTCCCATTCTTTCCCTTATTTACCAGGGACCTATCCCCCAATAACTACTCTCAGATCATTATATAATATTTCTAACCATGAACAAACTCTACCCTCTACAACTGTTCTCAACCTACAAACATGTAAATATGTAAGATATACTTTATATATGTTGTAGTTCAACTGTTCTTACTTGCCATTTTACACCCACAAGGTGTTTACTGTACCTTTTAGCAACTATGCATTGTATTTTGTTGACTTTGAACAATGCAGCTTTTACTTTGTACTATGTATTCTGTATTATGTAGTTTATACTTTGTACTATGGAGCTTTTCTCCCCGGGCCTCCACTAAAAGCGGGCTCTTTGAGCCCAGTGGACCTCCCGAGTCAACAAACTGGAAATAAATAAATAAATAAATAATTATAACCTATAAATGCTATTGTGTATGCATTTTCTGATTAACCAGCCATTTGTTTATCCAGCCTAAGGTTAGGTCCCAGCAAGACTGGATAAGAGGGCTTCTACTGTAGTTAGACAGATAAGTATGACAGATCAATTAAACAGTAGACTAAAGGAGTGGATAGGCAGTGTTATACACCATTAGCATCAACAGCAGAGCTCACAGTTGCCTAAAATTAGACATTATATTGCCGCTTTAGAGTGTCCTAGATATCTGCAGGCATACATCATGCTCCATTAAAACAACAGACTTTTGGTCTGAAAGTTAGATTAGGCAGAGTGCTAAATCAATATAACTGGGTACTACTATCCATTTGTATGTACAATATAGCAATATAGTTCAAGTCATAGACTACCCCTTTAATTTTAGACAAAAACATTTGTCTCTTCACCATGTAGCAGATAAGTGACAATAACATACAGCTATGATCATCAGCATCCAGAAGGAGTAGGTAGTGCAGTGAAATTAAATTGTCAAAAACTACTTTGTAGATATACAATGTCAAGCTGCCAGTTGTGAAGGATTACATATAAAACATAAATGCATTAATGTGGTAAAACTGTAAACTGTTTTGTATGCAACATTTGCCCCGTTTCTTTTGCCAAAACGTTTATTATCCATTCCATAATATCCTTTTTGATCTAAGACTGAACATGAGTCCCATAACACCCATTTCAAATTAATTCTTAGAAGCTTCAGGTAATCTATACATCCAATTAATTTAAGGATGTAAATTCCCCACTAATGTTCAGGAACACACTCTGGGATTCCAAAACACTATTGCACCAATCACAGGTAGCCATCCTCTGTTCACTGTGTGTGTTTGACAAGCCCCAACATGCATTCACAATGAATGCAACCCGGTAAGTGTGTCCGGCAAACAGCTCAATAAATGTCTTGCCTGCAGTCACATCATGGACTGCAGGAAGAGCAGACAGCAGTATGGTGTGGCTGCAGGGAAGCATGAACAAAAACAATGCTCGTCCATTACGTATGTATGTGCCACAAAGGTACTCTGTGCTGTGGCAGCAAGAAAAAGAAGTTATGTGGCAGCTTAAAAAGGTCATGAGGCTTGTATGTTGATCTATTTTTGAACCAATAATAAATGCTTATAATATATATATATATATATATATGTATGACAGGGAGAAAAAAGGTAAGTTGTGGAAGGTAATAAGGGAAATAAGATGAAGGTAGGACGGTTAGGTTATATAGCAGGGACACACAAACAAACATAACACAGACAAGATTGTAAGGGGAGCTGGTGACACAATCAGAGATGTGGAAGACGATGCAGATGGTGGAATCAGACACACAGAGGAAGGACAGTGGTACAGCTGGAGGAGTGGAGGTCAGCATGGCAGCTGGTGACACCACTGGCCGTGAGATTGCTGGTGCTGCTATAGTATTCACTGGTGGTACTGCAACAGGCCTGAATGGTGGTAAGGGTGCTGGTCTGGATGCTGCAGCATATAAATGTAAAATAACTGAAGAGAAAAAAAAATAAACACATAAATGTGTGAATATAGTGGAAAGGAGACCAAAAAACAGGGTGGGTGAGAATGAAGTAGAAGAATAGTGAAAAACTGCAGGTGCATTACCACAGTCTGTCCTCTACATGTACTGCAATACAAAGGTCATAACTACCCTACTCTAACAATGATGAGCCTATATCCTCCCTTTATGATAGTTAAACCCACAGCATTAATCAAACCCACAATGCTAATCAATTGTACTGTTAAGGGCACTTCATTTTACTTGCTGAGTTATAGAAGTCAAACAGTAGCCTTCAGGGAAACACAGTATTTGTATGTCTCACTTGCAAAATCGAAAAATATAATATATAACAATGATTCCATGGGAGACTTCTTTTGTCATCTAAATTCATTATCCAAAACTATAGCTGGCATTGTAATAGTCTGCAAAGAGAAGTGCTTCAAACTTTGCAGTCATACCCAATGTTGTCTGTGCCAACTGTCGTGCAATAATGCTCAACTCATTTGCAGTGGCAGATTAAATATATCTTGCTCCCCAGGCTATTCTACAATCCATGGGTACCTCTGCCCTCCACTCCTGCCCCACTCTCCTGACCAAACTTGTTATTAGAAAGAAAACACATACACAAATAAATAAAACAGGTTCTAATGGATTTTCAAACTCTTAGTGCAACAATACACAACAAAGCCAAAGAATAAATAAAAGAAGACAAAGGCCCATACTAAGGCATGCGTTTTAAATATTACTCAATATATACTCAGAAAGCTCCTAGAATAAGAGGTCTTACATTAGCATGCATTTTCTGAAGCAAATCCATGTCTGAAGCTGAAATATCTGTTATTTAGTGACTGCAGTGCTTAATAATTTGTGAGGAAACCATACATTTTATGAAGCACAGACAAAAAATATGACGCAAAGTGAGGTGCATTCTGCAAAATTAGTAACATTTGACAAGTATGATCACATCAAAGATGAATACAGCTATGAGCTACTGCCTGGCCTTCCTGTAATATATGGTTTGATTTGCCCCATCATCCATTTGCCTACTCTGTAGTTAACCAGACCAGTCAGTTAAAAAATATACATAATTCTTTACATAATACTTTCTGCTACTAAATTTTCAGTCTTGAACACACAAATCCTACTAAAAATAAACAAATATGTAAACATTTAAAGTATTTCACCAACTAGTGGAGACAGGAACACCAAGTTATAAAAAGTAATTTTCTTAGAAGAAAAGGAGGCCTAGTCCAGTATTGTACTACTACTGCCAGCCAGCCTATAACTTTGGAAAAAGTTACAGCATTCACAGCATAGACAATTCATTTAATGTCGGCAATATTATACAGCATGGCTTTACTTTCCTGTACTCCAGAGTTTGATTACCTCAGCCTCCATTTGCATCCTTATGAGACTGAGTAAGGCACTCGTTTACTTACCAGTGACACCTGTACATAGACCTTTTGCAGACTCATCCAAGAATTACTTCTGTTTAAATGACTTGCTTAGTCACACAACAGGCAAATGTATGCTGAAGGAGTTAAACCCTGGATCAGAGGAAGAAGCTCATTAACAGCTCATAACCTTAACCCTCTGTGTTAACTTAACCAGATAGTTTTCTACTGGACTTCTTTACTCAAAGCAAATAGATAAAAACATAAAAGAAAACAAATCCTTCTTAGACTTCTTTACTCAAAGCAAATAGATAAAAACATAAAAGAAAACAAATCCAAACTACATAATTCTTTGCATGCTTAGTTTCTCCCTTTTCATCCTACAATGCACTACAGTACAAAGGTCATAACTACCCTACTCTAACAATGATGAGCCTATACCCTGCACATATGACCAAACCTACACCAAAGTACTATATGAGCATTTATATAGCATTTATATAGCTGCATGGAATCAGGAATACCCGACAGGAAAAAATCATCCTCCTCAAGGAAGAGTAAACCTGTCTGGTGGACATCTGCAATAAATAAACTCTATAATTATAGGAAAAAATTGCTGTCCAGGACCAAGAAGGAGCAGGTGCCTAATTGGAAGTAATCTCTCCTTACCCTGAACAAACAAATAAGAGCACTATTGAAATCCTTCAAAGCAAACTTCAAGTCCAAACTGGCCACATCTACTAAAGACAATCATAGGGCCTTCTTCACATATGTCTGCAATCTTAAGTGAAGCACTCAGATTTGCTCAAAACTGGTGGTCAAGGATACCACATACACAAATGCCATAGATATTATTAAAACTTCACACCTCTGTCCCCCATCAGTAAATCAGGACATCCCCAGCACCTGCCCCCTCCTCTTATCTCCAGGGAGCAAGTCATCACTCCCCTGTCAAAGGCAAAAAATACAGCCTCCGTGGGACCCCTTTAACATCCCAGGCTGCATCCTACATGAACTCAGGCAGGAACTTGTAGCACCATTAGGCACCCTATTCAACCAAAGCCTGAGTACTAGCTTCATCACAGCTGAGTGCAGGACAGCCACTGTCATCCCTTTGCACAAAGGTGCATCCACCAATCCAGGAAATTATAAACCCATTAGCCTAACTAGCCTGATCTGCGAGGCCATGGAACAGATTATCATGCACCTCATAAACAAGGACATTGGCAACCTCAAAACATTCGATCCCACACAGTTTAGTTTTGTAAAGGGGAGGTCATAAAAATAATAAAGACATGTATAAATCCAAAGACCAGTATGAAAATAGAAATGTGTGTGTAAAAATCCAGAAATAGACAGAGCATGACCAACACTACCACTTTATTTCGAACAACAAAATACACAATGATGAGCTCTTTCATCTCGGAAATGAGACTTCATCAGATTAACAAAAAAAATATGATCCACCACTTATATAGCTTCTTTAATTAACCAATTAAGTTGACTAGGAAATTCTTCCAACCTATCTAACCCTACAAAAACCCTATCCATTAAACACATGGAAATCTTCTTATCATTCAGAGTTAACTCTTTTTATTAAAAAACATTATTATAACTAATGTCTATCTAAAATACTATAAATGTTATAAATATTATAAAATTATTGTGATAAAATTATTGTAATGGTAATAAAATCCTCGAACCAGTTGTTGCCAAATAAATACACAGGCAAAATACATGGACAAATTTTAACTGTAAAAACCTCCCCACCTTTAATAACCCCAACCAGTGGTTTACACCATGGCTGCTTTTTCAACCTAGAGTAGAGTTTTAGAGTTCAACCTAAGCTGCCACATCAATTCTTTTTTCGTTAATGTCATTTTTCAGTCACTGCCCCTAGGGTTTGGTTTAATAATTTCTAAAATCCCAAATCTAAATTTTGTAAAACTGGTACAAAAAATTGAGTGTCTGTACAGGGCACTAGTCTCCTTTCTCGTTCTTATATCATATGAATGTTCATAAATTCTAACTTTTAGAGCTCGTTCAGTCTTGCCTATGTAAAAGGCAAAACACCCTTCACATTTAGCTAGGTAGATAAACCTACTAGTGCAACAGTTCCCACTTATGAAGTTTGCTCCACCAACCCATTTTCCAAAACTAAATGTCTCACCCCTATAATAAATGGGTATAGTTTGCACGTACCACATGGAATTGTGCCCCTATTAAAAATAGTGGTATTTGTAATATTCCCTTCAAATATTTGTTTAAAATGTCCACCCATTTTAAATGTGAATATTGGCTCTTGTCCTACTATATCATGTAACTCTTTACTCACTTTGAAAACATTCCAATTATTCTTAACTATACCCCAAATGTGGTGGGCATATTGATTATATTCAATTACAAGTGCCTTCTCATACAGTACATACCCCCAGCTTCACTGGATTTTTCCAAGCATATACCAAACAATGGTTTAAACTTCATCCTTCTATATTGCTGTCCCACAAAATCATAAAGGGGAGGCCATGCCTGTTAAATCTGGCCAACTTTTTTATGACAGTCACCAAAGCCATGAATGAGGGGAAGATGGTGCATACCACCTACCTTGATCTGGCCAAAGCCTTCAAATCTATTCCCCACTCTAGTATGATAGATAAACTCTCTCAACTAGGCATTAATCTGTATGTTACCAGATGGGTAGCAAACTGGCTCACTGATAGAACCCACTAAGTCAAAATTGGGGAAGCCATCTCAAGCAGTAGACCCATAATGAGCGCTGTACCCCAGGGAACGGTATTGGGCCTCTGTTGTTTGGGATATACTTTTCTGAGGTGCAGGCCAAAACCAGTGGGCTATGGCTGACCAAGTTTACAGGTGACTGCAAGCTGAGTGCTGTCATCAATTCCCCTAATGATGTGGACATCCTCCAAGAGGGTCTCACCCAAACAAATGACTGGTGCCAGAAGCATGGCCTCAAACTGAATACCAAAAAATGCATCATCATCATCCCCTTTGGGAGAGTGAAATCCTACTAATTATCACATTAATAACAAGGTCCTATTCACACAATCAGACATGAGGAACTTGGGCAACCAGGTTGAAAGCAAACTGAGTTTTGACCACCAGATTGCCTCTGTTGTATTGAAAGCTTTCTACATGGCCCACCTTGTTAAGAAGGATATCTCATCCAGGCACAAGAAGGCCATAACATCCTTGTATTCTCCCTTTATAAAATCCATTATTGAGTACAATGCCCCTTTCGGCATGTACCTCACAAAGCACATGCAGCAGCTGGAGAGACCATAGAGGTTCCTCATGTGGAGAATCCAGTGCCTCAAACATCTACCCTACACAGATAGGCTACAAGCCCTGTCCCTCTACTCAGTTTCATATAGACTCCTCAGAGGAGACCTCTGTCTGGCATACAAAGCAATCTCAGACCCCACCTTGATGGGACTGTTGCATATCCACAAGTCAAGCTCCACTCGAGTAACCCACACGCATGACTTCAGCCTGGTCTATGATATCAATAGGATTTGTTGGCAGGACAGATTTGTGCCCCAGAGATCCTCTTCTGTGGAATAGACTCCCTCTCCATGTCAAGCAGAGTACCTCATTAACCCTTTTAAGTGCAACCTCGATAACTGGATGGGGAACAGAAAATAGACCTCTGGGATTGCACCTGTGTCCCTGCTGGATAGGGGCATCAGATGCTGATATGTCGGAATGTGCCTAATTCTTGGCTAGGCTTGTAAGGGCCTCAGGGCCAATAGTCTAGTAACTTCCTATAATCCTATGAACACACAATATACTGAAAACAAAACAGTATTAAATGTCAACAGTAATATTAACTATTTCGGCATTTGGTGGAGAGAACATACTATCGTGTATCAATCTGTTACAGTCAACATTCAGCAAGTAATTCATTTTAGGTCAGAAATTAATGGACCAGTAGCTAACTCACTGCCAGCCTGGCCATGCAAAAATAACACACACACACACACACACACACACACACACGCACACACGCACACACGCACACACACACACACACACACACACACACACACACACACACACACACACACACATGCGCACACATGCACACACATGCACACTCTCACACATACACACACATCCATTGTTACTGTGCACAAAAAATACAAACACTAATTTTGTCTCCTATCCCACAGAGTCCCAGTGGAATGAGGCCCTTTGGAGATTACAAACAACCTTTGCCTATGAACATCTTTACACTTTCTGCTCCCAGAGACATATGTTGACCACTACCCTTGTAAACTGTATCAGTCACCCCCCCCTAAAATAAAAAAAATTCTGTACACTTCTGTTGTCTCATTAGTAAAATGAAAGAAAATGATGGCCCAGGAAATGTACTACAAGTTGTTGCTGTCAGACAATTGCCTCATGTACACAGACAATCCTCTCCTTCTCCCACAAAACACAAATACATGCGAGAGATGCAACTATATGGCCAAACTGGAGGCTGAGCTCTCTCAACATAGGACTGGCAAGACCAGACAGGAGGAGAAGGCAACCACACACAATACATACCCAGTCACACATGGTACCATCACAACTTCAAATCATACACATACTCACACAAAGACATACTCGGAGGCTCTGATCAAAAATTTACCAAAACAGCAGAGGCCACCAAAGCAGACACCCAAACAACTACCACCTCACGACCCAACACATGCAACACATAGACCACACAGTCAGAGTGTCAAACAGTCACAGCCCTTAAGGCCAAACAAAATGCCAGACACACTTGTCATTGGTGATTCCATAGTCAGACACACTGACGAGCCGCTCACCAGACTGAGTAAGGAGAAGGTCACAGTAAGCTGCCTGTCGGGCGCTAGAATCCGCCACATAACGCAAGCACTCAGGTCTCTCAACAGCAGGTACAAGTGCGACTCAGTCATTGTCCACGCTGGTGTCAACGACCTGAGACGCACCTCCTTGGACTACATGAAAAGGGACGCCGAGGAGCTCTCTGATTATGTAGCCCAGGCAGGTATGACCCTGACCTTGAGCAGTATCCTACCTTCACCTAGAATGATGCCACAATACAGTGATAAGATGATCAGCTTTAATAATTGGCTTAAATTCTGGTGTCATTCAAAGGGGATCAATGTCTGTCTGCCTGGGATGACATGCTGGACAAGCCACGCTGCTTCGCAAGGGACGGCTTGCACCTGTCACCCCTGGGCTTCCGGATATTGGCAAAGGCTCTTGCCACCCCCATAGTGCCTTTTTTAGGCAAGGCTCAAATTCTAAACCTACCACCCTAGAACACCAAAAAGGAAAAAAACTAAGGGTAATGCTGCTCAATGCCAGAAGTCTCAATCTCAAGATGCACGCACTTGAGGCCCTTCTCAATATGGAGAACATCGATGTCTGTGCTGTGACAGAAACCTGGTTCAAGGCTCCTGAGAGCACCCCAGCACTAACAGGTTTCACCTCATATCATACGTTCCGGCCCCAAAATCCGGACAACACCAAGAAAGGAGGGGGGGGTGTCCATATTCATAAAGGACACCCACACCTCAAGGTTGGTGGCAACGCATGATGCATCGGAGACCATCCAGGTGCAATTAACCATAGGCAAGACTGCTCTGCAATTTGTAGCATGTTACAGGCCACCCTCTCAAACTCAGGAACCTCACATGGCCTTCTTGAAAACATTGGAGGGGATAAATGTATCTCCAAACACCATCATACTAGGTGACTTCAACTACCCTAATATAGACTGGGAACACTACTCAAGCCCGAACACTCTAACCCAAAGATTCCTGGAGTTCATAAACTCAAATGCCATGGAACAACTAGTCACCATCCCCACAAGAGGTGAAAACATACTTGATCTCATCATCACGAACATGGGATCAAAATGTTCAACACCGAAGTATACCCCTCACTGGTGAGATCAGATCATAAACTAATCTCGCTGGAGGTCCTCATCCGCCCCACCTGAAACAAAAAGACCACAGTGAAAAACTTCTCAAAAGCCGATTTCACACTTCTAAAAACTAGTGTGGTCTCCTTTAAGGCCCCTGAGCCAGTGGTAAACATTACTCAAACCGCTGAATCACTTACAAATGCCTTCTACCAGCACCTACAGGACTGCATGGATCAGGCAATCCCAAACAAAACTAAGACTCTCTGTACCAAAGGCAAGCGTCCAGTCTGGTGGACCCCAGCCATAAACAAGCTCTACAACAAAAGGAGGAAGCTACTACAAGATAGAGCAAAATCCTTGAAAGGTAAGACACCTTTGATCATTATAAGTAAAAACTAAGAGCTCTCATAAAATCATCCAAGGCAAATTTTGAGAGAAAAATCGCCAAGGACTCTAAAGACAATCATAAGGCCTTCTTTAGCTATGTTAGAAACCTAGGAGGAAACTCCCAGATATGCTCAGAATTAGTTCAAAATGATGTGAAAATTACTGAACCTACACACATTGCTAACATACTGGCTGACAGGTTCAGTGCTAACTTCTCCCCCTCCCCAAAAGGAAAGATATCTATTCCAGAGGATTGTAGCCCCCAAACATCTCCAACGCCCAGGTGAGAACTGCCCTCACTAAGGCAAAAAACACAGCATCCATGGGACCGGATGGTGTCCCCGGCTGTGTGCTTCATGAACTCAATGAGGAATTAAACCCACAGTTAGGACAGCTGTTTAATCTTAGCCTCACCTCAGGATACGTACCCATGGAGTGGCGCACGGCAACTGTGGTCCCACTTCATAAGGGTGGTGCCTCCACAGACCCTGGAAATTACCGCCCCATTAGCTTGACAAGCCTTATCTGCAAAGCCATGGAGAGGATCATAATGGAACTCATAAATAAAGACATAGGGAACTTGCAGACTTTGGATCCAACCCAGTTTGGCTTTGTCAAAGGCAGATCCTGCCTCTTAAACTTGGTTGACTTTTTCGAGACAGTCACCAAGGCCATTGATGAGGGAAAGGCAGTCCATACAGCCTACCTCGACCTGGCAAAGGCCTTCGACACAATACCCCACTCAGGTATCATCGAAAAACTCATCAGCTTGAATGTAAACCCATACATCACAAGATGGGTTGCAAACTGGCTAAGCGACAGAACCCACAGGGTCAGAGTTGCTGGAGCCATGTCAGACTCAAAGCCTGTCACAAGTGGTGTCCCACAGGGCTCAGTCCTGGGTCCACTCTTGTTCGGCATCTACTTTTCTGAAGTACAAGCAAACACAGGAGGGTTATGGCTGACAAAGTTTGCAGATGACTGCAAACTGGGCCATAGTCAAAACACATCTGACACAGATATCCTCCAGAAGGGCCTCACAGAAATGGATAACTGGTGCCAGAGCCATGGCCTGAAGTTAAACGCCAAAAAATGCATAGTCATACCCTTCGGGAAAAACAAGGTTACCCCTAGCTACCATATATGTGACAATCCACTGAGCACAGAAAAAGTCATCAGGGATCTGGGGACCCTAGTTGACAGTAGTCTTTCGTTTGACACTCATGTTGCTAAAGTAGTTAGGAAAACCTTCTATATCGCCCACCTGATCATGAAGGGATTCACATCTAGATCAAGGGAGGTCATCGTCCCCTGTACTCATCACTCATTAGACCTATGATTGAGTACAATGCCCGTTCGAATGTATCTGACCAGACACCTGATGCAGCTTGAAAGGCCCCAAAAGTTCCTCACCAAAAGGATAAAGGGTCTCAAAAATATGTCTTATGCTGCCCGACTGAAAGAACTCCAGCTTTATTCAGTCTCATACCGCTTGCTCAGAGGTGACCTGTGCCTGACATATAAGGCCATGTCAAACCCAGATTTGATGAATATGCTTCACCTCAAAAATCTAGATCCCTCAGAACCACAAGGGCGGAGACTTAAACCTTGACACGGTTATAAATAGAACGTGCTGGAGGGACAGATTCATCACCCAGAGACTCCCTATGCTGTGGAACAAAATCCCGGTACATGTGAGGCAGAGCACCTCGCTGGCCTTGTTCAAGAGGAATCTTGACCAATGGATGGGAGATCGCAGATATACCCCAGGGATTACTTCAGTGTCACTGCTTGACAGAGGCACAGAAAAATGATAGGCATAGTTTTTATTCAAACTAAAGGGGTGGCGAAAGCCACATAACTATGGGCTAGGCTTATAAATGCCCTTGGGCAGATAGCCTAGTATGAACCTATGAACCTATGAACCTATGAACATACAGTATCACTAACAAACTATTATCATGTCAAAAGTATTCCTGATTTCCCTGATTATTTCTGGATGTAGGAGGTTGACAGCTATACTTCCAGAATCAGGGACAAGTTTTTTAAAATATTAGGCTATTAACTTGAACAGTTGATAGAATAATTAATTACCGTGCATTTCCTGAATTCAAAGAAGTCTATAACTTAATGAGTGAAGTGTAATCCAGCACCTTTTCACCCAAAATCATCAGTTTAAGGATGGATTATGAAGTCCAGAGCAAACCTCTCAGACAAAATCAGGGACAGTTGAGAGATATGCTATCCAGGAAAGTTAAACAACTACCCTTGCTGCAGCAACGTATACTGCCCAAATTAGGAACAGGTAAGAGGTGTGCTGAGATTGAAGTTAATCCAAAAAATGGAATGGAGTCCACTGGCAAGTATATACCAACGTAGAATGGTAAAAACAGTCCTTTATTAGAATAAAAATGATTATCAGTATTCACCAACATAAAATAATAAGCGCTTTCATCTCCAATTATACAATTCAGGAGACTTTATCAAACAAGAACTGAACATTAAAACAAAGTTTAAATACTAAAAACACTGAAAATCTCCCTCCCAAATGACATCACTTCCTGGCATTTTTTAGATGAAGAACAATATCCACCATTGAGGTGCTCAGAGTGTCTAATGAATCAACAGAGACCCCAACAACAACAGAGGGGCCAGTACAACAACTTTCAAAGGGGGAGGGGGGAATTTACAACAACAGGGGTCAGAACAGGAACACTCAGAGGGGGCAATAGATGTTGCCCCATCTGAGGCAATGGTTTTAAACAACATGAAGAAGAACAATGGTAGTATTTTACCACCATTAGCACTGCACTTCAATTCTGAAAAAGACTTCAAAGTATATAATTATACTGATTTATTCTTTAATGTGACGATTTGTGACATTTTTGCTAAGGGTTTTACATTTGTACCAGATAAATCCATGAATTTAGTCCACACTTTAATGGAATTGAAGCAATATGTTAAAAAGTTAAATTTTAATGTTATGTTTAATAATGTAGAGGAGTTGAAAGACCCATTCAGAATCTCCAGCACTTTTAACCCGCCCTTACACCCTACATTGGTATTTTTTGTAAAGGTTTGTGAGCTGGACATGCGGGACTTGAATAGGGTGAGAAATAGAAAGTCTGGTTTAAACAAAGTATATACTAACTTAAATGATGAGGAAGAATCTCAACTTGCTTTTTTGATGGAGAATAATGGTGTGAGGATTATGAAACCAGACAAAGGAGGCAGGGTAGTTATCATGTATACAGTTGACTACAATAACAAAATGTTGGATATCTTGAATATGGATACTTACACTAAGAGTTCCCTCAATGAAATGAATGGGGCATATAGGAGAGTTAATGGGTTCATACAGGATATGTTCATTGATGGTTTGCTTTCTATTAATGAACTACATTATTTAACGGTGGAATACCCAATTATTCCAACTATTTTTGGGGCCTCAAAAATCCACAAATATGTCCATCAGCCACCTATGAAGCCCATCGTGGATGCTCAGGGCTCTATTACATTTCCACTACCTAAGTATCTTGATAAAGCCCAAAGCCAGCTAGTATGGAACGAACCCAATATATGTATTGACTCTTGGGATATTTTAAAGAAAATGGATGAAATTGAATATAGTAATGACCATTCATCACTATAGATGTTATCAACTTGTATAGTGTTATTCCCCATGTAGTAGGACTTCAATGGTTTTGTGAGTACCTGCAAACAAAGCACATTGGTCAGGACAAAATTAACTTATATGAACAAATGATGGACATTATATTAAGAAATAATTTTCTTTTGTTTGAGAGTGAGTACTTTTTACAGAATGAAGGTGTCGCAATGGGATCTGCATGTGGTGGCTTGTATGCCAATATCATTATGTTGGAGTGGGAGAAACACTTTGTTTTCCCATCCCAATATTATTCATTCTGTAAACATATGTTCGTTATTTGGACGATATATTTATTTTGTGGAATGGACCAATGGATTTGATTGATGCTTTTATTACTTTTATTAATGGCACTACTACATTTTTAAAATTTACACACTCAATAGGTAATGACAGCATTTCTTATTTAGACGTTTTGTTAGCAAAGAATGAAACATTAAATTGTTTTGTTGATAAAATATTTCGTAAGAACACATATTCAAACAGTTTTCTGCATTTTAGTAGTAGTCATCCATTTCACCAAAAACGGGCTGTAATTAAGGGATGGTTTGTGCGTGCAGCCCGGATGACTACTGAATGGAATACATTTTTAGCGGAATGCGACATTCTTAAACAGATGTTCATTACAAGGAAATATCCAGTGAAACTAATTCATCAAATAATGAATGAAGTTGTTAATAAGAGACAAGAAGGTCACTTTGTAGCTATTCTGAAAATTGAAGAGGTTGAGAGAATAGAATTTAGTACTAATGAGTCATTAGTTTTACCCGACTCAGGTCCTGCAAACCTTATTGACAATAAGGTGGCTGAAATTAATAAATCATATCAGAATAGTTTTATAACTATTTTTAGTAGGAATGCATATAACATTAAAAATATATTAAATAAGAACTGGGAATTCATACGCAATGACAAGGATATGGTAAATATTCTTGGGGAAGGTCCGATTTGTGTATATAGGAAAGGTTGTTGTTTGAAAAATATTTTTGAACATCATGCACCAAAACGAAGTAGGGGACATATGTATAAATGTGGAAGATGCAAGTTTTGTAGCAATGTACTTGAAGCTGAAGTTGTAGAAGTTAATGGAATGAATATTTGGATCAGTGGTAAATTCTCCTGTAACATGGAGAGAATTGTTTATTGTGCCCTATGTGTACTTTGCTCATGTTTTTACATTGGCAAAACCGAATGAAAGTTGAAGAATAGAATAGGTGAGCATCTTAGGGATATTCGTGATGGCCACAACCATAATGCATTAGCCAAACATATTAATATATACCCAGAACACTATTTTACATTTTTTATACTAGAAAGTATGGTGTATTCCACTAGGGGAGGTGCTTGCCTATACTATTTAGAAAAAATGGAACTAGCCTGGCAGTTGCGCTTGAATGCTGCATGTTTGCCAGACTTAAATGATAGCATTTCCATTAGTAGTTTGCTAAAAATAAAAGCATTAGGTAGAGACTAATGAAAATACACCTTTTAACTATTTAGTTATTTTTTTAACTATTAGTTATTTATTTAGTTGATATTTATTAAGTTTATAAATTGTTGTATTATATTAGATAAGTTTTATGTTTACATATTTAAGCATCGGCTTCTTGGATTATCAGAGAAGGTAGTGGTGTTCTAGTATATATTTTGATTGCCCAAATTTCTTCCCATTTAGTTGTCTCACTGTATTAAAAATATATATTTTAAAAACAAAACAGTTTTAACTTATGTAATACGAGCATTTAAGCCATATGCTGCACATTTTTATGACAGTTGCTAACTTCTGTCATATGAGTTTAGGGCGTGTTTTTACATAGCTGCCAGTCTTTTGTAATATGGAACCTAATTTAGAATTCCATGTTTATTGTGCATTTGTCTGTCTTTTGTTGGCAGTTGTATAATTGCACATGAACAATTATTGTTGCTTATATTTATTAGAGTACTGCCAATATATATTAGTTATTTATTTATTATTACTATTTTATGCATGTGATTTGCACTTGTACATGGTTTTTCAGCTCAATGTTATTTTTAAATATACTGTTTCTTTAATTAGAACTTTGTGCTTTGCCAGGAAGAACACTGTTTCTTTAATTAGAACTTTGTGCTCTGCCAGGAAGTGATGTCATTTGGGAGGGAGATTTTTCAGTGTTTTTAGCATTTAAACTCTACTTTAATGTTCAGTTCTTGTTTGATAAAGTCTCCTGAATTGTATAATTGGAGACGAAAGCGCTTATTATTTTACGTTGGTGAATACTGATAATCGTTTTTATTCCAATAAAGGACTGTTTTTACCATTCTGCATTGGTATATACTTGCCAGTGGACTCCATTCCGTTTTTTGGATTTACTTGTTGGTTTCTTTTCTATCACGTACTACTTGAGATTGAAGTTAAAGAGCTGCTCTTGCTCTGGCAATATACATTACCAAATCTCTAAATAAATTAAAAAAAGATGGACAGGAAGAATACAGATAGTAAACAACATTCTTCCAACCTCTCTTCTTTTTTATCTATTTCTGTGCTGAATTTTGCATGGTCAGTGAGGGAAGATTTGCAGTCCAGTCATAAAATCTGTTTGCCTACCAGTCATCAACAAACTTACCTGAGATAATGCAAGACTGAGAGCATCAATGCAGCTCAGCCACATAAGCTTGCTATTATTCTATGGCTGCTCAGTGCATATACTCCTTTTATTTTAAACTTTGTACGATTTCTGCTTCTTCTCATGGCTCTCCAGTTGGTTTTTCAGGGATGGGAAAGACCATAGGAGGCTATCCTCATGCCTGAAAGCCAGATTTGTAGTCATAATAAACACTGTGAATGCTAAAAGTACATAGGTAGGAGGGAAAAAAAGTGGGGGTGCACCAGACCCTAAATCCAACACACACCATTTGTGCAGATCGATCAAAATCATTGATGTGGCAGAGCAGAATGGAACTAAAAAAGCCTTGCTAAACTTATTTATTCGCCAGACCACTGTGCCCCTGGAAACTTTGGACTCCAAGTGGCTGTCAGAAACATTTATATTATAATTTGCCACCGGCAGTCTGCATTGGGAAAGTGCAATATAAGTTGTGCATAATGCCGGTTGTACATTATAGCTGGAGGTGTGAAGTGTGTCAGCCTCGCTCTTTGTTATATGGTGAGCAGTCACAGTGTTCATCAGTTGTGCATGGCCATCAATGGTACTGTTCACAGACTGCTATGCATAGTAAGCACAAAAGATAAGTGATTTAAAAGCCCTCTATATGTATGTGTGAGGTATGTTTATCTAGTTTTTGAACTGATTAAAGCATGGAATGGGAGCACAGGAGGAAGATGAAAAGAGGAAGCAAGC
Source organism: Protopterus annectens (assembly GCF_019279795.1). Taxonomy (NCBI): domain Eukaryota; kingdom Metazoa; phylum Chordata; order Ceratodontiformes; family Protopteridae; genus Protopterus; species Protopterus annectens. Next base: position 383,543,032 of record NC_056735.1, on the reverse strand, counting down.
AGAGGTACAAGATAAGATAAACAACTAAGGAGTGAGCAGGATGAAGGTGGGGAAAGTGGGGTAAATCTCTTTTTTAAGGGACAAGTGCCCAGGTTTCATGCATAAAAAGAAACAAGTCTACTGACAGTCACCCTTCCTGATGACTTTGACATTAAAGGTCCCCCAACATAGAAAGGTAAGAGACATAGCAGTACATTTTACTTTAATAATCCTCTGCACTTACACATTTCCCTATGAAAGACATCCACTAAAGTGTTCCCTTCCCCACCTGGGCAAATGATGATAACTGTGCCCTGCCTTTGTACATTGTTATTTGGGTTGCCTATATCTGATGCATAGCATGGCCTACCTATGCAAGTGCAGGCACAGCCTAGTGTTAGTTTTCAATGCATCATTTTCACTGAAGTGCATCTGCTTTACTCTTGTCTACTATGTTCTGCTGCACTGTGCAGGTCGCTACTTTAGTGCCAGTGTAATGGCACACTGCCCTCGCCTTTGACTAACATAATCATTCCCTGCTGCTGGCTCCTGCACTGACTCTTTGCCTGACTCAGCCTCCACTGCCTGATGCACTGGGGACTACTGCCCTTGCAAGTGCTCACCCTAATGTAACTGCCTCATAAGTAAGTTATTGTGTAACACTGCACACACTGTTTTTGCACACATGCCAGGGTCATACTGCTTGCTAGGCACCACCAGATGAATCCAGATGGTGAAAATGTGCCTTCAGCAGCCTAAACATATGCTCAGTAATGATCCTTGTTTGCAATTAGGCATTGCTGTATGCCTGCTCTGTTTGATTTTTTTAGTTTATCTGTGACATGAGCAAGGGTTCAGGGGAATATCTGTCATTGCCAACAAGATGGTGCTGCGGGAAGTCACCTCTGGCAAAATGTCAGTACAGGTCAAAGGTGTGTTATATGTGACAGTCATCTCCCAAAGACTCCCCATACTCTGGAATAAGCTTCCCATTCATGTCAAGCAGAGCACCTTGCTGGGCCTCTTCAAGAAAAATCTTGACGAGTGGATGGGTAACAGAAAGTTCACTCCAGGTATCATTCCAGTTGCCCTAGTGGATATGGGCACTGTGAACTAACATTGGTGCCTGGGCAATTTTTGGGGGCTAGGCTTGTAAAGGCTCCAGGGCCATTAGCCTAGTACACACCTATGAACCTATGATAAATACCTGGGTGGCCAGCACAAAAGTTGTAAATGATACTCTGTGCATTATAGACTACATGGCAGTTGATGGAGTGATACCTTTTAAATGATCATGTACCTCCTTTCCTGTTCCCCAGGTTGTGCCTTTATTTTCATAGGTTCATAGGTTGGTACTAGGCTATTGGCCCTAGGGCCTATACAAGCCTAGCCATAACAATTCCCTGGTTACTTCTTCCCACAGTATTTACTTCCCTTTTAATGTTGGTATAGTCTATGGTCCCATTACCGCATGAAAATGGTCTGTGAAATCTTGCATGGTACTGCCTGTCTCTTCTCTGTAGGATGAGTAAACTACATATACTCCCCCACTTGCTGAAACACGGCATCAAGAAACTGATAAGATTATTTTCAATGCAGGTGCCTGAGATACCCCAACTGTACCCCAGAGGGTCACTGAAGGGTCTTTGTAGCAAATAAATTTAAAGCCCCACATACCTTATTATCAATTCTAATAGGTACTCCACAACTTCTATTGAGCTGCAGATGAGACTGACATTTGTCCAAAACTTTTTGGATGGTGCCCCTGTATACATGGTATTGGTCCACAATGTCAGTGACATGGAGTCAATGAAACAATAAGCGCAGCTGGATGACCCAGCACTTTCAAGGGTTAATGCCACACACCATCAGGCATGGTAGTGGCAATAAAAGTCTCTAGCAGATACAGATTTACTAATGTTATGGCAACCTCTGACATTCTTTCATGATTTTCTTACTCTGAAACTGAGTATTCATCCTAGGAATCATTGTTTGACATAAGTGCTTGATCTGAAGAAATTTGTGTATTAAATGTGAATTACGAGTTCACTGGCTCTCCATACTACTTTTTTGTGGTTCCTGGTTTACATACAGAAGTATTCTGGTATTTATCAGTTATTAGTTTATAAACAACTCCACCATCTTGTTTTGCCTCATTAGCATACCACAAGACACTCATTGTAATACTGTTGCTCATTACCACATCAGTATACAGCCATTAGCATATATCACACCCAGCTGTGCTGCGCAGTTTGCCTGACTTGCAGCACCTGTGTTTCTAAATTGAAAACACTCTATGAGTGGCTGATAGTCATGCAGATTTGCTTAGCAAGATGTAAAAAAAATGTTCTTAATCTGGCCCAGTTTGTATAGCAGGCAAATCATTAATTACCTCCAAATTTTCACATTCCATCCTTATGTAACAACAAAGGGCCTTTTCAGCTCTGTTGACACTATTGCGATTGTCCATAAATGATTCATGACCAACTCTATTGTATCCCATATTTCTATCTTGCAGCCATGATTCAGTACATATATGTTCATAAAATTTGTTTTAAATATGCTGTATGTGTGCTATTACAACTGAAACTGAAACATTCTAGAATTGGGGATCCAAGTCACAGTCTTAGATGTCAAGAATGCAAGTTATACTTGAACTGCAGAAAAATAATTCAAAGTGAATTTTGAATAATTTCTTCAGAAGGGGGCAATGCCTCCAACAACACCAGGCAAGAAACTTTGTTACCCGTAACTCCTTACCTAATATAATCAACTCCCAGGCTGCTGTACCTTAGAGAAAAGGACATTTCACCTTCTGCAGACTTATGTAGAAAGGCTGCCTTTAACACTTATGATAGTTTTAGCAACAGGCACTGCAGCAGTATATATCTCCTTGTAACTGGAATTTTTATTTTTTTTTATTTTCTTTCTGTGATCTTATCTGTTTTGCATTTAATACCCATTGAATATACTTTTTTCAAAACAAGTAGTAGGAACAAATGTGAGGTTTTCTTTAACTAAAATGACTTGCCAGCAATTTTAGCACTTTTACAAATGTAAGATAATTAAAATTTGCAAGAACAAAGACAACTTTCAGCTTGGACCATGCACTGAATTAGAATCTGCAATTTGCACTCCAGAGTCTCTCAAGCACTTTGTTCCTCACAGTGTTCCCTAGACACAACATATTGCTTCCAAAGTGTTGTATAAGGAGCATGCTATGTTGCGGTTTTACATTCCAGTACACAACAGACCAATGTGAGTAAATAAGAGACTCTTCCTGGTTCACAAATTGCCCATAGGAAAAACTCTTTGATGTGCTTATACAAATACCAAACACTGCAAATGAATTCTTATCATTCATGGAAGTCACCTAGCAAGAATATGACTTACAATATTCCTGCTTCTTGCAAGTTCTTTGTCTTACAGTTTGGGTTGTCTGATATCAAAACAAACATGGTACTGAGAAAAATTATGAATCCACTGGCAGTGGTTGGCTTGTTCTGTATCTAAAGAGTGAGATTATATGAGTATTACATCTCTCAGATCACTTTAACATTATCAGCATTCTTAGCATGTAAGGGAGTCACAATGATGCTGAACTCTGAAGCAGTTGTTGGAATGGTTATAAACACTGTCTGTACTGAATGGTTGTAAAGAACCTGCATGCAGTACTCATTTGGGTGATTCCTTTTGTACAGTTAATTTTGCTGAAATAAATACTTTATGAGGTATACTGCTATGTTTTTCAGTATTTGTTCAGAACATGCAGCCATTTAAAACAGCAGTTTGTAGCAGTCCTTATTAAATAGTGAATTGTGTGTATCTACATCCATAAGATTCTAAATATCTTTACAATCTCAGCATAATTCCAAGTTGCTATTCCCTTTTCATTTTGAAGGTACGTAAACCTTCCTATTGACCTTGCCTAAATGTACCAGCAGTAGGTCTGTTTTCACCATTATCCCATATGTAGATCCCAATCATGCCACAAGAAGCCATGCCATTTTAGTGGTAAGACTATTCGTTTTAAACATCAATGATATCAGCCTTTTAGTTTCAGACTCTTTCCTCTTTCCATTTTACCATCTCATATGGAAGACTTTTGTTGAATTTGTTCATTAACGATTCCGCACTGTGATTGCTTTCCAGAACAGAGTAGCAATTTTAGAGCATACATTACTAAAAACCACTAAATAAACCTGAAAGATCTAAAACAAATATATTTGAAAGAAACCTTTATTTCTTGTGATTCTCTGTGGAATTTGAAAGCTCAAATACCTTTCCATTTGTTGAAATATTTGAAGAAAGTCTTGGAACACCCAAAAAGATGGGATTTTAACTGAGAGAGTTCCTATAGCCGCCCCCCCCACACACACACACACACACACACACACACACACACACACACACACACACACATTTTTTTCAAATAATTTGCTACCACAGACATTTCTTGTCATGTGTTAACTTATTAATAAATTACTATTGTTTAAATACAAATTTATTCTAACACTTATACTATAATCCAAAAATATGTCCAGTCTCAAAGCAGGAACTAAAATTACAAAAAAAAACCATAAAAAACAGGAACCTTCCATGAACAAAGAAGCGACTTAGGTAAGAGCTTTCACCTCTCTTTTTAAAACAGATTTCTTCAGAGAATTATTAGAATGTAATTGCAATCAATAAATAGTACATAAACCACCCACAAATTAACCAACCAATAAGAATTAAATCTTTTAATAGGCTGCTTTTTTGAAGAAAGTCTTAAAATTCAAATGGTCATTTAAACCAGGAAAAACACAAGCATTTAAAATAACTGTTCACATATATCCTCTGCTACCTAAAACGTTGATCAAATCTGCATATTCTAAAGAATGTTCAAATCTTCTTTTATGAAAAATAATTACTTGAGTGTCCCATAAGCTAAGTCCGTATTCTACAGAAAGTTCAAATATTCCTTTATAAAATACATCCACACACAAACTCTTAGCTACTTTTTTGTTGTTGTCTGCAAAATTTATGAAAGTTCCTGTTTGATTCTAGTTACACATTATCAAATCAGCTTTTCATGAAATGCCCTGAACATATTGCTCATTCAAAACATTCACATACTTAGCGGTTCCTTCTGCAGGATAAATTTCAGGTATTGGAAGTCTAGAGAATTCATGTTAGGAAACAATGCATAAAATATTATGTCAAGTATAAGTGATAATGCTATTTCTTGTTCCATTTTTCTTTCTTATAAAAGCAGACACCAAATAATACTTTCCTTTTTGAGAAGTTAATGAAAGCATTGGTAATTCCGTATCAAGTTCACACAATCTTTCAACTACCCATACATACTTAGTATTTTTGTGACACTCTTCAGTCTTGTCTGATGATTGTATTTTAGTTTGACATGCTCAATATGACCCACATTTCCACAACAGTGACACTGAAACACTTTATAGCCATAGACCTGTTCAGAAAGCTCTTAACTTTCATAAAGGTAACAAATGTTTTACCTTTTGCAGGATATACCTACATTTTAACTTTATATACAGAAGCAACTTGGCCGTCATGTTTCCACAACTGTCACATTTCTCTGTCTCTGGTCTCTACTCTATGTACAATCTCAAAATATATTGGAAATATTCCGTTTGATTCATAAAGTTGCTATCTCTGGCCTGTTTTACTGCAAATACCAGTTATGAAAATGTTAAAGATTTTGTCAAAGCGCAAATCAGACTCACAGTTCACAGCACACTGCTTCAATTCAACAACATACTGAATTACCATTTAATTCCACTCCTGCTTGTAATAATTAAAACAAAAAAATTTTACAATTACCTTTGTGGATACCATACATAGATAAAAACTTTTAAAAACATTCAATAGCAAGTTACATTATCACAGTGTTCCAGTAAAATGCTAATCAGACAAATGCCTACTACTGAATAAGTGTAATACTTTAACCTGTCCCACAGATAGTTATAACTGTTAGACCTGTAGTAGTTGTCAATAACTAATAAACACAGGCAAATATTTTATAGTATGCAGTTCATGTGTGAATTTTCTGCTTTACATGTTTCTACACATATGCCACATAGAATATAATGAATTTGCACCAATGATTAACCAGGGCATTTTATATAGGAAATATGAAAAAAGTCTTCAGAAGGTGAATATTTATTTTATTTATTTATTTATCATTTATTGATTAGGTTAGTTCCTAGTGGTCTCTTTTCAGGGAAGGCCCAAGATGGTATTCATACTACTGGGAGAAATTTAGGAAACGCATCAGGGAACCATACCTACTTTTTTCAATAGTTGTCATGGGATCTTTTATATTCACCTGAGTTGCCACCAATCCAAGCAGGTGGGACCATGGTTTAATGTCTCATAATAATAATTAAAAAAGAAATATCAATAATACTGTATGAAAACATGTTTTACAATGTGGCTTAGAGTTTTTTATTCTCTGGTATTACTACATTAAAAGAATGTTTGCTGGGAATTGACATGCAATTAACTGTTATTTTTTGAAGCTAAGTAATAAAATACTCTAGACACATATATCTCACCAGGGCTAAAAGATCAGTGTTCTTTAGTGCCAGTTCTTAAGCAAAAGTAGGTAAATTTATTATCTAATTGGCATTTTAGATTAACATTACCATGTGACTTGCTACTGAATGCATCTAAAAATATCTTTTACCCTATGTATTGTATCCTATGATGAAGCAATACTAATGTTATTTGAAGTCATGCAATGGGTAGTTTAATATACTTTAATGAAAATGTTCATATTGCAATATTTATTTACATAAAAAACATCTTAAAGGAAACAAACTGGTTATGTGAGAGTGTTCAAAAAGAAGACAAATTTGTTTACACTATACTGAAGAGTATATTATTTCATAGTGTTAAAGATACTGTTGAGTATTACAACTGGGACTCGAAAACAAAGTACTCCATTATTGGTGGAAAACTCATTTTGAAAAAATGTACAAAAAGAAGACTAGGATCTTTAGACTAAAGAAGAATAAGACACTCAGACTATATGAAATATACTAAACAAAATAAAACAAACTTACATAAAATCTGTAAACAATTAAAAATAAATCTTAAACAGGGAAAATAAAGTATGAAATAAAATTTGCCAGTGCCATAAATAACATAGCGTCTTACTATAAATATATTAATTCAATGTCTAAATCAAAGCCTATAATAACATCCCTTTTGATTGATGGTGTGGTAATGTAAAGTAAAATCAAAAGATAATAGCAGATGGATTCAATTCATATTTTTCCAGCACAAGTAATGATATGGCAGCATGTAACCAGGTACAATGTGATGGTTACTCTTGTTGTAATGATATCTACCCAACAATAAAATCAGGATCTATTTCTAAAGCTTTCAGAAAAATTGCTAATACACAAACATCCACAAGTCTAGAACAAATCCTTGAAACTTTATTAGTAAATATTTAGGATAAAGTGGAACCAGTTCTATAAATTATTTTCAACAATCTACTAAGGACATGAAAAATTCCAGCTGCATGGAAGATGTCTAATATTATACATATACATAAGAAGGGAAGTAAGCACAATATTAACAATTATAGGCCTTTTTACTTCAGTACTTGGAAGATGTTAAGCATTGTTGCCTTACAGCAAGAGGTTCTCCCGTTCAGTTCTCGGCTTGGGTTGGGAGTGCTTTCTGTGTGGAGTCTGCATGTCCTCCCCACGGTCGAGTGGGCATTCGAAAGACATGAATTGAATGGGCATGCCTTTGTTGAAGGTTGGGCATCAGGCTAGCAACTCGACACCATAAAAACCAACTGCCAATCATTAGCGGACCGGAGTTCCACTGTGGCGACCCCTAACCAGGAAAAGCCGAAAGACAAACAACAACAACTTGGAAGATGTTAAGAAAGGTATATCACAAGAGAATTCAAACATTATACCACTTTCCAATATAAATTAACATTGCTTTGTAAAAGGAAGGTCCATTTTGACAAACTTAGTAGAATTCTATGATCGAATGATTTCCAGGAATTTTGTGGTATCATTGAGAGTCAAATTTTTAGATCTTAGAAAGGCATTTGACTCATTACATCACACTGCAATTCATAAGAACTTAATAAATAGCAAGTATAACCCATTCTTAGTATACTGGATTGTCATCTGGTTAAAGCGTAGATCACAGTGGAAATAAAAGGCATTAGTTCTGATAAACAATTTGTTTTTGTACAGGTCTCTTAAGGATCCATTTTAGGTCTAACTGCATTTAATTTCATATTTGCAGGTATCTCTAGACTCAGATACTGCTGGTTCAGCAGATACATTGATGACTGCAAGATAAGATTTACATTAGTATCTAATAATGATCTGGATAGACTCTATTTTAGAATGAATTACAGAATATAAAGATCTATGGATAATTGTAACATTTTAATTATCATCCAAGAAACATGTTAATATTATTCAGAAGTAAAACAGTGAGGAAAGGTGATTTACTGATATTATCATTAATGGATAATAAAAGCTGGTAAACTTACATAAAACCTTTATTCACCCCATATTACAGCATAGTGATATATTTCTTATATACACCATAGGTTAATTAAAAAAAATAAATCTGTACAGAGATTCACCAAAGAATATCCTCAGTGAAAGATCTCAGTTATATAGAAAGGTATAGGTCACTGAACTTTACGCACTTCAATATGGCTATTTCATTGGTAAAGATAGTTTGGCCTACTAGGCATTTAAAATTAGTTACTGTAGGCTTTATTAAATCTAGACATTTTCATGAGCCTAAACACTCACAAATACAAGAATATTAATTATAACTTTTTTTACAATACAACTAAATTGTTGACTTTATATCACACTTGCGCTATCTCATTTATGTATAATATGCTGCCAATTTAGAAACTTAGGTGAACGACATAGTTTTCAATCCAGAAATGATGGAGTCCATGTTCCTTAATGGTCTTTGAGTCTGAACACTTGACCAATGAACGTGTGAATTTATGAACTTTTCTAGTGGAGTTAATAAGGCATAATGGAAGTTTGGAAGTGATTCTGCTTAATTTTAGTGCACAAAATGTCATTATAAAAGCAAACAGCATGCTATTCTTGTGTTACACTCATTTTCCAATGTACTCCACTTGTTATTTTATCTTTGTGAGATGGTGTATTGCAGCCCTCATATTAATTACAGTACAGTCATTTTTATTAATGTGTGTTTACACATTTTATGTAAATACAACATTAAAATACAAATTCAATAAGAACTAACTTGATCTCTTACACCTTGTCAGTCACTTTATTCTGTGCAGTATCCATAGGGAATACCATATCACTTAATTTACTTAAACTTCATGACACACTACTTAATTCTTCTGCAGCATTATATATGCGGTGTCAATATTCTGTCTATACTTACATGATATGTTGATTATTCCTCCCTTCTGTGTACTCAAGAAATTAATTGGTATCATTTTCAGCAAATATTGTGGTATCTGGCTCCCAGTTGGACATAGAGGAAGGAATTTTTATATCCCTTAATATTAACCTGCATCAGCTCCCATGGACTGATAGAATTTCTTCGGCCCTGGATGGCACCATATCAGAAGTACAGTAACAAGTATTGTGAATCATTCGTTGCTTCAGCTCATTTTGTAATACAAGGTTCAAGGTTTTGATGATGTACTACAAGTATATATATATTAGTTATTGTTTTCTTTGTTTTACTAAATAGCAGCTTGCACTATGTTACTGTTATCTAGTTTTAAGGCTTTATGGAATCTTATATTGTATATATTATATGCTGCTGATTGCTATCTATCTGACTAATGTATTTATTATGCAAGTAGCCTAGATCCCTTTGAGATAATATTACTATACTAATTCTTTAAAACACCTGCTTTCTGACAGATGATACCATTGCTGCCTTGGTAACTAATCCAATTAATCTGTTTGTTTTTCCATCTGTCTTCCACGGTGAATATGGGGCACTTTGTGTCAATGGCTTGTGGATTATGTTGAAATGTGGCACTGCATCTTTAATCTCATGCTTCAGGCTGAATATGTAGACCACCTCATCTCTGTTTAAATAAAAAGAGCAAAATCTTGAAATGCAACAAGAGCAAAAAAAATGTGTGGCAGGAAAAGAAGTGGAAAATACTTCATATAAAATATAGTTTTATTAATAGTTCAAGAAAGTTAACGCTTTCACAGTGCACTTCCATTATTCTCCTTATAGCCTTATTTTATTATATATATATTAATACATGTATTTTAGAAGCATTTTTAAAATGTAGTAATGTTACTAATTAAATTTGTAATCATAGGGCAAAGTGTGGTGGCATTTTAAGTGCACAGATTATTTCACTGCTTATACAAATGATGTTTAAATATAACATATTTGATCTGCATTGTAAATTTACTAGAATTGTTCATTGGCTGGAAGTACTACATTTACCCTTATTCTAGCAAGTGTTGTGTTACTTAATTACTTATTTAATTGTTACCTTGCTGGATTTTTATGACAACTTAAATTACCTGTGGTAAGAATATTAAAATAATAAAAAGGATATCATTGCTAATTTATGCAACAGCAAAAGTCAGAATAAGTGAATGTATAGCAGAACCATGGAATAAATGTACACAATAGCAGCATTCTAAGCACCAACCAAGAGATGTATTCCATGCAAAGGGAAGATGAAAGGAAGAAATCAGAAAAATGTTTGTAGTCACGAGAAGAGAAGAGTTTATATATTATTGTTAGCGACTTATAACCAGTGATATCTTTTTTTAAGAAATGAACACTGATTATATTTAAATGAATAAGGAAAGATAGGTCAGGACTTGGGTTATCAACTTTTTTGGTTTCCCGTCTATAAATGATTGTATAATTGTTGGATTATAATGTTTGACCTGAGTACTTAAATTCCTTCCACTAATGTTGGGTTTAAGTAATTGAATTTCTGGTATTAAATAAAATGCTTCTTCATCCTGGCCCCCCTGTAAATAAATCACGCAAAACACATAAAGCCATCTGATGAGCTTTATTGAATATTATTGAATAATAAACTTTATTCACAACAGAAATAACAACAATTATCTTCATCGATAATGATTTCAGGGCAGCGTACCTACTCACCCTGGATGATTCATACCTCAGAGCAGTGTACCTACTCACCCTGTTATCTCCTCCACCAGGGCAGCGCACCTACTCACCCACCAACATTAAATAGGCAGCGTACCTGCTCACCTCCTGCAAAACCAAACATTAACCAATGAATTCTCCTTTATTCAAGTAGCGTCCAGCAGCTCACTTACTCCCCCATGCAATCCATGACCACCTTCATTAGAGGAGGGAACAGAAGAGGACAATCCTGTCCCTCTTCTCTGCCACCAGCCTGTTCCCAGGCTGTTCCCCCTCCTATACCATAGCCTCAACCATACCTTCTAAAAACAACTTCAAGTGAAGGTTAAACAAATCCAACCCCCACCTCATTCAAATGCACCCCATCCCCTGGATTCCAAACAAGATCAGCATCCAAAAAATCTCTGTGCTCAATAGTATGCATCCCCAAAATTATTAATTGCCTGGCCAATCTCTGATTAATAAACCTCCTAACCGATTCAATAGCCCTATAACTATAATCATTCTTCCAACACAAATGAGGAATCAACTCTGAGCAAAGAATATCCATCCCCAGGTACAACGTCTGCAACCTCAACAAATCCTGTAGAATAATATCTACTAATCACTTCTTAGAAAGAATTCCAAAGTCATTGCCTCCCAAATGAATCACTAATATTCTAGGACATCCCACCCTCAATTTTGCCTGCTCAAACTCATGCATCAACCTATCCCACCTGAGACCCCTAACATCATGCCAAGTCACTGACCATCCTAAATGGAACAAACCCAAATTTTTATGATCCTCCCTAACCAATATACGTTTCCCTGCCCAGTGGATATATAAGTGCCCCAGGATGACAATCTGCTTTCCTAGAGAAGAAGAAAAGAAAATCATTAATCAAACCAACAACTTTCATCTAATATATGATAAAAATGCATTTGAAGAACACCTCCCCACTCTCATAATAACTTCAACAGAACTGCACTCTCTAGCTAAATCTGAAGCCCTGCCAATTCAAAAGGAGTGAGCTGTGAACCTATCTGCTGGAAATCCCATGCGACGGAAAACCCTTCTGATCAAATGTATGAATCTACTACTTGTCACAACCTTCCCATCCACCGAGCAAAAAATCAACTCAGATAAACTCCCCATCCACCTCCACCTGAATTCCTTGCCCCACCTTACTGGACAAAGGCTAACATTCCTATCAGGTTTAAGCACCACCAGTGAACCTTTACCCAGTTGATCTGTCTTATTCTTCTGCAAACCAATAGTAACCTCCCCATCACCTATGATTACGTCCTTCCAACATAACAAACCTAACAACTCTGAAACATGGAAAGCACAAAAATATAACCATACACACAATGAGCCCCACATAAAATAATCCAAAGATCCACCTTGTAATAACTCTAATCCTTTCAACAAAACATTCAATACCGTCCTCGTGAATGGCCATTGCATACCCACCCATTCCCCAACCACTCTCCCCCAGCCCTTCAACATCCGCCCTACTGTCCATGACTTTGTAAAATCCTGCAATCTAGATACCCTAGTGAAAATACTAATAGCAGCCAAATCCACCCTGACAGTCTGCAATGCCTTACCTAGTCCCCAAGCTCGGGCTAAGTAATGCAACAACAGTTCCTCTGACCATACCCCTTCCTCCTCTGGCAAATGTTGAACAAACTGATCAAAATCACAAAGAGCCCTACCGTAAGCCTTCCTTGTAGAGAGATCCCAAGAATGACACACCAACCTTCTGGATACCTCGACCCAAGGTTCCACACCTCTTCTGGCAGGATTTCCGGTACTTCCTCCACCCCTGGAGCCAACAGCCGAAACCTGCAAAACTGAAATTGGGACAAGCTATCAGCAATATCATTCTTTACAACAGGCACATGCACTGCTGTAAATGAAAAATTTATTAACAGACTCTGCAAAACCAATTTATGTAATACCAACAATAACAATTCCGACTTAGCCTTCTTCTTTTGCAAAACCCTCACCACAGCCATATTGTCAGAATGAAAAACTACTCACTTGTCCCGTAAATAATACTTCCAAACTACAGAAGTTACCTATATAGGCATCAACTCTAGAAAGGCCACATCACACCTCCATTCTTCTTTCCAAGCTCAAGGCCATTTAGCTGCAAACCACCGTCCTCCAAAGTAGGCCCCCATACCAATGCCCCCAGCTGCATCTGTAAATAACTGAAGTTCCTCCTGCCCCACCCAGTCTGACTGCCAGAAGGAAATCCCATTAAAATGCAGCAAAAAACAAGCCCACAACAACAAATCCTCATGCACCAACGTGGACACCCTAACCCATTGATGTTTACTCCCACGCCCTTTCAACATAAACGCCACCGACCTACAGAAGGGATGCCATGGGTGTACCGCTCAACAGGCGAAATTCAAAAGCCTCAGCAATTCCATGACTGACTGAATCCATATCTTATCCTTGTCTAATACCAGCATTATAGCCATCCTAAGCCTCTCTATCTTATCCTCAGGCAGACAAAACAGTCCCCGCTTTGCATCTCATGTTAATCCCAAAAATTCTAATGCCCTCACTGGACTCTCCATCTTATGCTGGGCCACCGGTACCCCCAACTCCTCACACCTGCTCATAAATTCCCACAGCCCTTCCTGGGCCCCTGCCTGTCCTTCGCCCACTAGTAGAAAATCTTCTAAACAGTGAACTGCCCTCTGCGTTCCCACCCTCTGCTGCCATACCCAATGTAATACTGTACTGAACTTCTCAAACATCCCACATGCCACTGAACAACTCATAGGCATGGCTTTGTCAAAATAGCACTTGTCACCTACCATCATCCCCAGCAATGGCCAATCCTCCGGTCTGATTGGCAGCAAATGAAAGGCAGACTCAATGTCAATTTTCACCAGCCATGGCTCCCGAAATTCCCTAATCACCTTGACGGCATCATCCAAGGATGCATAATGCACCCTGATCTCCTCCTTTGCAGTAAAATCATTAACTGAACCCCCTTCTGGATGAGACAAATGATGCATCAATCTAAATTCCCCAGATCGCTTCTTCAGCACTAATCCCAAGGGTGACACCTTGTAACAACTGAAGGCCGGACTGTCAAAATGACCCAATAAATGCCCAGCCTACCCCTCCTTCTCCATCAAACCCTCCAATATGTCCTCTTTACCTAGCACTGATCGCAGGTTCTTAAACCCCCCCCACTTCCCCCCACACTGGACTTAATAGGAAATTCCCACTGAAACCCCTATATTATCTCATTCTTAATCGCGAGGCCAGGAAACTGCTGAAGCATGCCATGCAGAACCTCCACCTTAATGGGGAAAGGCACCCCTTCCCCTATTCCCTCTAAAAAACCCACTTCCCTGGGACCCATGAAAATCACCCTTACCCTGTATGGCTTGAAACCCTTGCACAGAGAGAAACCCACCCTCCTGAGCCATAACATTGGAATTCAAAGCAGAAAAGTCGTAGCGACCACAAAAAATGGCCGAATGACTCCCTCCACATCTTGAGCAAATGTGTGAAAATTTGCACCCTACCCAAGAACAAGAGCCACTACTGAAAGACCAGCACACACCCACTCCATCTCCCCTGCTTACCCTTCTGCTGAAGCCGCCATAACTATCCATCATTGTGGCTAAACATATATCCGGATAATGCACCTCCCAATGTAAAGAATGGTCCACAGCCTTCCGTTTGCAGAAACTCTGATTATACCAGAGCCACACATTCCCCGGCTTTAACCACTGCGCCTCCTGAATGGTAAGCAAATAACCGAGAAGTGGGTGGGCCAGTGATTTGTCTTTCTCCAACTGCACAGCCATATAATAAATAAAGCCTACCACCCAATTATCCCACATCCTAGGGAAAATTTTACCTACCCTTTTCCTCCCCAAAGCCGCTAACACCGCCAACAAGTCCTTGCTATTAGCCGACTCAGCCACCACTAACAGCTGCACCCCTTCTGCATTGATCAACTCAAATACATCAATATATTCCCCTTTCCAGATTTTTTCTTTCACCAACCCTGGAATATGTGGAGTCAAAAAGACCATTCCTGCCTGTTGTCCCAAGGCCTGGGTGGCTAACCAATCCCCCAGCCGCAGCCTAAATTCAGGACCTACATCCGAGCCTAAAGCTGAACTATCCCCTGACCCTGCACTGACCCCAGTCACCTCCCCTCCAGCATACCCGGCTACCTCTGTCACCCCCTCTGTGCACTCTCTATCACCTGCCATCCTCTCATGTGATCCCCACCTAAGAGTTCCCCTTCATCTTCACTCCCCCCAAGATCCTCACTGCTCACTTCCCCAGGCAGAACTGATGATGCAAAACCATTACCTGAACCTCTTCTGCCCTGGTGCCTGCTCTTTCTTGGACATCGACACCTCCTGAAATATTTCCTCCACCTGGGCCACAATAGTTTGCCACTGCTGACGTAATCATGGTAAGTTAGCCATCTGCAAGAAGAAGAAAAAAGCAACACATACATTAATACCACTCCTCGGCCCGCAATACCTTAGCCGACCTATCCCACCCCTAGCCCCCTTAGACCCATTGCCCTACCTCCATTATGCATTTGTTTACCAACACACTTGTCATACCACAAATGTACAATTAGCAACAGCCTGTGGTGATTGTTAAAAATAACATGGACTAACCAGCCCTGCCCCCTCTCAAACCCAGGACCCTGTACACTATAATCAGGGTAACATACCAATACACCCCTGAGATGTAGCCTTAAGGAAGAATTATAACCTATGGAGTGGCAGCACCATCACATCCCATTCCAGCAATCACATTTCTGCTGCTGCCAGAAAGCCTCTCAACAATCAGCCCTTGCAAGTCTTGCACCAGGACTCATACCTCTCACTTCTGAGCAAGAATTGGACCAAGCCTAAACTGATGGAGGGACCAATAGGGACAGATTTTAAATATTGCCCTTACAACATTTGAAAGTTGATATAAAAATATGTTTTGCATTAGCATGAATTTCTGCAGGCTGCAGAGTCTTACACTGAAATGTTCGTCATTATTTAATGACTTCCATTCTCCGCTATCAGCCAGAAAAGTACAGATTCTAGGAGGAACACATCAAAATATGAGGCAAAATCTGGACCCTGCAATTCTGTACTGTTGAGGGTTATGCCAAGACCCTGCACCCATAGCCACATTAATCTCCCGCTAAACTCCTTGCTTTCACAACCACTCCGCTAACGCTCCGATTATAATTTTGAGTATATTTTATTTTTTTTAATTTTATTTTATTTAAAGCACGCTGGTATCTCATAACTCTCCCTGTTTAACAGGGAAAGCATTGCGAAGGTTCGCCGCAATGGCTGCTGCCTCCAATGCGCATGTGCGAAGGCAAGGGCCATGCAAGGACGTTCCCAGCCTGCCATAAGCAAACCACTACCGGGACAGCAGAAGAACCATGGCAAGGACACAAACAGCTGCAGGAACCCACCAGGGAGTGAACAGAGCAGCCCTGACCACTACACCACCACTGCTGGCTGTAACCATGAAGGCAATCCCACCATAGCTGCCAACCACAACCACCAGGGCATCGACCAGGCCACCGAGCATCAGGCCCGCAACCAAACCACATGGCCCTATCACCCCCCTTTGGATTATCCAAGCTGCAACCGGACAGAAAAAGATAAACCACCAAACCACCACTGGACCACCAATGACTATCCGCAGCACCACCTGTGCACCACCAGATGACCGAGGAACAAAAAGCCAACAGCCACACACACCACCAGGTAAGCCAAGCACCACACTCCAGACATGCACCACATACCAATAGCTCACAGCTCCTCCTGGACAAAAACTCCTGCCCCTTCCATGGGCACCCTACCTCATTACCCCATTCCAATACCTGCTATCGCTCCCCACACTCCCCTCTAAACCAGGGAAAAAATCTATATATATATCTATATATATATATATATATATATATATATATATGGATTCCTATTACAAGAATGAAAGTTCACTACTTCGAACTTGTAATAGGAAGCCTCACTTCTGCGAAAGTTCATGCTAACAAAAGTGAACTTTTGCATAAGTGTACTTCACCGAAAACACCGCAGCACAGTAGAGGACATAAAAAACAAGCTATGTCCTCCACTTTGGTGCAATAGTCATGGACCTTAGGGTTAGGGCACAGGTTAGAGTAAGGGGATAGTTAGTAAAGCTATCCCCTTACCCTAACCCATGCCCTAACCCTAAGGTTCGTGACTATCGCACCATAGTGGAGAACATTGCTATATTCTTCACTGCACTGCAGTCGTCACAGACCTTAGGGTTAGGGCATGGGTCATGGTAAGGGGATAGTATCCCCTTACTATGACCCGTGCCCTAACCCTATGGTCCGTGATTACTGCACGGAAGTTCAGTACAACACCCGTTCATTGTACTAAACTTCGCGTAAGTGCACTTTCAATTAAGTGCACTTTCGCTGCAGTGAGCATTCCATGGACTATTTTGAATTACTGAATATTCGATCTAATGTATGGAACCCATATATATATATATATATATATATATATATATATATATATATATATATATATATAGCTCTCAACATCAGATTGTCTCCCCCACACACGCCATCCAAAGCCTACCTGACTCTGGACATGGGTTAGTTGCAACACCAGCACCAACTCACACCAAAATGTGCCTACTTCCTCTAAGCCCTACCATTTAACACTACTCTATGTCCCTCCCTCCCCTACATCACTTCCCCTAAGCTCCCTTTCTCTTTAACCCTTTACTAACTAAACCCAAACCCTGCAATCTAAACTACCTAACAAAACACTCAAATCATTATCCTCGTAAAGCTATATCCCCCCACCCATGCTAACTGAAAGCGGGACCAGGACAAATGAGTTTGTCCCAAACTTCATATACCAAAATGTGCACAGGGCCTTTAATAGCTTCACTGACAAATACATTCTACATACATAATCTTAGAACTTGAAGTATTGTGACAGGTTTGTCTCTATGTAATCCTGCCTTTGTAGCCATACTGTTAACTGTTGTAATGGGGAGGAAACTGAAAAGTTATAAAAATCAATATTAAGACAAAACGAGGAATCCTTACAAATCACTGAGGAAGCTTAATCACATCTATGAGGAACAGTGGTGTAGCAGTTAGTGTTGCTGGTTCAGAGGGTTTAGATCCACAGTTCAGTTCTTCATTTGAGCACTCTATGTACAGTATGCGCATCATCAGTGTGCCCATGTGGGCTTTTGCTGGTCACTCTTGCTTCCACCTACATCCCAAAGATGTGCCCTAGGTGAAGTGGTGGTTGCATAAGCTGCCTCTAGCTCTGTGTGTGTAGATGTATACACATATATGTGGGTGCATATGCATGTGTCTGAGGGGTCTATATTACTACAAGTTAAGTGAACTGCCAGACCACTGATTTTTTTCCTAGGGAAAAAAAAATTACTTGGCCATTGTCTTGAATTTGCCCTCTTCCCTACTGTAGTGCGATCTTGGAGTTAGTATATTTAGTTAGGGGGATCTGGCCATTTGCTTAACTTGTAGTTAGCTGTTTATGTCTCACTGAAATGGCATTCGGTGTTTAGACATTTTGGTGTCATAATATAGACCTGTGTCTGAGCACGTGTGTGTGTGTGTGTGTGTGTGTGTGTGTGTGTGTGTGTGTGTGTGTGTGTGTGTGTGTGTGCGTGCACGTGTGTGTGTGTGTGTGTGTGTGTGTGTGTGTGTGTGTGTGTGTGTGTGTGTGTGTGTGTGTCTGTGTAATAGAGTAAAATACAATGTAGGAGTTCTTTTTTTGCTTCCCTTATTTTTGCTCACTGGAGATTTAAAAACAAATACAGCAGTTAATCCCTTGTCTCTTAGTATTTCTTCTTTTTCCTGATAATAAAGGACTGGAATTGTCAAGAACAGGGTTATGGGTCTTAAATCCTGCTTTATTTGAGCAATGTGATGAATTAGGCATGAATCCCATCACTGCCACAAAAGAATGTGGCTTGTACAGGTTTTGGAGACTAAATCTGTATCATTGGCATTTATTATGTACACATGAGGTGATTGGTCTTAAAAGCTTATAGCAAAAATGCACTACTGCTTTTGGTTATGACTGACACCTGTCACACATAATTAAGTTTTATATTGCCAGCTACAAATCAGTGCTATAATCACTGAGTTTTCAGGATTTCACACACCTCAGTCTGAACTCAAGGCTTTCTAGTACAATCTTAACAACAGTTATAGAGACGTCACCAAATTATTTTGTCGTGCTTACACTTTCACAATGCTTCCCAGAATGAGCTACTTTGACTTCTTGAATGACAGTACTTCCTCCCTGTATTCATTTTACATGCTGCCACCAATCAGATGAATGCTTTGATACCAAGATCTCAGTGACTGGACACTTTTCCAATCAGCCAGTCAACAGACTTATTTATAGCATATGATAGCCAAGTTGTCTCGGTTCTTGATAATAGTTTGAAGATATCCTTCACTAGTGAAATAAGGCATCAGTCAGGGGTGGCTCATTCTATAGGACTGCAGCCCCCCAGCTGTGGACAGAAAAAAAAAGAAAAAATAATCATGAGTCCCGGAACTCCATGCATGCATGCTCAGCATTCCTGGAATTAGGAAGAAGGCATCTCTGTAGTCAGATGCCCAGAATTCTGTGCAGTGATGACTGCATAGAATGGAGGACATCCAGACTGCAACATCTGCAGGCTGGAGCCTACTCTCGCGGGAAAGATGTTTTATGTTGTGACTGGACTCTCACGGGGAAATGGGTACAACTGGGGATTCATACTGGTGTAAAGTGTATGGGATTCTGCAGGTGAACGTACTACTGGACTCTCATGGGGAAGCAGGAAGGACACTGACGCAGGTACAACTGGGGATTTGACTGGTGTGTGTTTCAGGGGTTCTGCAGATGAACGAACCACAAACCAGGTACTGATATGTGTGTGTCTCTGTGTGTGTGTGTGTGTGTGTGTGTGTGTGTGTGTGTGTGTGTGTATATATATATATATATATATATATATATATATATATATATATGTATATAGTGTGTGAGTTTTGCTTTATTTTAGCAGGGCCATCCACAGCTCAAAGCTACATTACAATAGCCTTCTGGCAGATGATACCTTCAGCATGAATTAATAGATGATTGTGGCTTAGCATTCCTTCATTTCTTGACTTGAATCTTCATTCAGTCAGTTCCTAAAATTCCTGGTAATATAAATTTACATACTGTAAATACTTGGTAGATTCCCACAACCGCTATTTTATACTACTTGACTCTGTGACTGGCTCTTACGAGACCATGCCACAGCTTCCAAATAAATGAGCTCACACAAAGAACTTCCCACCTAACCAAATCCAAATAAACAGTGCAATTCTGCTCTAATGCAGCATATTAACACTGCAGAATTAGTGTTGATGCTATTCATGAAGTAGCTCACATCCATCACATCTGTTAATGATTGTCAGGGAGCCTAGGCTGGGATTTATGGATAGGGAATCTCTTACTCAGTCATAGAAGTGGCTTTGTGTGCTAGGCAAGGAGTTCATGGTTCACAGAGATGTGTCCACACTATGAGGCAGTAAGGGTTTAAGGTTCCCTGGCCCATGCCAGCACTGTCTCATATGGAAGACTTGTGTAATATGGCGATTCATAGTCATCCATAATTTGCAATAGTAAAATGCATTAGTGCATGCAGTTAGCAGCTACACTGCAGATAGCCAGTCTAGACAAACAGTGTGTGTCTGTGTGTGTGTATAAAATACCCCAGTTGATATATACTGGTGGCTAAAGAGAACTCAGGATACCTGGTGGTTTGAACCCTGTACTCTGGGTGCAGGTAGCAAGAGCCTGAATTCCCTACCCACTACCATTTGTAAAAACTGTGCAGATTTTTGCTCATATTTGTTCTGTTCTGTTCTGTTCCTCATAAAATCTGTGGTTTCTGGATTTTTAATTCATTATATAGTTGATGGTGCAATGGTAGCTTTGTTGCCTCACAGCTAGACGTTCTCTGGTCTGATTCTTGGCTGGGGTATCTTCTGTGTGGAATCTGCATGTCCTCCCTGTGTTTCTGTGGGTGCGCTTTGGTGTCCTCCCATGTTAGAAAGACATGTGTCTGAAGTGTTTCTCCCTTGGCCTTTGATGAAAACTGGCTTTTGTTCCAAGTCAGACTTTCCTGGTTAACAAATGTTAAACAAATAAAAATGACAGGCATTTGAATTTCAGACTTCATATTCTTCAGAAAGTACATGGTAACACAAAACCTCATATTCTAGCAATTTTTAAGTTTATAAGATGAATATTTGAAATTTGTCCCTATTTTTGGGACTGTATCCCCCCATTATTGGCTTTGTCCAGGGTTTTTGTGCTAAGGTTGACAGCTATGGTGAGAACTGAATTCACTGAATATGTTTGAGAACTGAATTCACTGAATATGTTTGTGGGCTGTCTTCTCCCATTATTGGCTTTGTTCAGGTGTTTTATGCTAAATGGTTGACAGCTATGGTGAGAAATGAATTCACTAAATGGTAGCCATTTAAGTTTCAGTCTTCCTCTCTTTCATAAAACAGCTGATTTGGTATAGTGGTATGTTTCTCTGACTGTTTTGTACAGGGTCCTGGGATTAAGACTTGGCAGTGAAATGTATGGTGGTAACACAGCGTTTTATTCTAGCAACTTTCCAATATTATACAAGCAATGTTTAAAATGTGCCCCTAGTTTTGGGGCTTTTGCCCCCCAATACATTTTGGGTTTTTCCAGATTTCTTGTGTTGCAAAGTTGAGAGAAACAGCTGAGTGTCATGTAAATTTTACAAGGAGCTGAGAGCTGCAGGGGAAGAGGAGTTTAGTGCTGCTTATGCTGAGTCTGCTTGCAATGTTAATAGCACAACACGTAGTATACTTGCTTTTGATGCAGAAGGCCGTGGGTTCTACTCCCACATTATGTAGATGCATTGTTGATACTGTACTGTGTTGTAAGGGGGATGGATGCTGCAGTCCTTTTTGATGAAGATACCAAGTAACTATGAACCTGTTATCAATTTGCCATCAATTTCCTATTGCAATATTACTAGCTTATCATTTTTTTAATGCAACAGGCAATTTATTCCACAAGGGCAACATACGCTTTATTTGTAGATGAAATAATGAAATATAAAGTTGTTTGCTAGCAGCAACCTCTTCATTAGTTGCAGATCTCTTTAATGTGGAATTATTTAGATGACTTTTACTTTTTCAGAGATTGTACATATTTACTGATACTGGTGGACTGTAGAAGTTTGAGTAGACGTTTATGATGGAAATGTTCTGAATTGGGCAGTTTTGTCATTATTGGTGCATGCATTTTGTTTCGATGTTTACTGGAAAAATGTTCAAAACAATGCATTTAAAATGCCCTCTAACAACTGTATTGTATTATGCAAGGAATATAATTTAATACAATCAGGAAGGTGTATCAAAGAACGCATTTATGTTTCATGTGCAAGGGGCCTATGATTTGAAAACAGCCCAAAGTTAATCTTTATCTGCCACTGGCAAAATGTATTTTCTTTGAATGTGGGTTTCAATGCTGTTTCAATGAATGTGAGTTTCAAGGTCAGAGAAGTTTTAATGCTAAGTCTATTTTCATTGTGAGACTGCATTGCTTTGTTTAGCAGATGTCTATTAGTGTTTGTGCTGTAAAATGCAAAATAAAACTTTCAAATGAAATCCAAATCATTGCAGAAGTAAAGCAGTATGCACATTACAGTGTTTATGGTAAATGTAGCAAAATAGCCAAGTAATGGGACATTGGAATGGCTGCAGGGGGTAGGCTCCATTCAACCATGATTTTGTGAGAGAGGAAGGGTGGCAAACTCAAAGACAGCCCCAGCTGAACTATACCTCTCAACTGTCCACATTTTTGCAGAGTGAATAGATTTTTGCTTCTTATTTTTGGTTTGTTCCTCATAAAATGTGTGGCTTCCTGGCAAATCATTTAGGAATGAAGTCACTAAATAATGACAGACATTGAGTTTCAGACCTCATAACCTTCAGAAAAATGTATGCTAAAGCAAGACCTGTTATTCTATCAACTGTCTAAGTTTATACAAAAGAAATGTTTAGCACTGTTTGTATGTTCCCCCAATATATTTGGCCTTGTCCGGATTTCCTGCATTAAGAGGTTGAGAGGTACATGCAAATACATTGCTTTATAGAATTGGGAATATCCAAACCTCTCAACTGTCCCCGATTTTAGCTCAAAATGTTGTTCTCCCCCTAATAATCCCTCCACAAAATGGCAATTTTGGAAGAAAATGTAGAGGGTTTACAATTATAAATAACTGTAATTATCAGAGTTATAGATTACTTTTATTTCAGAAATGCATGTAGATTCTCTTATTTTGTCAGCTGCTCGAGTTAACAGTACTAATATTAAAAAAGTGTCCCTTCTCTGACAGGTTTTCAGCTGTATTGTGTGGCAACTTTATATTTTTGCATCACAGTTTTGGCCCGCTTTTCATAAGATTGTGGTTTTCTGGCAAATTAGTGGCAAATCATTAAAGACTGACGTTAGAAAATAATGACAGACATTTGAGTTTTAGATTTCATACTCTTCAGAAAATTCATACTAATGCAAGACCTACTACTATTCTATTATCTTTCTAAGTTTATAAGAGCAATGTTTAAAAGTTGTCCTTGTTTTTGGGCCTTTGTCCCACTTCTATATATGGCTTTGTCCAGATTTCTTGCTCTGAGGTTGAGAGGCATGACAAATTTGTCAGAGCCATCACTGTCAGCCAGAGACATTTCAAATTGTGACATACTTGTTGCACTGCACTCCCCCATGTAGTGACTTTGGATGTGTCCAAACAAGGCCAGGAGCGGTTATGCAGTGTAAGTGTACAGAGTATTCCCCCATCCAAGGTAGACACAATTACGACAGTGGCTTTTCATCTGTCCTTGATTTTTGTTCATTTATGCTTCTTATTATTCATAAAATGCATGCTGTTGCAGTGCCCTGTTGCTCTGTGTTTAAGTAGCAATGCTTTAATGACTATCAGGGAAGCTTGTCTGAGATTGTAAGATGCAAGTAAGCTTTAATAAACATACTGTTAAAGAACTGCCAACATTGAAAGCCTTTTTGTTGTTGCCGTGCAGAGAATATTTACATAACTAGATAACATATAAGCCTTAGCTATTGAAATGCATATGACAGTATTTGTAATAAAGGACAGGATTACAGTATTTTCAGAAGCTCATTACATTTGTTGGAGACTTGCAGTCATCTTTGCAGGCTTTACCTGCAAACTAAACAGAATGCCAATTTATCATGTGTGGTCCATAACCTGTGTGGTAATCCTTTAAGCAATTTATCTTGAGCTTGTTTCTTGTTTGCTGTTCATTTTTTACTTTGATCATGTTTTCCCCATGAAACAAGTAGATAGTTGTTATCAGGCAGCAGGTCTTTTCTGGATAAGAAACATTTTTACAAGTGGGGGTATCACAGAGATTGATACTTTCAGCATGTTACTTGGTACTTTTATAAAGCTCAATATAAATTATAATTAGAACTGCAGTACAAGGAGAAGTGGTTTGAGTTGAATGCTGCTTGTTTGTTTTTTATACTTGATTTTGACTGTCATTCCAGTAATGCATTTAAAAAGTAATTTATTTTTTCATGCCTCACAACCTTTTGGTTTCCATCTAGATATTAAGTAAGCTGTCATGTAGCCAATGCATTGAAATATTTTTTTTCTTCTACACTTCATTTTGTCTTGATTAGACTTGTGCAATGACGGTTTGGCACCCAGGGCAGTGTATTTAATTAAAGTTCCAGTTGTTGTGGTTTTGAGCATAACCCCGCCCCTTTCTAGTTGGTCACACCCCTTTCCCATTGGCCCCACCCATCCAGCTGTCTCCTGCAGCCCCCCTTTGATTTGAAGTCATCAGCCACCACTGGCATCAGTCACACTTTTTTAGGAATGAACAAATGAAAGCTCATCACATTTTGAAAGATCTAATTATACATACAAAACAACATTGCTACTACACATGGTAAAGTAAAGAAAATGTTCCATATGAATAGACTCAGGACAGAAAATATCTCTAACCACTTCTGCTATTCTCTTCCTTATGTCTGGAAGTTAGCACAGATGACTAAAACTCTGAAATGATAACAAGCTGCTTCCTATGTCCAGGGTCCAGTGTTTGATTCCTTCCATTTTCATTTGGCTATTGTATAACTCTGATCAAGTCACATAATCACACAGAGCTTTTAAGTCACCACTGAAAATGGGCAATTGAGCCCAGTAGGCTTACCCCTTCAACAAACAGATTAAAACATTCAAATTACTTATTACGGCTGACTGCAGTCTCAGGATAAATATAAATTCCAACAATTCTCTGATCCAGAAATCTTTGGTTTTTCTTTTCCTGCAAGTTAGAATGCAATGAGTCTAAATAACAGTCCTAGACAAACAGAAACAAACAATCAGCAGCAGCTCTGATTCTGTATGCTCTATTGAGGTTAGATTCAATCTCCAAGTCCAAATCACAGTATTAGACAAAACATAAGAAAAAGATATCATCTCTGGCTGACACCATTCAACAAAGATTATAGAAATTTCAGATGCAATAGAATTTCTCTTTCAATTTAAAATAAGCTGACAGAATCCACAGACAGCTGCATTCCACAATGAGGCTATTCAACTTGCCAAAAAAAAAAAAACAGTCAGCAAGTTAACACTAAATTATTTAATATTACTGAAAAGAATTCCATATTATGGAAATAAAACAGTTATAAAGTGAATTATAATTCTAATGAAACACAGATCATCATCTGACATTTCATAATTCTAGACCACAAATGATTTTTCTTGAAAGACACAAAAATACAGTTTGAACAGAAACTATATATTTCCATACTTAAGTCATCCAGTTTCCTTTCTTGGAAGACATTTTACATTTGTACAATCCTTTTTCATCTCCATCTGGCATCTTTCTCCTTAGCACTTAATTCTGCTTTGTTGGCCATTGGTTTCTGCCAGTTGGGTACACCCTGATATTGCAGTAAACATATCACCAAACTCATGTGATACTGCTTTGATTTGATGAAACTAAGCAGAGGATAGCTGCTGTGATAGCACCACAGAAGAAACATGCATAGTAATACTTCATAAGCTCACTAAGAAAAAAAAATGTATAATTACAATTTATAAAGTTCATAGAAATAAAATTATATACAAAGTGTCAGGATAAGTAATCACACAACTGAACTGTACAGAAAAGGGAATGTACTCACAGGCATAATGAAAATATACAATGAGATTAAATTCACAAAAGCATGCAAGCATATGGAACAGGAGTACAGATAAGGTTTAATAGCTCTCAGTCAAGTAAGAAATTATGCATAAAATTATAAGAATAAGTTGGATGTAGTTATGATTTGACTTTAAGAAATAATTGCTGTTGTTAGAGTTACAGACTTCCTTTACTTCAGAAAATACATACTAATTCACATTTTCATATTCTCTCAACTTTTCAAGTTAATATAGTACGAATTTTCAAAAGTGTCCTTAATGTGTCTCATCCCTGATTATTTTTGGAGAGTACTTGCTATTTATGGTCAAGACTCCTGACTAGCAGGCATAGTCAACCTTGATAAAAATAATAATAAATACATTTTAACTAAAAAGAAAAAGATTACAAAAACTAGAAAAACCTCAAATGAATTCAGAAATAAAGAGATCTATGCCAGACTACTGGAGTTCAGTCATCAGACGATCAATCTATTACTGAGTGACAATTTATGTGTTATATTGTCACTGACTAAGTATTAAGTCGTGTGATTTTCTAAAGCTATTTAAAGAAAGAAGTTTTCAATGTTTTTTATTCTGATGAACTCCTGGTAGCAAGAACAAAAGCTCTTGAAGTAGAGAGACTTTTGGTAAGCATCTGCTGATGTGTTTTATTTCTTTTTTATTTATTTATTTTGATTGGTGTTAAATACATGAACATTAGAGACATTTGGTGGTTTTGCATCTTGAAAACTTGTATTTGCTTACCTTTCAAGCAGGTTGATCTTATCAGAGGTCCTGATTAGACAAATAAAACAAATCACCTCCAAGCAGGCCATGGTCTACATTAGACAGAACCTGATATGTTAGCATCAGAAGAGCTGTACTGGTGCTCTTACCTAATGGGTAAACAGTCTTGGAATGCAAAAAAATTCTGTAGTTCAGCATATTCAAGATGGCTAAGGGAGTACTTGTACATAGTATTTAATATAAGTTTATGGCACACACATTGTGGTGCAGTATCATAAAGCTGGCCTTTGTTTTTTTTTTCTTAGCATATGAAAGTATTCCATCTAAGCCAGAAGTGGTTCAATCACCCACAGTTATCACATTGTCCTCATGAAAAACCAACAACCACCAACTCTGAGTTACAGAAACTTTTGATTCAAAACTGGCTTAAGATTTCTATAAAGAACATGGCACAATCAGACTGGCCAATGAGCACCATCATCTTCTTCTTCTTCATCAGTATCGTCAACCCTTTCTTCCCCATTTTCAACATGGGGAGAGGGCATCATATCAACTGTCATCATCTTTTTCAATTCATTGCCACTCTCCTATCTTCTTCAGGGATTGTGCCTTTCTCTCAAAGGTCATGTAATCCTCCCTGTCTCTCCCAAATCTTCTTCACAAGGATGTCTTCTGCTTTCCTGCACATGTGCTTGAACCACTGCAATCTGTTCTCTTTTTTACAACTGAAACTACTTTGGCTTCTGCTCTGATGTCCTCATTTCTTCATTTGTCCCGCAATGCACATCCTACTGCCCATCTCAGGCACTTCATCTCCATCATCTTTTGCTTCATCAACTTCTCGCCCTTCACTGCCCAGGTTATGTACCATACAGTAATACTGTTGCACCACTGTTTTGTACACCTTACTTTTGAGCTTCTTTGGCATTCCTCAGTCACACACTACCCCTAACACTGTATGCCATTTGGGTGAACTCCCTCCAATTCTAGCTTTGATCTCCTCATTCAGACTTCCCTTCTCAATTACACCTCACAAATACTTAAAATTATTAACCTATTCCACTATTCTCCTGTCTATCTCAATTTTTAGCTTCTTCTGATTTCCCCCATTTGCTGATATGACAACTGTCTTGTCTGTACTAAACTTAATCCCATGTGCCTTCAGTTTTGCATTCCTTTCCCTTACTATGTGCTGAAGCTCCTGTTCTGGGTCTGCTTGTAATGCTACCTTGTTTGCTTACGGCAACATTGTTGATCCATCGCCAACAACCTGTTTACTAATGCAGTTTTGAATGTCTCCTTTATTCTTGTATGCTGGCACTAGAATGCTTATTCTCCAGTCATCTGGGATATGCCTTTCCCTAAATTCTGCTATGAGTACCCTCTGGAGCCATTTCTCCCCTAACTTCCCAAACATTTAGATAATATCTTTCATGAACTAATCTCAGCCTGCTGCGATCCATGTTTTCGTTTTCGTCTTCTACTTCTAGGATGGGCTCCTCTTCCTCTTTCATCAAAGGTTGTGTCTGGGGCAGCTTCTGTGAGGTTTTCTTCATTCAGAAGCTACTGGAACTCTTTACATCTGTCTTTGATGTCATGTGGACTGGTGAGCAAAAAGTATATAAATCTGGCTTAAGCATAACTCATTTACTTCCTGGATATTAGTTCTTGACAGACTGTTAGCCAGTGTCATCTCGCACTTGCTGTCTTATCCACTGCTGGCTTGATGTCAAGATCCCATATTCGCCAAAATATCCTGATACTTGAGTGGCCAAAATTCTCTAAAATAGTTTGGCAAAACACTGTGAGATTGTATGGCTTAGAGTGTTCAGGATGGAGGGGAGTATTTTAAGAAGAGAAATTATAGTTACAGTTTTTCAGAGTTTCAGGGAGATGCCAATAATAACTGATCACTTTAGGATGCAACTGGCAAAGCAATGTAACCAGCTGACAGGCTTAAGAGCCAAGGGACTAAATTAGCACTATAAAGTGGAAAATGCTGAGTAATATATTTTTGCTTCAAATTCTAACTTGCAAACAAAAGCAACTGACTTGTACAGTTCTATATTAGTGCACATTGGTGCAGCCTAATCCACCAGAAGGGTGTTTTGGATAGAGGGGGAAGGTATACAGAGTCAAGATGGACTGGAGTGCTTCTTAATATAGACAATAAGCAACGGGCAATGATGTGAATGCAGAGAATCAAGTCTGGGATATACGAAGTCACCAATGAAAAGGAAAGGAGATGGGGAGAAGAGGTTAAGAAGGACTAACTAATCCCATGGTCAGTGAAGCTATTTCTTCACAGACAGGGTTGTGAGATCACAGAGTGGTGATGAAAATGAATCTACAGAGGCAATCAAGAGGGCAATGGTAGAAAAAGTGTCAGAGAAGGGAAGGATGAAGGGGAGGTCGAATGTTACATGCAATGAAAGGATAGACAAAGGTGTTTACTTCTGTCACCAGACAAATTCAATGTAATATAATAACAAATCATGTTAAATATTTTCATGTTCACCTGTATTTGCACATGGTATGGAGTTGACTACAAGGTATCTATAGTGAAAGGGACACATTGCTCTGCAAGCAAGAGAGTTTCTGAAGAAGGAAACTATAGTCACAACGTTCTGAAGCATTCGGGCTTGTAGCCATTTGCATTCTGCATTTGTCTGAATATTATGCTAATATAAAAAGTACACATTTAGCAGAGGTAAACTTTTCATCTCTTTTTATCTTCAAGAGTGGATTTGTTAAGCAGGTGCATTTTAAATATATTACAGAAAGTGGACAGATCAAGTATCTTAGAAACAGAAGCACTGCACTCACAGGCATCCATGTTCTTTTTTGCCCAGTCTAGTCAAGATAATCACACTGCAGATGTTAAAGTCAGTGTAACAGAATCACAGCTGGAAGGCAGACATGCATGAACTCCATGAAATAAAATTGTTTTCTCGAGCTGCTAATCAAAATAAATATTACCAGCAGTGAGAAATGTACTACTTTCTTTCTTAATTTGACAAACACAGCTTAAGTTCTACATTAAAAATAGATATAAATTTAGGCCAGATCAATTTGAACAGACAAACAGAATTTAGTAGCATGTGGAGTGCCAATGAAGAAGCTGGCATATTCGAGTGAACTCTTAGTGAATTTGTGGGAAAACATTACATTTCTGCAGTATCATAAATTCATTAAATAATAAGAAGGAAGAACATAGTTTACAAATCTTGCAAAAGTAATTATATTCTAAAATTTTGTGCATTTTGTGTTATGCTCATGAGAATGTGACGTGGAGAAAATTTATAATATCTAACATTAAAGCTGTGAAACTACTAGTTAATATTACCTGGTATCCTGTAATAACTGGCAGACATTAGTTCCCACCTGTGTATCGTGCTGCCACAGTGTAAGGCCTACAAACAAGCTACCTACAAGTCAAATGTGTAGATTTATTTTTCCATTTTAATATAATTTGCTATCCTGATTTGGAGTGATTCCTGCTGCATCCATTTCTTTGCCAGTAGTGGTGTAGATTTACATATCTGTTTTTCGCCATGAATTACTAATCCACCCATAATCCCAAGGAGCTGCAGTGTATAACATTCCATACACCTGTAGGACATGATACCAGAATACCATGAGCAAATAATTAACATGTCTAGCAGTAGGGTTTCTTTCATAACATTGTTATTTTTTGCCCTACCCCACCCCAAGCTATCTGATGTTGACAAGACCCTTTCCAAGTCCTTTAACGTGCACCAGGGGTGAGTAGAATTGGAGCAAAGGAAACCTCAAGCAGTTTGAACCAGCAAAGGAATTGAGAATGCTGAACACAGTAAGCTAGTTAGAGGGGCAAGGTCACACAGGAAAAATAGTGGGATAGGAACAGACATATAGAGGGTGATTGGGGAGACAGGGAATCTGAAAATAGTCAGACACTGCTAAGGGAAAGACAAATGGTGGCAGAAGAGAAAGTAGTGATGTTGGTAGAAGGAATGGAACATACTTACAGATGAACAAGTACGTGGCAGGCCTCCTGGAAGGTAAGGACCAGAAAAGAAAAGTGGCAAATACAAGGAATCACATGATGACAATGATTAAGACTGAGTGGGCAGGACAAAGGAGATAGGAAAATAGAAGAGAAAGGTGGTGTTAGAACAGGTTATATAGGAGTAATTTGGGATTTCAATTATAAATACAGTAAATTGGGTGATAAAAAGGACAGGAAGATATGTGTGTATGAGCTGCTGTAGTCATTCCTCTTAATCTTTTACAGCAAGAAATGTGGACAAAGACACAAAAATAGGAACAGATTTTAATTATTGTTCTTACAAACTTAGAAAGTTGGTAGTATAACTGGTTTTGCATCAGCATGCATTTTCTGAAGGATATGAAGTCTGACGCTCAAATGAATGTCATTATTTAATGACTTCTTTTCTCACTGATTTGTGAGAAAACCACATATTTTTCTGAGGAACAGACCAAGAATATGAGGCAAAATGTGAACATTCTGTGAAAATCTGGACAGTTGATAGCTATTACTCCAGCAGGGTTAACAATAGGCAGGGCAAATTATGCCTTATTAAACATAATCAGAAAGAAAAGGGCAAAGGGCAAGGATAACACCCACATGACAGTGGGTGTGAGCACAAACAATCCAGTATATAAAATCATGGTGAAACTAAATCAGATTGCAATATAGTGAAGAGGTTATTGTTCTACTGGATGTCTCAAGTTAAGTGACATTTTGCATGTGTTGTAAGTGCAAGAATGAATAAAGATGGGAAAAGAAAGAATCCTGGAATATACTAGATAGCTGACAGACTGAAACAAATAATATATATATATATATATATATATATATATATATATATATATATATATATAGATATGTATATATATATATATATATATATATATATATATATATATATATATACACACACACACACACACACACACATATATATATATATATATATATATATATATATATATATATATATATATATATATATATATATATACACACACACACACACACACACACACACACACACACACACACACATAAAATAAGTATCCATTTCTTTAACAGCAGTGGTGTAGTACTAGTAGGCTTGCACAGTACTTGGAAAGAGTTTGAATTGTATACTATAGACCAGAATACCAAACCTTAAAAATTGGACGATGTTGCAAAGGCAATAAAGAAAAGAGAAGAATAGATAAGTTCAACAGAATGTTATACAATGTAAATGCTGGCAAAAAATGAGTCATTTCCATGCCATACTTATAGAATTAAGTATCATGTTGGTATTTACTGAAAGTAAAATAGACACACTGATACTATGATTAGGGCTGTATAGATATAACAGCAAGAGCAAAACATATGGTAGAATGGTGTTGTATATTCAAGATGAGACATCATCTACCAAGGAAGATGGTGATATTGAAGGAACAGCATCTCACTGACAGACGAGACCTGGCTGTTGGATATTTCATCTAGTTACTTCCCATTCAGCACTTCAGTGTCTAAAATACAAGCCAAACATAAATCACATCTGCTAGTGACAAATATTCCATTTTTCTGCCACTGCTCTAGCGAACTTGTGACAGAACTAGCAAAAGGACAGCCATTAGGGTATAAAAACAGTGACTTCTGGAGTTCACAGTCTGTGGATTATTGGTGAGAACAACAACATGGACAGATATAAGGTTACAGCATATTTTGCCTTTAATCTACCTGCAAGTACAGAAAGATGGCAAGAACTGGTACCAATGGAAAAGGTGAGTGCAGATATCAAGTAAGGAGTAAAGAAGGGAATAAAACTCTGTGTCAGAAAAACATACAGAAAACAATGAGCAGCTTGGCTACCAACGATGGTGCAGCAGATTATAACAGACAGAACAAAAAGGCAAATGAAATAGAATGAATTTGAAAAGACTCTTCAAGGAAGCTAGGATAAAGTTAGTGTAAGTGACCCAACAAACCATTGCGGCCCAGCAAGTGAAGATGGTTAAAAAATAAAGGATCTGTGAATGTTCTAAATGTTGTTAACTCACAGGAGCTTGTTTCTGTGTCCTACCCTTCAGTAAACCCATTTATTACTGCAGTAAACACTCATCAAATTACTATGCTGTCAAATGTTGCTGCTTTTCTTACTCCACTCTAGTACTTTAGCTGTTACTGTTTGTTCCTGCACTTCTGCTTTGTTTATAATTTGTATTTAGGCTAAATCCAGCTTTGGGGCAGCCAGACAGTGTTTTTACATTAAAAAATCTTTGTTCTGCCCTCTTTTTGCAGGAGGGGCTAACAAAGTCCCTTCTGAGATGGGATTCACCATTTGAAACTTCAAAGAGTATTGTTGTGATTGGCTGAAGGCTAGGCGGTTTGTTTTGAAACCTTCGGTGCTGTGGCAGTTAGCAGTGCCCTGTGAAGGTGTACTAATCTAGAATTTAAATTTTCCTTATAAAACTACCCCTGAAAATTCCTCAGCACTTAGTTGCCCAGATAGCAGTAAGTTTGCACACTGAGAATTAGCCACCTCTAAAGCTCAGTGTCGGGTAGTCTTGATAGAAATCTACACTCCTAAAGCAACCAAGCTTAGCTAGCTGTAAACCTCTCCAATATGATTCTCTTGTAAAATAGGCGATAAGGAACCATATCCATGGACAAGTACTTCCTGGCTCTGCCTGTAGCTAACCTGGTGGATATAGGCATCCTGAGACAATGTAGCAATTGCCTCATGTATACTGGCAACCAACTAATTCTCCAACAAATGGATATGGTATTTGAGAGTTGTAATTATACAAGGTCACTGTAGGCAAAGCTCTCATGTGCAAGCATGTACAATACCAAACATGTTGTCAGTAATACACCTACTTCACCAACCTCACATAGTAAGGACCAGATACATAGAGCCACATATGTTGAAGCTCTTAAATGTAATCTTTCAAAACCACAAATACCTATTAGACATTGAATTCTAAAGTGTCCTCAGCAACCTCTAGATTTCTCAGCAAAAATATGAGACAAGACATGTATTATCACATCCCATGGTGTCTCAACTTTTAAATCCATAAGGCACACCGCTACAAACCCAACATTTTGATTATAGGAGACTGCATTGTGAGAAACACAGATGTCCAACACACCAGGCTAAGTAAGGAGAGAGTCACCGTCAGCTGTATATCAGTTCCAGGATTTGCCAAATCACATATGGACTCAAATCACTGGATTGCAAGAGATGTACCTCCCTGGGCCATATGAAGAAAGACATGGTGGAGTGCTCAGATTATTTGTTCCAGGATGGTGTTTGCCTAGCACTAAGCAGCAGTCTATGTTCTCCAAGAGTGATGCCACAATATGAACAGAAGGTGAATTGACTTTAATAATTGGCCTAGTTTTTAGTGTCCAAGGGGGTTACAATGTCTGCCAGCATGGAAAGATATGGTGGACAGGCCATGCTTTGCCAGTAACAACCTGCACCTGTCACCTCTAAGCTTCTGGACTAAAACATTGTAGAGGTAACCATTTGAAATGTTGGGGCCTGCTACAGTGAGTCGCAAAACATGGAGACTGAATGGCCAAGAGACAGACTTACATATACCAAGTCTGAGATGGCCATTTCCAGAATATACACTTTTTTTGAGGTATGGTGTTTGTACTTAGAGGTTTGCGGGCTGTGTGTGGCTTGATCCCCAATTGGGGGTTGCAGAGCTGCTTCTCCCATGCAAAAAAGAAGTTCAAAGCAGAAGACTGATGTTCAAGATTCACTCTTCTCAGGATTTTCAGACTTTTTTTGAGTGTTGACACTTGGCATTTCGAGTGTCAATATTTCAATAGGTAGCCCACTGTCCACCCCCATTGTACCCTTTTTGTTAGGCAATGCCTAACTGACAAGCCTTCCTACATAGCAAAACCAACATTAGAAAATCTAAAGATGTTATTGCTCAATGCCAGGAACCTAAACAAAAAAACTCCTCTCCCTCCAAGCTCTCCTCACCTTGGAGGATGTAAACATTTGTGCAGTTACCAAGACATGGTTTAAACCAGTGGACAGCACCTCGGCAGAGCAGGGCTACAATGTCTTCCAGACATTTAGACTAGCTACTGCACAGGCAGGGACTAAGGGTGGAGGTGTCTTGATTTACATCAAGAACAATCATACCTCAAAAGGCTGGTCAAACAGGATGATATGCTTGAGCTTCTCCATGTCCAAATAACCATAGACAAAGTCCCACACCATACCATAGCATATCATACCATACCATACCATAATATCATATTTTTGTAAGCAATATGTCCCCTTCTATGACCCAAGAAACCCATAACTATAAGCTTACTAGAATCACTCACCATTCAACTCAATACCATATTCTTGAGTGACTTTAATTATTCCAGTATAAACCTGGAGTCATACACGACCCCAAACGTGCAGGCCCAGAGATTCCAGGACTTTATCAACAGAAACACACTGAACCAGATAGTTCATACACTGATTAGGGGTGAGAACACACTGGACATGATCCTCTTTAACATGGGAGAATGATGCATCCCCTGCACCGCACCCACCCCCCCATGTAATGTCTTCTATGGTGAGGTTGGATCACAAAGCTGCCTCCCTTGACATAAAAACAAGATTCAAAATAAATGCAAGAAACAAACCACCCTAGTGAAATTTTGATATAAGTAGTTGTACAACAAAATAAAATAAGGAAGTTATGGCAAAATAAGGAAGTGCAATGTCCACCACGATAAAAAAATCTATCATCAATGTATACAAGGAACTCAGAATGATAATCATGTCTATCAAAGCCAATTTTGAGGTACAAACAGCATCACAGGCCAAGGACAACCATAAGGCTTTCTTTAGCTATGTCTACAACCTCAAAGGCAGTCTACAACAATGTGCAGAACTAATTGTTAATGGAGCCACTTACACTCAGCAAAAAGATAGAGCAAATCTACTGGCTGACAAATTCATTTTCAATTGTACCCTTCTCTCCCTCCACCTCCCCCCCCCCAGAAATACCATCAAAAGTAACTTCAACTGTCACCAGAGAACAGGTTCTCGATGCAGTCTCCACTGCCAAGAAAACCACATCAGTGTGTGCCTTGATAATATCCATCTACAGATCCATAAGTCTGACTAGACTCATATGTAAAGCCATGGAAAGAGTTATTATGGAAATGCGTAAAAGATGTAGAAGACATTGGGCCCAACTCAGTTTAGTTTTGTCAAGGGCAAATCATACCTGCTCAACATGGTGGACTTCTTTGAGAAGTTCACTACGGCAATGGATGAGGGCAAATGGTACATGCTGCTAAGCTTGACCTGGCCAAGGCTCTTGATACAATACCCCACTTGGGCATTGTAGGCAAAATCATGGAATTATGTATAAACCCCCCTAAGTCACCCAAATGATAGCCAGCTGTCTCTCAGATAAAACCCAAGAAGTAAGGACAGGAGAGTCTACCTCCACAAAGAGGCCAGTCACTAGTGTCACTAGAGTCCCTCAGGGTTCTGTGCTGTGTCCACTCCTTTTTGGCATATACCTCTCTGAATTGATTATTGTAAACAAGGAGTAGTCAAAGAATCTCCCCGAGATACAAATATCTTCCAAGAAGGGCTGAGTCAAACAAATAGCTGGTGTTAAAGCCATGGTCTGAAATGCATAATAGTATCCTTTGGGCAGTTGGGCACATGTGGAAACTACCTCATTGATAGCACACCTCTAAGAATGGATCCAGTAGACTGGGACTTGGGGACACATGTAGACAGTAACCTGGCCTCTGACCACAATGTGTCTACAGTAGTAAGGAAATCATTCTATGCTGCACACCTTTTAAGCAAGTATGGCATCTTGGTTCAAGGAAATCATTGTTCCACTCATTCATCCCTCATCAGACCAATCATTGAGTACAATGACTCCTGCAGTATATACCTAATCAGTTCACGGGGGGTTCCTCCCAGAAAAGATACAGATTATAAACAATATGTTCTACACAGCTGGGCTTGAAAAATAATGTCATACATGGATCAACTGAAAGCCCTATCCCTGTACTCAATTTCCTACAGACTGTTGGGAGGTGATCTATGCCTGACATACAAGGAATGCGTGGATCTCACTCTGATGGACCTTCTGCATGTATTTAGGAAAAATAGCATCAGAAATACCTGATCTGAGGACTTAAACCTTGTTTGTGACATAAGTAGGATATGATGGAGGGACTGGTATGTGTCTCAGAGAATACTTCTCTTCTGGAACAGGTTTCCCAATCATATGAAGCAGAAGTTCTTTCATAACACAATAAATGTGTGATATGGACCAGTGGATGGAGAATCAGAACTTCACCCTTGGTTTGACACTTACGTCCCTAATGGACAAAGGCAGCCTGTAATTGTGTGATCACCCAAGCCTACATATACCATTTAGAATAATCTTAAGGTCCCTAAACTTATCTAGGCTTAAAAATTTCTTACACCTGTTAACCTATAATCTAGTATCTGTACTGTTGCAATCAATGACATGTAACGTTTCAGGTCTAAATTATAAAAACATTTCATTATGTATTATCCATACTTCCCTGTCTGAATTATATTTGGAAAACTTTCTTAAGGATTATTACCAAATGCAAGCATTCATAAATTAATTAAATCTGATTCATCCACTTTTTCGAAAACAAAAGAGTTACTGATTTTAAACCAGAAACTCATTAACCTAGACATCTTTGTATTATATTTAAGGAGTTTTTGCATTTAAGAATACCTCACCTTATACTTGGGACTTTCTCCTCTGGTTACTTAATACATGGAACAACATACACAAGTTTGCTGAATTCAGAAATACATTAATTTTATACACATAGACGTGCGCACACACACACACACACACACACACACACACACACACACACACACACATAAAATATAGTCTTACTTTTTAGAGCCTTTGGATGTTGTCATCTCTTTTCTAACTTTTTAATCTCCCTCATTACCAATACCTTCTGTTAAAAAATGTATTCTTAAAAATAAATTTAAGTACTTCAAAAATATAAGTGGTCATGGACAAATTCGAAAGGATGGTAGAGAGAGAGAGCAGAGCATGGATCAATAACAAATACTGAATAGGTTATTAACTTCAGCATTGACAAAGGAACTGAGAGATCAGGGTTCTAGTATCAGATGGAAAGATAACATAAAAGTGGTGAAATGGGCCAAATGAGCCAGTCGAGAGAGAGCACCTGGGGAAGAAGTAGAGCATCGACTCAGATGGCCTTCACACAGATAAGACAAAACAGCCAGTGAAACCACCTCACCAAATACTAAAATACGTAAAATAAATGCTTAGCGGACCATTATCTAGACAATAAACTTTCTCTCTCACAGAAACTGGACTGGCACCAGAGGATAACAGTACAGAAATAATGGCAGCCCTAACAAAGACAGGGTCCAGAAACAATCAGACAGCTGCAAGAGCATTAGTCTTGTTTTATAACAGGAAAAGCAATCAATAAAGTATGTGTTGCAGGCTACAAACCTCCCTAAATGATCATTGTTTTGTAAATGCTTAGTAGGGGAACCTACTGTTTGCCAATATCTGTAACACCGGTGCTTAGAATGTTGTATCAGGATTAGATCATTATTTCTTTTTGTCAATATAAAGAAGCATCACAAATGACTTGGTCACACATTGCCTGCTATGTTAAAATCAGAAAAAAGTGACAAGGTAAGTTTTACATTTCTTTTCAACATGTTCTTTATTTCTGACTTAGTACAGCCTTGAAGTTGTTATATGCAGAAATCCTGAGTGTGGGTGCTTGCCCTCACATCAGGGGTGGATGAGGGCTGGTCCTCTGCAAAATAAAGACTGAGCAGGTTTTGTGACTATTTGTGAGGGATTTCTTTTTGAATGCAATGTTTTGTGATTTAGATATTCTAAAAGCAATTAAATGTGTCTCAGCACTGTGGTATTCATTGCTGCACGGTAAACATCCTTAGTGGCATGATGTTACATAGCAGATGTCATGTCAGTCCATCTAAATCAAGTTCTGTGACTGGTTTATACTGAGATAGATATTGGAAAACTATGATCTTTCTGAACTTCTTCTGGCAGAAGACTGGAAAGAAATTTAAAGGATATAAGGGATAGACCTAAAACAGATGGATGGAGTCTTTTATCCAAGACTTAGAGAGGTGTGCAACTGAGTAACTAGCTTTTTCAAAAAAAAAAAAGGAAAGAGAACTACATTATAATTATTTCAATTCTGCTTAGATGTGAATTACACTTAGTGACCCACGTGGTGATACTACTTTGAACGTTTCTGCTCTGTTTCATCTGATTGCATTTTTTTAGTTTGTTCTGGGACCTTGGTTACTCTGCACTTCTAGTTACACAAGTAAATTACTGGTAAAAGCTACCTGTTTGTCTTTTTAACCCTGTTGGGCCAAAGACTTGCAGTTTAATTCACAGTTGTGGCAGAACTGTATCATGCTACTACCAGATTTGTGCCTTAATCATTTATTATTGTGCTTTTCCATAAACAGTGTTACTGGTAAATTTCTGCATTATCTGGTACCTTAAAAGCAGCAGAAGTTCAATAGTGAAAGAATTGTCTCTCCTCCAATTTGTACTGCAGTGCTTCTATATCCTGCATATCATCTACCTTCTTGCATATTGTGTCTGCCCCATCCCCCACTAACACAGTACGCTAACATTTTTGAAAAAGCTCTATTATTCCCTTTATATAATTGCTAGCCTCTGTAGATAGCCTGCCTGTTTTCAGAAAATTTCTGAACTCACCTACCTTTTCGCTGCTCTTGTTTTATAATACAGCTGTGCCTCTGGCCTCCACTCCTTAAGATTATCTGATTTCCAAAGTCCCTACCTCCCCTCTTTCATTGCTATTGACTGTTGTATAAGTTATTTATGTACTCTTACCACCCATTGTTTTCCATAGACCCATGACACTGAGTGCACAACCTGCAGAAAAGTATTTTTCTTGAGTAAGCCTCCTTTACTACATACTGTCTCCTTCTCATTTTTCTGGATATTAGCAAAGCTTTTCGTCCTAGCTTACATTCCGGAAGTATTTTACTTGTATCCAATTTCACCCAGGCAAACTTAAGTACCTTTGATTGCTAAATCACAGCTAACTTATTTTCAGTGTTCTCTTTTGTTTCCTGATTTTATGTGTGCATTTCACTGAATTTCTTGTAAAAAAATGTTCTTCCTTTCACTGTTAGTGCCTTGAAATTACTTCAGCAAGGGATTTCTTGCTGG
The DNA here is from genome assembly GCF_019279795.1 of Protopterus annectens. Classification (NCBI taxonomy): domain Eukaryota; kingdom Metazoa; phylum Chordata; order Ceratodontiformes; family Protopteridae; genus Protopterus; species Protopterus annectens. Next base: position 383,502,549 of record NC_056735.1, on the reverse strand, counting down.
TTGTTTAATTGGTGAGTGTTAGCATTGCACTTGTGGGTTTCTTCCACTGTGTTCTTACATCAAGAGAAGTGGGTTTATTCATCTTGAGGTAAGAGGTGTTTGCCTGGTCTATTTGAGTTGAGAAATACACAAAAGGACTCATAGTATAGTCATTTTATTTAGCTAGAGAGCTCATTATTTAATTTTATGTGTTTTATATGCTGCTTTAAATTTTGCATATTTGCATGGGTGGGCAGTCCCTATGCAGTAGCACACACCTAGAAAATAAACTTTGTGTGTAGAACAATTTATAAAACTGTAACCTGCAAGGTATCAATATAGTGAAAATAACCTTGAGAGTCAACAAGCTTAGAGCAGCTAGTTGGGCCATGACTGGCAATACCTACATATTTAGTAGAATTCAGCATTGTGCAAACATTAAAGTTGATAGCATTTAGTACTGTTTAACTTAATCTGCCCCAATAAAGCACTTTTATTAGTCTGCACAAGAAAGCACCCTCAATAGCTGATGCACTTAAAAGCAATCTTCCTAAACAACAAAGATCACCTAGACAACCCCTTCTCAAAGCTATGCCTCAGCAAGTCCAAAGGCACTCAGAAAATACAATACCTAACACCACACACCACACATACTGTCGCTCACAATGGAGTCCCAAACACTAAGCCCCTAAGGCAAGAAAACACATTTCCCTGGACTCACATCATAGGAGGCTCCACTGTAAGATGTAGTGATACCCCTCTAACCAGGCTGAACAAGGAAAAGACAAAGGTTAGTTGCATATCTAGAGAGAGGATATGCCAAATCATGCATGCATTCAAGTCAGTACTCCACAAGTACCAGTATGATTCCATCATAGTCTATGTAAGTGTAAGTGACCTGAGATATATCTACCTGGACTATATGAAGACAGATATTATGGAGCTTTCAGACTATGTGCCTCATGCTGGTATAAGCCTGGTACTAAGCAACATATTACCATCAGCGAGAATAATGCCATAATAGGAGCAAAAAAATGATTGATTTCAGCAATTAGCTGCCTTTCTGATGTCATTCTAAGGGGATCCTATATTTGTCAGCTTGGGAGGACATGGTCAACAGACCACATTGCTTTGCCAAAGATGGTGTGCACCTTTCACCTCTAGGCTTTCTAATACTAGCTAAGGTTTTGTTTGCCCTCATAGTGCCTTTTTTAGGCAATGCCAAATTGACAAACCAACCGCCATGGCAAAATCAACTTAACAAGACCTGAAGGTGTTACTGCTCAATGCCAAGAGCCTAAATAAAAAGCTGCACTCCCTCCATGCCCTTCTCACACTCAGAAATATAGGTATTTGTGCAGTTAATGTGACATAGTTCAAACAGGCCCAGATTATCCAGGCAGTGCAAGGTTTCAGTGCCTTCCACACTTTGAGACCAGTAGCTGCACAGACAAGAGCTAAAGGTGGAGGTGTCTCAGTGCATATCAGTAACAAGCATACCTCTAGGGTGGTTAAATTGGATGACATGCTGGAGTTCCTCTACTTGCAGATCACAGTAGACAAAATCCTATACCATACCATATCCTAGCCAGCTACAGATCACCCTCCATGTCCCAAGAAGCTTGCAATGCATACTTGGAGTCACTCTAGACACTTACCATCCAATTTAACACCACACTCATGGGAGACTTTAATTGTGCCTCTATAGATTGGGAATCCTACACAACCTCAAATCTACAGACACAGAGATTCCTGGACGTTATAAATAAAAACACCCTGGACCAAATAGTGACTATACCCACTAGAGACTCCAACATACTGGACATCGTGCTCACAAATATAGGAAAATGCAAACCCCCCCCCCTCCAAATATCACATCCTCCCTGGTAAGGTCCAACCATAAATCTGCTCCTTCAAAATCACAATCAGCTTGGTATTCCAATTAAAACCAGTAACAGTTAAGAACTATTACAAGACAAATTAACTGCTATTAAGTGATGGTTTACTAAAATTCAATACTCCTCCAAACCCCGAGAACACACCAGCCTGTGCTGAATTGCTCTCAGAAACTCTGTACAACCATGTCAATGGCTACATAGAGGCTGCTATACCTACCTGAAGTAAGCCCAGAATTAGCCCCCAAAACAAACCACCCTAGTGACACCCCAAAATAAATAGGACATACAACAAGAGGAAAAAAAATATGGAAAAATCAGGAAGGATAATTCCCATAATGACAAAAACTCACTTATCAAAGTAAATACGCAACTAAGAGGGTTAATTTGGTCAAGCACAGCCAAAGTTCAGGTGAAGCTATCCTCCCAAGTGAAAGACAACCATAAGGTCTTCTACAGCCATGTCAGAAACCTCAACAGCAGCACACAGCAATATGCTGATCTGGTGGTTAATGGCACCATATTCACCAGGCCTGGCAATATAGTGAACCTGTTAGAGGACAAATTCATTTCCAGCATTACCCCCCCCCCATGTCACACCCAACCATCTTCTGCCAATAATACCCTAAACATAGCCCTTCCAACTGCAACTAGGGAGCGTGTACTGGCTGTATTCACTAAAGTAAAGAACACGGCCTCATTGAGCCCCAATAACATCCCAGTATGCCTCCTAAAAAGTCAAAAATATGACTTATCAGGAACCCTGGAGTCATTATTTAACTATAATCTTAAAACAGGCTTTTTGTCATGTGAATGTAAGACTGAAACGGTCATTCCCTTTCATAAGGGATAATCTTCAACAGATCCTGGAAATTACAGACTCATTAGTCTAATTAGTTTTATTCACAAAGCCATGGAAAGAGTAATCATGGAAATTATCAGCATGGACATAGGAGACCTCCAGGCATTGAATCAATGCCAGCTTGGCTTTGCCGAAGGAAGGTCATGCTTACTGAATCTGGTGGATTTCTTTAAAAAGGACACTAAGGCAATGGATGAAGGAAAAACTGTGCATACTACCTACTTAGATTGGGCTAAGGCATTTGATAGAATACCCCACTTTAGCATTGTCAACAAACTTACAGAAATAGGTATAAACCCCTTTATAACATGCCGGATAGCTAAATGGCTCACAAAGAGGCTAATCACCAGTTAGGTCCCTCAGGGCTCTGTGCTAGGCTCACTCCTTTTTGGCATCTACTTCTCAGATGTCAAGCCAATGTCAAAGGCTTCTGGCTAACCAGGTTTGCAGATGATTGCAAAGTGGGAGCAGTCATTTAATCCCCCATGATGAGAACACCCTTCAGGAAGGTTTATTAGAGACAAATGCTTGGTACCAAAGTCATGGCTTAAAGCTCAGTACAAAGATATACATTAAAATATCTTTTGGGAATTCTGGCACCCAGGGTAACTACATCATCAATCAAACATCCTTAAAAGCTGATTCACTAGTCAGGAATATGGGAACTCATGTAGATAGTAACCTAGCCTTCAACCAACATGTGTCCAAAGTAGTAAGAAAATCATTCTATGTTGTTCAATTTACAAGCAAAGTCATGGCATTTAGGTCCAGAGAAGTTATCATACCACTTTACTTGACCCTAATCAGGCCCATCATAGAGTATAATACCCCCTTGCATATGTACCTGACCAGACACATATAGCAACTGAAGTGTCCACAAAGGTTATTTAGAAAAAAAATGCAAAGAGTAAACACAATGTCCTAAATTGATTGCCTCAAAGCTCTGTCTCTTTACTCGGTACCATACAGACCTCTCTGAGAGGCAATCTTTACCTGGCATACAATTCATCCCTGGACCCTGTTTTGATGATTTCTTTGCACATCTGCAAAACAAACAGAATCAGAATTAATAGATTAAAAGACCTAAATTTTGCTTGCAACCATACCTCTCAACCTGGAAATATCAAAAAGCTGGACAAAGGCCCATGAAAATAGGTACAAATCTGTACACCAATTAACATAACATTTGCATACAAAATGATGTAACCCCATCCACTCCAATGGAATTGTGGGATACCAACTTTCAAACGCAAACTGAAGAACAGACAACCAAAATATGGCCCCAGAGTCCCCTGCAGCCATTCCAGTATCCCATTACTTGGCTATTTCACCCCATTTACCATAAACACTAATGTGCATACTGCTTTACTTCTACAATGATTATTTGGATTTCATTTAAAACTTTTACTTTACATTTTAAAGCACAAACACTAATAGCATATGCTAAACAAAGCAAAACAATCTCACAATGAAAACAGACTTAGCATTAAAATTTTCCTGCCCTTGAAACTCACATTCATTGAAACAGCATTGAAACCCACATTCAAAGAAAATGCAAATGGCCATTGACGGATAAAGATTACCTTTGAGCTGTTTTCAAATCATAGGCCCCTTGCACATGAAACATACACGTGTTCTTTGAAACACCTTCCTGATTGCATTAAATTATATTCCTTGTATAATACAGCACACCTGATAGATCGCATTTTAAATTTATTGTTTTGAACATTTTTCCAGTAAGCAATGAAACAAAATGCATGAACCAATATTGACAAAACTGCCCAATTTAGAAGATTTCTACTATAAAAGTATACTCAAACTTCTACAATCCACCAGTATCAGCAAATATGCATAATCTCTGCAAAAGTAAAAGTCAACTAAATAATTCCACATTAATGAGATCTGTAACTAATGAAGAGGTTATTTCTAGCGAACAACATTATATTTCATTGTTTCATCTACAAATAAAGTGCCTGTTGCCCTTGAGGAATAAATTGCTAATGTTACATTAAAAAATGATTAGTAATTTTGCAATAGGGAATAGATGGCAAACTGATAACAGGTTCATAGTTACTAGTTATCGCTGTCAAAGAGGACATTCTCATGACTGTAGCATCCACCCCCCTTTAAAAGTACAACACAGTACAGTATCAGCAATGCATCTACATACAGTGGGAGTAGAACCAACAGCCTTCTGCATCAAAAGCAAGCATTCAACCTGTTATGCTATTAACAATGCAAGCTGACTCAGCATAAGCAGCACTAAACTTCTCTTCTCCTGTAGCCCTCAGCTCCTTGTAAAAAACACTTGATATTCAACAGCAGTATCTCTCACATTTGCAGCACAAGAAATCTAGAAAAAGCCAAAATTTATTGGGGGGGGATAAAAGCCCAAAAAACAGGGACACATTATAAACATTGCTTGTGTAATCTTGGAAAGTTGCTAGAATAAAATGTGTTACCACCATGCATTTTACTGCCAAGTCTTGAACTCAGGACTACACTGTGCACTACAGTCAGAGCAACATACCACTATACCAAATAAGCTGTTTCCTGAAAGATAGGAAGACTGGAAATTAAATGGCTATCATTTAGTGAATTCAGTTCTCACTATAGCTCTCAACCTTTAGCACCAAACACCTGGATGAAGCCAATAATGGGGGGATATCGCCCCCAAACAATTAGTGAATTCAGTTCTCACCATAGCTTTCAACCACTTAGCAGAAAAAACCTGGACAATGGCAATAATGGGGGAATACAGCCCCAAAATAGGGACAAATTTCAAATATTGATCTTACAGACTTCAATAAATAAAATATGCACACAGCCTGAATGGACTTCAGAAATACACAAACTACTAAACTACTTCAAACCAATGTTCCCGGACCTTGCAGCCTTAATGGACATTCCTGGAGCCACCAGCTTAAGTACATGGCTGTTCTGTTTGAAGCCTTCCCTTTCCCTTGCAGTTTAACTTTGCAAGCCTGCCCTGGCCCTTGCTCGCAGAAGTAAAAGAACTGCTCGTCCTAGCCGGAAATTCTCACAAGTCATCCCTGGATCTCAATTCCGACAGGCTGGTAGGCTGTTCACTGAGCTGATGTCACCACGCACATGATGACGTCAGTCAAAAACAAAAATTTTAAAAAGAAAGCCGAGAAACTTGGAAATTAAGGGGTGTCACTCGGGAATCGTGGCACCCCATTATTTGGGACCTCAAAATCTGTAAAAAATGAGGAATTCTGGATGGTTGAGAGGTATGCTTGCAACATAAATAAGACATGTTGGAGAAACATATATGTTTGTCAGAGAATACCTATTCCCTGGAACAGGCTCACTATCCATATGAAGCAGATTCCCTCCCTATCCATATTTAAGCTCAACGTGGATCAATGGAGGAGTAATAGAAAATTCACCCATACATAGTCTGGCTCCTATGTATCTGATTGAGGTAGTCAGTAGATCACCTCCTATAAATCAAATATAAATTAAATTTGTGGGTCACATTTGGGTTGCATGGCAAGGCATTTAATGTTCCTAGTGGTTATTAACATAAAATACTCCTATGAACCAATGAACCTATGGAAAACGAATGCACAACCATTAGAAGAAGATGGTAGTAAGGGAGTACCTCTCTTGAGAAATGTCATTAATCTGAGGATAGTACAGAGTTCAGTCACATACCCAATTATCTTTAGTACATCTGTGTTTGATATTGCGGTGCATGAAGAGTACGATTATCTTGTTTGATGGTGACACAGTGACAGATATTGTGTTAAAAGATGGAAGAGACACTCACCAGGAGCCTTGTGCATTTTACACGGTTAGACAACAGGTAGCACTTGAAATTAAATGCAGTAATATGCAAGGTTATACATTGGATGAACAGTATCTAGAGAATATGTACAATCTAAGAGGATGACCCTAAGTAAAACAAGGCAGGAAAATAATTTGGCAGTTGCAGTCATTCCTAGGTTAAACTGAAAAACAGTTTCTGAAAGCAGAGTGACAAATGTCATCAAAGTATTGTGTGCAGTTACATTTGTGAACTCAAGAGAATAAGACATTTTTTTGCACTAGACAAAGCACCTGTAATATTGCTTATACAGAACTGCATCAAGTTCTGATGGCAATAGACCAGAGAAAGGTTTGGTAAGTAGGTCGTGTAACGAAGTTAGTAAAATACTGATAAGAATGAAAGGACTGGTGCATGAGGAAAGGCGAAGGATGCAAGGAGACAGAATATACATGGATAAGATATGGGCACTACTTTCTTTTTACTAACAGTCTATATTATAATATAATTAATAGTTACACAAAGTCAGAGAGAAAACTGATGTTACTATTTATCTGCTTTATAATCATTACAAAGGCAAGCTTGCGGGAAAGGCCTACATGTATGGTACAGATCTGCTACACTCCCTCTGCTTTACAGGAAATTATATGATATAGTTAAGTATTGACATTTTCAAAAAAAGCAAAATGTTTATACATATACATACATAATACACTAGTACTTTGAATTTGTCATCAGTTTTCAATATTGTAGGTCAAATGATTTTAGATGCAAGATTTCAGAACTGCTCCTGTACACAGTATCCTCCCTCTACTGGCTCAGTCTGATGGGAGATTTTCTTAGGTAACCAGTAAACTATCCTTTGGAGTTTTCTTGATTTTGACCAGTAGCCTGGTAGGCCCATAAAATAAATTCCCTCTGACATAATGTCTTCAGTCTGGAGTTTTTTGCTTCAGAACCAATGTCTTCCAACCTTGGAGCATAACACTGATCATCCCACCTTCTCCGGATATGGCACTGCACATTAATTCAATTTTGGTTATGAGACACGATAACCATTCTTCAACTGTTTTTTTTTCCCTAGAGGTATACCTTGGCTACCAGGAGTATGAAAACTATCCTACTTGGCACTGTAGCTCATGTACACCACAGAGAATACATACAGTGAAGATGAGGAAGTGACAAGACATTAGAGACAGGACATGCATAAAAACAATAACCTTTACCAAGCTGTATTTGCAAAGAAGCTACATAGCACACAGGTCCAACTACTTCATTTAAAGGCACAGATGCTAAATACTTAGGTGAACTAAGAGGTTGTGTAGGGAGACAGGTTTTTAGGCATGTCTTTCCTCTCTATTATTTCTTTATTTGTTTTTTTTAAGCAAAGAAATGTAAATAAATAAACAAATAATGAAAGGACAGAAGGGTAACCTTAGCCGAATTTCTACTAATTGCAGTTGGGAGTGAAAGATTTCGTGAGTTGATTGGCAAGGTGCACTGTACCTGGTTTGTCAATTCAGAGTTTTGTTTTGCTCTCTGCCATCACAAGGCAAGGTACATAAAGCCCACTCATATTAAACAGTGGAAGAGAAGGGCAGTTATGGTGGACAAGAGCAACAGCAGTAGTCAGTGAGAGTATCCCAACCTGCAACCAGATATGAACAGTAGACGCATCTGACCAGCAAATGCAGGACATGCCAGGTAGGTACTCTGCCTTGCAAATTTATCTACTACCAATGGTCCTTAATTTCACAGAATATCCCAGTCCTCTCAACTGTGCCTGATTTGGCAGAACATCACTGGTATTGCTTTTTGTCTTGTTTCTCATAAAACCCTTGACTTTTCTATTAAACTACTGAGGATTAAAGTCAGTCAATAATGCCAGACAGTAGAGGTTCATGCTTCTTACTGGTTAGAAAATGAAATGCATATTGATGTAAAGCTGTTACCTCATAAACCATATTTTTCTGGAAAAAAATCACTGAAAATTACAATCAGTTAACAATGTCAGATATTAGAGTTTCTTATTATTCAGACAGTGTGTTTTAATGCAAAGCCATTCTATTCTCTTTGAAGTGTATTATAGTCAGTCAGTTATGCCACACATCAGAGATTTGTACTTGTTATTGTTCAGAACATATATGTTAATTCAAAGCCTGTTCTTAACTTTAATGTTCATAGGTTCATAGAATTATAGTCACTCAGTAACAACAGATAAAAGAGTTCTATATGTATTGTGCAAAAAAATGCATGCAGATGCAAAGCCTGATTTTATCTTAACTTTTAAGTAAATTAGAGCAACATTTAAACATTGTCCCTAATGTTGGCCCTTTCCCACCCATTCCCATTATTTTTGTCTGTGTTTCATATTTTTAAAGAAGTTCAGAGCTGTGAATGTCAATGAGTTTGTCTCTATTTTGGTTTGCTCATCATAAAATTTGTTGTTTTTTTCATGTCAGTGGTAGGTGGTTGTAGTCACTAAATACTGAGAGCCATTTGAGTTTCTGACTTCATATCCATCAAACATTAATGTTGTGCAAATCTGTTTTTCCATCAACTATCCAAATATGTAAGGGCAATATTTTAATGTTTTTGTTTCTCTTGTATTTTGGCTTTGTCCCTGATTCTTTCACTAAGAAGTTGAGACAGTAATTTTTGTAATAGTCGGACAACTGAGAGTTATAACTGCTAGAGTTGTCTGTGGAGTACAAATGATTAACTGCTGTCATTCATTATTCTGGCTTTGCAGGATGTGATTTGTGAGAAACAACTTTGAATAATTAAATATGTGGCTACTGTTTGTGTGGAACAAAGTTTAAATTTGTTACACTGACATTATTTTTATCACAGTCATGTCTGAAATGCACACAAAAGTGGCTGCAAATTCTGGTTAGTGGTAGGACTTGTGTATGGATGACAGCAACTGACCTTCTTGTCATTTACTCATTTTAAATAGTCACTGATCTGCCTTTGCAAGATGTGCACCTGTGTGACATAAGATGGAATTCTTTGTTATTGTGACTTTTTATTTATTTATTTACCACAATCTGCCATCTGAGGTATACACAGTAAAGTGAATATAATTGATGGGTATGAAGACCATTTGTGGATAGAAGTGGCATAGTCCTGTTGTTGTTTGATCACTGTTAAACAGTAGTCATTGATCTGGCATAGCAGAAATAGTGTTAAACAGTGCATTTGCTAAAATCAGTATAGAAGTAGTATTTTATGGCTTATGTGCATCCATAATTAAAAGTAACAAATTGCCCATAATGTATCTCACATTTCATCATAAGCATTAGCATTGCACATGATAACTGACTATCTTTGATGGTCTGGCAGGAGCAGTATGCGTGTGAAAGTAACTGATCATTGTTACTGGGACACAGTTACTAGAATTGCCATCTCAAGTCATTATCTTTCAAAAATAAGGCATAAAATGCATCACAAACAGCCAGACCCTCAGAATGCAGTCTGTATAAGCACATTTAGACATAGGCCTAATAGTGGCATCTGTCCTGAGCTAGCTTGTTTGGGAGCTGTGGACAGTGTGGTCATTATTTTTTTTAGTTTTCCTCTACATTAGGAAGCAAGTAAAGAGTTATCAGTCAATCGATATGAACCCTAGTTGTTTAATGATAATAATGTGAAAATGTAAAACAAAACTAGAATTGTTATTTTTAACAGGGATGAGTTAAGAACAAGATTGGATGAGGCAGAATGGAGGCATCCTTCAGAAGAATTATCAGACTGCATGATACAGCTGCTGATGAATAAGTTTAATTCTGGCACCCTCCAGCCTACACTTTGTCAAGAGTAGTACGTTAAGAGGTGTTAGAATGTGCAGTTAACAAAACACTTTTACTGACCTGTAGCAATAAATGGGTAACATGGAGCCCTAATCTAACTAAAGGCAACTCCAGTTAAAGACAAAATTACTATAGTGTCACTATATACTCACATATGACTACATAAGTTACAGACATACACACCTGGTCAGCTAGTGTTCTGCAAAAACATAATCAAACTGTACTAATTTTGCAGCGGATGTTAGGCCTTCTGATAGGTGTGGACTAAATATATGATCTATGAATCATCTTCAGATGTCATTACCAACATCATCTGTGTACATCAGAGTTCCTGATCTTGTCTGCACTGGTGACATAGAGGGACAAAGCCCTGATTATGTCTAGGCATAATGAGGTGAGACCCTAGAGAGTAGCTTATGGTCAGCTGGGGAAAACAAAAGCATCCCACTAAAAAAATGGTCCTAGTCTTGAAATAAGTTGGCCTGTCTTCTGTGTGAGAGTCGTATAGCCTTATAACCATGTTCTAACAGATCTTCACTTTTCATGTAATTAAAATACCACTTTATAAAGCTAGGAAAAAGGTCATTCATTCTCACAACTCCCAAGTGTTTCTCTTGAATAGTGCCCTGGACTCTCTCTCATACATAAATACAATGAAATGTTACTATGACTTCCACAAAACAGGATTCTTTGTAATACAGATAATGGATCTTTAATTTTTATTTATTTAATTTGTTTCTTTGTTTCCCCATATTAAAAACTATGTTTGCCTTGCAATTATTTGTTTAAACAGCATGTTATACACTTTTCGTCACTGTTTCAATTGGTCCAGGTGTGACCTCAACTTCAGATTTAAGAACAAAATTGTTGTAGTCGAATTAGTAGCTGTTAACATTTGTTAGCAAGAATTGAGGAATTCATAGCTTTCTTGAATGTTTTGATAGACCTTTCCTTTAACTCATCTGTGGCTGACTGCTGAGAAACAGATGTAAAATACTTGATGTAATTTTTTTTAAAAGATATTGAGCTCTTCTAAGAGAAATTCTCATCCATTACCACTACTGGTCCCATCTAACAGGTTGTTCTCTGTCAGCATTCTTCATAACACTGCAACAATCTTTTCAGAGGTAGCTGATGATATGCAAATGATTTCAGGCCTCTTAGAGTGTACAGTCATATTATCTAAATAAAACAGAAGCCATGAATGGCCCTGTGAAATCAATATGAATATCTTAACAGGATGCCAGTGGCACTAAGAAATATTTAGCACTGTGGCTCCACAGAATAAAATAATCCAGTATTTATTTATGCATTTGTGTATATATATATATATATATATATATATATATATATATATATATACATATACATGTATGTCTATATTACTTATCTTCTACATATTTACTTGTGTGTGTGTGTGTGTGTGTGTGTGTATAAAAAAATTAAACCAAAGGGTAAAAAGACCACACAGGCAAACTGTTCAGTAAAAACAACAAGAAAGCCTCAGTCAAGTTACACTCTTCACTGTGTAAAACCTTAAACTACCTGTAATGGAGTGCCATGGGATGTATGCAAATGACTTTTTAATTTGTTAGTCTTTATGGGTACATTCAGGTCAAGAGAGCTGTCGTTTTCGTGTTGGTACATGAATAAATGAGTCTTTGTGGGTCCCGGTTAAGTAACTTTACTCCATACAAACAGATCATTGCGAAGACTTATTAACTATGACTAAGGTAATATATATATATATATATATATATATATATATATATATAAAATATAACTACTATGATAATACATGTTCACTCACAGGCTGCTTCTATAAAATGGCATTAGGGATTGCATGTGTCTGGAATTTATATGTGCACGCACAGTCTCACATGCTTCTTAAAGACATAGCCCACACACATCCTCCCTCTTTGAGAAATAGATCATGCAATTTTTCATGAGACTATCTGGCATGCAGAAATCACAGATAATCGATAGACATGCATTATACAATACTATGTACACAAATATATACAATCAAGTCCACGTTGCTTTGTATTTCACACTAGGCTTATAAACTCATCCATATAATATGACATAAAATTGGGAATTGGATTTAGCAACTGGGACAGTTTCTGCAAAATGGTTGACTTGTGGAATGTTTGAATCACTATCTGGAACAGAATCAGACATTTGAACATATTTAGGTCTGGAAACATTGTCTGACTCATTCTTTGTTCTAGAATTTGCATAACAGATACAATGTTGTGACTGCAATGGTGATGCTGATTTCAAGTTTGCATCACAGATGCAATGTTGTGATTGCAATGATGATGAATCTGGTACAGGAAGAAGATGTCTATGATTCCTCCTATACTCAACACCCTCGGAGCTTACCAAATAGGATCTTGGCTCAGCACAGATGCCTGTAATCTGTCCTGTTCAATCCAAACCTTTCATTGTTTGAATTCTTACCGTCTCTCCTTCCCTCACTGAATGAAGACATTTGCTTGATTTGTCATAACTACATTTCTGGATATTACGCTTCTTAAACAATTGAGTCTTCATGGTTTTATTGTTCTTGGATTTAGGCTTCAACAAACTGGATGAAATAGGTAGCACAGTTTTAGTTTGTCTGGAAAGTAGTCTTTGAACAGGTGAATATAATCATGAGTTATGTTTCTGAGATTAAGTAAATTCAAGAATACATCAGTATTGTCAAGCTTTGACTTTTCAAGTAATTACTTTGCACTTTGTACAGCTCATTCAGCAAGTCCGTTGGACTGTGGATATTCAGGACTGCTAGTAACATGTATAAAGTCCCATTCTCTTGCAAAATTCTGAAACAACTGACTAGTAAAGTGAGAACCATTGCAAGAATAAAGTTTGTGAGGACTACCATGAACTAATAAATGACATTTTAACTTAATGATAACAGCCATTGAGGTTAAGACTGGTAGTAAATCAATCTCAAACCAGTTTGAATAAGAGTCTACCAAAGCCAAATAGTGTTGATTGTTCCACTCGAAGATATCAGCAGCTACCGTAGACCAAGGTAGTTTGGGTATAGGATTCAACTGTAGAGGTTCTTTCTGCAAATGTGCTCTGCTACTATTACATACTGAACAAGAAGAAATTACACTACCAATGTCTTTGGACAATGAAAGCCAAAGTACTAATTCTCTTGCACTTCTCTTCGTAGATAATAAACCTAGAAGACCACGATGCAAAATCTGAATGTACTCATGCTGTAAGGAAGCAGGAATAAGAATTTTAGGACCTTTGTAAATAACACCATCTTCCAACAACAATTCATCTCTGTAAGGAAAACACTGTTGCATTTCAGTTGAAACACTTGATTGCTTTGGTGGCCAACCGACATGGATGTAGTGAATAAGCGTTTGCGAAATTGGATCAGTCATAGTGTGGTCTCTCAATTAGTCTAGTCTAGTGGTGGAAAACTTATGCACTGACATGACATCAAAGTCAAAACTTTCAACTTCAAGTCATTCTGTCATACTTCTCGTTGATCTGGATAAGGTATCAGCCAGATAGAACAATTTACCTTTAGTGTAGACTAGTTGGAAATTGTACTTTTGCAATTTGAGCATCATTCTTTGTAATCTGACTGGAGCAGAATGCATAGGTTTCTTCAGAATAGTAACAAGTGGTTGATGATCTGTTTCAGCCTGGGTAGCTCGACCATAAATATAATCACAGAACTTGGAACATGCTAAAACTATAGCCAAAAGTTCCTCTTCAATTTGCGCATAGTGCATATCTGTTTGAGTCAATGTCCTAGATGCATATGCTACTGGTCTACCCTCTTGAAGAATAACTGGACCAAAACCAAATGTCAAAGCATCACAAGAAAAAACAATAGGTTTGTTGACACAGTAGTACCTTAATGTAGATGGAGTGGCAGTTTTTCACTTAAGGTCATCAAATGCCTTCTGATGATGTTCTAACCATGACCATACAACTTGTCTGCATGTTAGTTCTCTTAAAGGTGATGTCAATTCACTGAAATGTGGAATGAATTTTCCTAAATAGTTGACCATGCCTAAAAAACACTGCACACTTTGCACTTTATTTGGTGCTGTCATCTCTAGAATGGCTAATTGTTTATTTGGATAATGTCTCAGTGCTGTACTGGTGAACAGATGTCCCACGTAAGTCACTTCTGGAAGCTGGAATTTGCACTTCAGAGAATTGAGCTTTAAGTTTACTTTACCTGCTGTATCAAGAACTTACTTGAAATTTCTGTCATGCTCAGCCTCACCATTGCCTCCAACCAAAAGATCATCTACTATTCTGGCACAAAGATAACTCAAAAAAAATTTGCCCCATGGCATGCTGAAAAACTTCACTTGCAGAATTTATTCCAAATGGCATCCTTGGGAATCTGACAAACAGAGTACCAAAAGTAGTGAGAAATTAGGATTTGCAATCAAGCATCACTTGCCAGAATTAACCTTTTGTATCCAAAACAGAAAATACAGAACATTAGGTATTAGAGCTGCAACTTCCTTGACTATATGCATTGGATGATATAGCCTTTTTAATGCTTTGTTAAATCTCTAGGATCAATTCATATCCTAATTTTGTCTGAAGCTTTCTTGTAAGTGGTTACCATGGATGACACCCATTCAGTTGGTTCTGTGACAAATCACACCTTGGTGCACCATTTTATCCAACTAAACTTTAACTCTGTTCTGCACTGCAATCAAAACTTTTCTTGCTGGTCTGACTACTGGAATAACTTCTGGATCTAACTTCACAGAATACACAACTGGAAGTTTGCACAACTTGTCGTCAAAAACATCAGCATACTCTGAGAAAATGGCTTCTAAAAAACTGTAACTCGGAACTGCACTCACATGATGAACTTCTTTGGCAAAAGAAAGCAAATTAATTCTCAAGCAATCTTTGAGACCCAGTAAAGACTGCACTGGTCAATGGGCTATGTAAAATAATAAGTTGTAACAGCTTTCAGCCAAATGATAGGAAAGCATGGAACAGGAACATTCGGTTTGAATCTCCTCACCTCCATACGAAACAAGTCTCACATTGCTGGTTTTATTGAGTGACTCATTAGTTCTCAGTTTTGCAAATGTGCCCATTGATATAACACTGCACTTTGACTCAGTGTCCATCTTGAGCTCTGTAAGTTTTCCATTGAGCCTGACTGTACAAAAAACTTCGCTCCTCATTAATAAGTTTACTCCATCAACTCTTTCTCCAAGTACAGATACACCATCTACATAGAAAGCTGACTGTTTTGGTTCAACTTAATCAACTTGTTTTTTTCTGCAACCTTCCTTTACAGCAGAGTGAGACTTACTTGACTTACAAAACTTTTGAAAATGGTTCCACTTCTTACACATGTGGCACTGTTGACCAAATACTAAACATGTCTCCCTTTTATACTCATAATTTGCACCACAATTGCGACAGTTAACAATAAAGCTTGACTTGGACTTTGTTGACTCATGTTTGCATTGCACTGAAGTGGCAATGGAGCTTGCATCATTCCTAGAACTTTCTGAAAAACTGTTCACCTTCTTTAGAAACCATGTGGCAGCTCCTCATGTAGGCCCGTTTCTGCTTGCCATGTGTTGCATACTATCTATGTTTGCTCTGGAGCTCATTGAACCCATGCTCTTTTCAGTTGCAAGCATATTTGTATGTCTTTCAGTCAACTCATGGATCTGACAAATCTCTATTGCTTTACTTAATTTCACATCACAGTCACAAAGCAAAATCTTTCTCACTGCAGCAATACTGATACCACATACAAGTCTGTCCTTTATCAGCTCATCTTTTAAATCACCAAACTGACACGTCTTTGCTCTATTACTTAAGTTATTTATGTAAGCTGCAAATGTTTCCCCTTGCTTCTGGTTCCTTGTGTAAAATAAATGTCTCTCTAATGTAATGTTCATCTGCGAGTTGCACATTTCTCTGAACTTGCGCTTCAAACACTTGGGGGTCCATCCTTGATTCAGCTGGCACAACAATATGGCGGTCAGCACCTTCACTATCATATACTGCTGTTGCATACACAAATGAAGGCTCTCTTTCTATGGCCTCAGATCCTGCCAAGTTTAACAAAATGAATGCACTAGTACATGCATCTTTATCTGCATAAGCTGTTTGTATGAAAATATACTATTGCTCAGATATTCGCCAGTTCTCTGCAATATTCTAATCAAACACAAGTGGTTGAGGTTTTCGAAATCCATCTGCCATATTAACACATTCCAGCTAGGAGTCTTGCAATCTAGCATGAACACACATGCACAAGTAATTGTCATAAACACAATTGACACAATGCTTTGTTCTTTTATTATTTCTTTTATACTTGCTCTCTTTAAGCTTGCCCAATCTATGCACGTGAACAGCTTGGTAAAACTCTCAAACAACTGAACTTCGAAACGTAATGGAATAGTTTCTCAAACTTTTCGATACTCTATGGAGCTTTGCGAAATATACTCTCTGATTACTCGATGCATTGTAAATTTTCGAATGGCAGTCTTCACCATTCATTATCATCATCCTTCACCATACTTACGGAATCAACAGAAGCAGAAATGTCAAAATCGTACACATTCGAAATCGATAAAGACTGAAATGCTAAAGTCATGCACATTGAAACTGGTGAAAGCCAGAAATGTAAAATCGTTTGCTTGCAAAATCAATAAGGCAGAGATGATAAAGTCATACACTTTCGAGGCTTCAGAATCAATAAACGTACAAATGCTAAAATTCTTTATTCTCAGAATTGGTAAAGGTAAAAATGCCAAAGTAGTTGCTTGGGGCTTTATCAATAAAGGCAGGCATGCTACAGTAATACACCAACACTTGTTAAAGTTATCTCTTTAAGAAACATTCAAACACTTTACGTTGTAATTAGATAATTCATGAGCACTGTAACTCTCTTGTAATTCTTTCTAATGAACACCTTTTAACCATGCTAAGCAACTCCTTACAGTACAAGAAGCACTCTGTAATGGCGACACTTTGCTAGCAGCCACACCCGGCTCAAAACATTTCCAGAACTAACTATGCTTTGACTGGATTTTTATGAAATTGCTGTACCTTGCACATGGCAAACTCTTTGAAATATATGCACAGTAATAAGCACACACTGTAAGTACTTTTACACACTCTGAAATACTTTGAACAACTTCAATCATGCCCTTGTTGCTATATAAAGCCATAGTTATGCCCAAACACAGCACTTTGTCTAAATAAAAGCAGTCGTCTAGGTTTATTTCACTTACTGTGCCCAACTTTTGTATGCCCAACGTGCTTCTTTTGTGCTTGTTTTACTCTAAATATGCCCAATTCTGCCTTGAACACATTAATTCTGCCTTAAACATGCTCATTTTGTATTTCAAAGCCAATCATTTTAGCAAACACCTTTATCTCAGACATTCTCTTTAATTAGCAAACTTTTCTTTTTTTTTTCCATATAACTACTTATCTGATAATGCAGTTTGTGCCCCTGCAATACCCTTTATGACTTTTTTTTCTTTTGCATCGAGTAAATAACTTTTATTTTCTTTCATTACCTTTGGTTCATTCTACTTATGTTTATATTGTTTTCTTTCAATTCTGCCTTTGTTGGAGTCTCTACATCTTATGGCTCCAAATGTTCTTCTCTCTTCCATCCCATTTCTGGCACCATGATGTTTTCATGTTGGCACATGAATAAGCGAGTCTTCATGGGTTCTGTTTAAGTAACTTTATTCCATACAAATACATCACTGTGAAGACTTGTTGACTATGACTAAGGTAGCTTATATACAAACTAACTACTATGACAATACATGTTCACTCACAGGCTGCTTCTATAAACTGACACTAGGGATTGCACGTGTCTGGAATTTATACATGCACACACAGCCTTGCATGTTTCTTAAAAACATAGCACATATGCACTTGTAGCTCTCTGAGCTACAAGAGCCAAACCCCACTATGCTGAAACATGCATGTCTACAGCTTGTGGGCATGGCTTTATTGATCTGAATGTACCCATAAAGATTTAAAAAGGAAAAGTCAGTCAGAAGCCATATAGCTGAAGCACAATGGTATGTCCTTACGGGGTTATTTACATGCATCTCATTGGTCTACACAGTTTCACACAGTATATATATATATATATATATATATATATATATATATATATATATATATATATATATATATATATATATATATATATATACTGCGGTGGTGGTGCTGCGGTAGCGTTGTCGCCTCATAGCAAGACGTTGTCCCGTTTGATTCTCAGCTAGAGAGTCTTCTGTGTGGAGGCATACGTGAATGGGGCGTGCCTTCATTGTTCATAGGTTCATAGGTTAGTACTAAGCTAACTGCTCTTCTGAGCCATTTTAAGCCTAGCCAATTATCCCTTTTGAGACTCAATCCCTGCACCTTGTGTTTGTAAGGCAAACACTTTAACCATTAGGCCACCCTCCCTGTGTAGGTTGTTTGTCAGGGCTGGTAACCCGGTACATAAAAATCCACTACCAATATTAGCATATATATATATATATATATATATAGATATATATATATATATATATATATATATATATATATATATATATATATATATACATAGGCATATATATACACATCATATTGCACACTGAATGCACATACAATTTGACGGTGTTGGTATATACAATGAATAGCAAATATATCAATAGAAACTTGATGTTTATTTCATATACACAAGCAAAACTATAAACTAAATATACAAGCATGGCCAATGAGAATGCAGCATGGATATAGGATAAAGAAACAGTGCCAGGTAACAGTTATTAATGTGATGTAGCTGGTAGTAAGACAAGGTCTAATACATCAAAACTATGCAAGAAGAAACTTTAGTCAATGTCCGATGGACCTTATAGAAACAACAGGAAAGAAATCAATTAACATTTTTATCAACAAAATAAACACTTCCATACAAGACAGCAAAATTATCCAAACATGCATCATTAGTATTTTCAGCATCCTTAGTTTCCCAACTTCAAAAGGTAACACAAAATATTTTTTTTCTCTTTAGATAAGTGGCTTTAAAATTCTCAGCTACTCCTTAATGCCAAAAAGTTAATACTCTTTGTTTCAAATATACAGATGAAAATTACAATTACATCAAAATTGTCTAATAAAACAGCATAACTATACAGTAGGTATTGCAAAACTATGTTATTAGAGGTCATCATTGACTAGCACTTAAAATCTGAACAACATATTAATCATATAGTTAAAAGGGTAAACGAAAAACTTGGATTACTATATACAGCAAAACCTTACATTACTGACTTCAGCCATCTAATCACAGATTAATTTATTCCCTTACATATTCTGCTGTACACTCCCACTGTTCAAATAAATATCCAGCAAACTCAGCTTAAAACATTCTGCAGATATATAAAATAGCTAAATTTGCATCCAACATGTAAATCAGATCACCAGTGCATTGCATGAAAAAATCTACAATGGTTACAGCTTCATAACACTCTAATTCTCTCTCAACTAAAATGGTACATGAGGACTTCCAAGATGGCTGCACATTGAGTAACAGCTTAATTTCAGCTCTCCCAGTGTGAAAACAGAAACTCAGAAGGGATAGACATTAAACTTGTATTTTGGGGTAAATTTCAGTAACTGGCTAGTAAGTGCACTGCCTGGATGCCAGCAAAAAAAAAAAAAAACAGAGAACCTAAAAGAAAATCAATCCGAAAAAGTGAGGAAAAACACTGACTGTGAAGAATTGTGTAGCTGTTCAGCAAAAAACAGTGCAAGCTCCAGCGTTGGTGCAAGACATGACTTCCAGTAAACGAAGAAAAGAAAAAATAAGTCAAATGTACTCAGATCTGATTACGTAAACAAAACATTGAAGGAGTATATCAACTCAAATAATAAAAGGCTGGAAAAATGGAAGAAGCTTTAAACAGATATGCAGATGAGGTGATACAACTGCAAAAATCAGAGGTCAAAATGAAGAAAAGGCTGTCTGAATATGAGACTACTCAAAAAGAAATGTTTCAAGAAACAGAATTAGAGGACAGAACATTTAGGGAAAACCTGAGTTTTTATGCTGTACCAGAGAAGCTGAAAGGCACAAATAAGCAACTGGACTGGTATTCCACAGTAGGACTAGTTAATTGAAAGAGCACATCATGTATATGCTCCAAACCTGGCCATGAGAAAGCAACCTAGACCTTTAATAGTAAAGATGCAATCCTACCAGCAGAAGTAGTTGATTCTGACAAAACTGTGGCAGAAGGACAAAGTACTAAAAGTGGAAAAATTATTACTCACTGTACACCAGGAAGAAGAGAAGTCAATTTATTCCACTAATCAGGGAATGTTGAGAAGCAACCATGGGATTCAAACTGCTGTATCCAGCTATTTTCAGAATATTCTTTCCTGGAGGAACAAAATCATGTTTTGGTGCAGAACATGCTAAGGAGGAAATACAAAACTTTGTCCTACAAAAAGTGAGTTATGAAACAATAGGAGATTCTGATTCTTGTTCTTCTGGTAATAAAGACTTCAGAGAGACTGTACCAGTGAAACTTTTTCCAGTATTTCAATGGAAAATGCTTGAGAAACAGAAAAAAAATCACAGGAGTTGACTAGAAGAACTGGGAGTACGTTGGAAATGAAACAGAGACTGGAACTGGGAAATGGAGATGAACAGGAATAAAATCAGTAACTCAGAAATTGACAAATAAATATGGGATTGCAAAGCATTAATTATATTTGTGAAACATGACAGAACAATAAAACCTGGAAATATTGGACTTTTTTGACTTTGTTTAACTTGTAGGGGACTCTAAAGCATATGACCTTCTTTGTGTCATTAATGTTTGGAAGAACATTTAGTAGGCAGGAAGAGGATGAAGGAGTTTAACTGTAAGTAAAATAAAATGTTGTTCTTAACAGTAATATTTTTATAATGCATGATATAATCTGCATGATATAAAGTAAAGCTTTCTCAGTTATTTTTGAGTGTAATGGGGATACTTAAATAAACAGTTGTCCCTGTTTCTTCCTTTGTCTTTCTTTCTTTCTCCTTGTTCAGTTTTAAGCAGTGTAGGCACTGCAATGTAAAAAAAGAAGAAAATCTGGTCAAAAGAGTATGATGTAAGAACATTTGATGTTTTTGTTCCCTCTTGCATAGAAGAATGAATGGATTAAAGCACCTGGCTTGATCTAGTAACAAGTTTTAAGAGAAAGCATATATAAAAAAAAACAATTAATGTAATAAAAAGTTTTCCCCTAGCAAATAAATGAGTGCTTGTGGAAGCAACTGTGTATCTGGTTCTCGCATCTCCATGGAGACAATCTGATGAAGAACAATATAAACAGAATGCTACTTTCTTCCACTGGCTAGGAAATAATGCTTTGTGAATGCATTTAAGTGTTGTCCCAACCTGGGAGAGTAATAAAATAAGACAAAACCAGACAGCACTAAGCAGACGCACAGGCTGGGTCATGTGTCTTAGCATGGATACCCTTCCTTTTACGGTAATCCAAGAGTGTGAGTGCAGCTGTCAGTATGGGACAACTGTTCCTATTAGGAGGGTAAAACTTCAATATCTGAAGCTGTATATAGTTTTGTGTGCTAGTATTAAGTTAATAGGATTTGGGGGTGTATTTCGTTTCTTTGAGGGCTTTCAATAAAACAAAACATTTTGCAAGATGTGACATAGGCTCAAATGAATATGACATAAAACAACTGTATAAAAGATCAACCTGCCAAACACCGGTGCATGCATGTAACAGAAAAGCCCAAACTAGACACTTAACAAAAAATCTGTTGCACATAAAAGGTAAGAATAATAATGTTTTTAACATAATGGCACTTTCTATATTAGCTTTAAATGTAAATAGTCTCACAGATACATACAAAAAAGAAAGAGTAGTGAACTGTATTAAAAAATGTACAGTGCAGATAGGTGTGCTACAGGAGACACATTTGGAAAGAATGAGCATGTGAATTTGATAAAGAAAGGTTTTCAGGAGGGTTATTCAGTGGAATACCTGAGACAAAGGAAAAGAGGAGTCCTTATATTAATTGTAAGAGGAGCTCCAATAGTGATAGAAGAGGATAAAAAAGATAACAAGGGTAGATTTTTAGTACTAAGGGGCTACTGGCAAGGAAGGAGGATTACACTGGCATGTATTTATATTCCACCTAAAATTGCTATATTGAAGCTTAGGAAAATTCAGGGAGAAATAATCAGCTCACAACAGGGAATATTACTTACAGGTGGGTAGTGGAATTTGATTTGCAGCAGTGAAGATGTACCTGGGAGACCCAGAAGAGAACATATAACAAAGGAGGGCAGATTTTTGAAGAAATGTATGAAAATATTTGGCATGAAAGATGTGACTTCAGTAGTAGGAATTCAGACTGAATTTATATATTATTCCCTAAATACAAAAATTGGACTAGACTAGACAGAACTTATATTTCAGAAAAACATACGCATTTAATTGAAAGTTTTGATACACATCTAATAACTATTTCAGATCATGTGCCAATAATAATTAAAATAAAAATGCAGGGTAATGAAATAAATATGAGACACTGGTCCTTCCCCACTTATCTGTTGAAAAGAGAGGAATTTAAGGAATGGGTAGTGGAAATTATTCAGGAGTTATTACAGAAGATAGAACTTTCTTCTGAAAATATAGTTAGGAAGTGGTGACAAAATTAAAATGGAGTTTAAAAAATAAGGAGGAAATAAAAGAGAGATACGGTTAAGAAGTACTAAAAATTATTTAGAAGGACCGACAAAGATTAAAGTATTGCAGAAAAGGGGAATCTCACAGAATTAGAAGAGGTGCAATTGCAGAATGCCAAACACAAAATAAGTGAATACCTTGATAATATGCATGAGTTTTGATTGATATTGTGTAAATTAAAATGCTTTTCCCCAATATACTGTGTGTACATTGAAAGGAAATGTGCAAGGCCAAACAGCAGTTTTTAAAATAATATGCTTGCTTTACAAGAACAGTTATGTTCAGCTTAGGTATTAATAGCATATAGCTGTGGGCATTACTGTAAATGCATCCTGTTATACAAAAAAAAAGGAAGTTGACTTTCTTGGCTTTCAGATGCAGAAATAAATAAATAAAATGCAGACAGGTCAAGTGACACAAATTTGACGTGGAGAGACTTATGTAAAGTCTTCAGATACAGAGAGGACCAAAAAAGGGCATGAAATAACCATGGACTTTTTCATGACACAGACAGAAACCAGAAGAACAAGTCACAAGAACATTAAAAATAACATTGGTTGAAAAGAGTATATAAACTGGACAGTATGTTTCACATGGTAGTGACATTTAGACTGTGTGCGCCTTAGTCTACTCATCTGTCTAGCTGTGTTATAATAGAATTGAAATAGCTCTGACAGAATTAACTGTTTGGCAAGAATTTGGTCTGAGACAAAGTATAACAGATACAGTAGTACAGAGTTTGGCTGGTCACTTTTGGCCATTTTCTTCAGTGGCAAAATAAAGACCTCTGTTTGACATTTCTTCAGAAAAGAAAAAAATACATTTCTTCAAGTTTAGAAAGCTTGCTGTTAAGCAACTGCTTTGTAATAGTAACTCAAGAACACAAAAAATCATTTAGCACAATGACTCAGGCAACAGAAAGTAGAAAGGGTTGTCACCAAGCTTAGGGAGCCTTTAAAAAGGAAGACAACAAGAGCTCTTATTCAGGTACTAGAAATATTTCAGACATTTTATAAAAATCTGTATAAAGCAGAGAAATCTGGAAAACAAGAAAAGGTACAAATGGAAATGTTTATGTAAGAATTAAATATGCTAAGGTTAGAGGAGATGAGGCTCAGTTACTAACAGGATAGGAGGAGATGAGATAAAAATGGTTATATATAACTAATCTACAGGAAAATCCCCAGGAAAAGATGTTATTCCTGTGAATGTTTGGAAGCTGGGGGGAAAATGATAAAGATCTGGAAGGCTTTGTTTGGAGAAAAAGCACCAACGTCCTGGAAGAAAGTGGTGGTGGCTGTAATACCTAAAAAGGGTAAAGAGCCATTAGATCCAGCTTCATACAGACCTATTTCAATCCTAAACCATGATTATAAAGTATTTATGTCTATAGAGGCTAAAAGAACAATGATGATCCAGCAGAAAGCAGAATGCAAGAAAATACCACTGTTGGTGGGTGTTGATGCAGAGAAAGCATTTGACAGAGTAAGCTGGGAGTTTATGAGCAGGACAATGGAAGCATTTGCATTCCCTGATAACATCATAAGGTTGATTAGGAGGATATATGAGGGACTGGAGGTGACAACTAAAGTGGATGGGTTCCTCTCTGATAATTTCTGTTTGAGCAGAGGAAGCAGGCAGGGGTGTCCTCTTTCCACTTTGTTATTCATATTATATTAAGAACCATTAGCAAAGACAATATGGGACTCAGAAATTCAAGGATATAATTGGTATGGTAGTCAAGGAACGCAGGCAGATGATATTCTTTTATACTTGATAAACCAGAAAAGTTCATTTCAGTGTTATGGAACATTCTGAGAGAGTTTCAAGTCTTTTTGGAATGCAAAATTAATGAAGCTAAAACAAAGGCAATAGCTGTAAATTGTGTACCCACAAACAACTTGCTTCAACAATATCAATATTTATGGGGACATGATAAAATGAAGCACTTAGAAGTATGGATTAAAAAGGATTCTGGTGTGGCAACTAAGGATATGTGGGAAGAAACTAATCCAAAGATAATAGAAAAACTGAGAAACTGGAAGCTTTGTTTTATGGATATGAATAGCAAGATGCAAACAGTTAAAATGTTTTTAGTTCCTTTAGTTTTATGCACAGGTCAGGTATATTTTATCAACCAAAGGAGAAGTTGTGGACAGCAATTAATAAAGATCTGAATGATTTTGTCTGGGAGGGGAAGATGGCCAGAGTCAAGTGGGATAAGCTGATTTTTCCAATAGAACTACACGGTTTGGGATTACCCAATTTGAAGAGGTATTTCAGAGCTACGTAGTTAAGGCTACTATACATAGCACAAAAACAAAGATATAATTCAAAGTGGAAAGGGATGATGACAAAATGGGGGAAGCTCATGAAACAAAGAGAGACCCATTAAGGAAAATAACAATAACCATACAGAATATTATATTTGTAAAGTAGAAGAAAGTATTCTAAGAAATAAGCCAACATGCAAATGGAGGAAAGAGATTCTGTCAATAGAGATGACTGCAATTAGGGATACAGACAATAGGCAAGAGGAAGCTGGAATTTATTGGAGAAATCTGGCAAAAGCACCAAGGAATTAGCAAATAATTAGCGAGTGAAAGGTAATAGAATGGGAAGAGGCCAATAATTTATTTGCACTACAGGCAAGAGATTGCTTTCCCTATCAAGGACTGATATCAGAGTATTGGCAAAGAGAAATAAAATAGGAGATCCTAAGCAAAAGACCAGGACTGGTAAAGTTTTAGTAGAATCTATAACAGAAGATGCTGCTAAAAAGGAATAATTAGTGCAGCATATAAAATATTGCATGAAAACTATAAGAATAAATCAGAGGAGGTTAGAAAAGATTAGGAAGAGAGATTGGATAAACAATTTGCAAAAAAAATGAGGGGATATACGTATGTCTCCCAAATATGCAACAAAGTTTAGAAGATTTAGAATCTTTGCTTGGAATTGTTTACATAGGTATTTTTATACCCCAAGTAGATTCCAAAGTATTTTTCCTTGGGTAGATAGCAAATGCTGGAGGTGTGATGGGGAAGAACGAGATAAATGGGAACATATTTTCTGAGGGTGTAATGAGTTGCCAGACTTTAAAAATTCCCTCCAGACTACTCTGTCAGAAACTGGTATAACTAAGGAAATTATGTTTTGAGCTATGATACAGAATAGGAATTGCCTAGACATAGTAAGGCCTTGCTGAATCTAATTATGGTGGCTGCCAAAAAAGCACTTACTAGAAAATGGAAGTCAAAGTCTAAACCAACTGTACTAGAAGTAGTGAATATAGTAACAGAAATAAAACAACTGGAAGTGGGATGTTTAGTAAAGGGTAGTAGCAAATTACATGGAAAAATTGGGAATTGTGGGAACAATACATGAGGTCTAAAAGAAGGCAGAACTTGAATGAGTTATGTAATGTTTGACAGTGATTGGGTAGATTATAAGTGATGTATAATGTTTGCAACTAAAATTATGACAATATGGTTTGTTTTCATTTATATAAACGTATGATTGCCTATGTCATAAATGATAATTTATATTTCTTGTTTAAAAAACTAAATGGCCCACAACATCCTCAATAAATCTGACAAATGTCTCACATTAAAATATATAATCCAAAACTATCATACAGAGACAACTCTTTTAAAATTCTGAACATTTTATGAATACAAAAATCAAACAATCACCAAGGAGATTATCTATACTCAAGTCTAGGTAGCAAAAATCTGGAACTCAGTAGCAAAGACTATGAGGAATGAATCAAACATCAAGACATCAGAATCACAACTAAAAAATATTGAATAACCAGATGTCCTGTCAGTTTGTGATACCACACTAATAAATTAAACCACATAAATATAATGCACAGTTGCCCGAGCTAGTTCTTCACTCACCACACCCCCTTTCAAACTCCATATACCACATGTACATAAGTTGAGTTTCACTACACAATATTTATATCTTTTATTTCTCTTCCTGTTTCTTTTATCTTTCTAACATCAATACTACCCTTCTAAACCTTCTATTAATAATATTTCTCTCATTCATCTTTTAATAATATTTCTCTCATTTAAGTAATTGTGAATGTTTTCATCCACAGTGCTACTGCTAAAACTAATTAAAACTATTATATTTTCACTGCTGAGAACCTACACAACTTTTCTATGATATAAACCCTCATTCTTACAATAGTCCTCTTAAGATGTGTTACATATAATTCATTTGACAATGTAATCTTTATAAGTAAATATTGTGAAATAAATAAATCATACTACATATGTAATACAAATACAGAATATCTAAGCAGCACATTATAAATATATTTTTGCATACAGTGAGCTGTACAATTTATTCTTCCTGTAACTACATTTTTTTTCTAGAGTTTATCTCCTGAACCTTCACTGAAAAGGGGCACTGGCCAGTCATACCATCCTAATAAATAAATGCAAACACGTGAATAAATGCAGTGTGAGAGAAAGAACTGAAGAACAGACAGAAGAGTTGAAGAGGAGGTTGACAGTGATGTGAATTTAGGAATCACAGGGGCTGTGATAATGACAAGACTTGACATAGCGAAAGTCAATAGACAGAAAATGAATTAATATAGGAGTGGAAAAAGGGCCAGAGATATTAATCAGTGGAAGTGATAAAGAAGTGTGTGAAGAGCTGTGAGAAGAAGTAAAATATACATACAGAAATATATGATTATTTAACTAAGTCGTGTAGCTTTACACGTACAATATTTATTTTATGTCAAGGTGAGACATGGTGGCCAATTTAAAGTTTTGTCTGGTGGTTATGTTCTTATAGGTTAAGAAGACAGGGTTCACTGCTTGAATGGGTCAGCGATCAACAGAGAAAAAGAAGAGGTCAGTAGTCAGATAGAGAAGTTGCTTGCTTATATCCAGACAACATCCATTTTGATTTCTAGATGTCCAGCTATAGAGGCATCCTAGGCAATGAGTCATAAACAGAAATAAGTCCATAATGAATTTGAAACCCCAGCTTACACAACAAAGGCTTATCACTTCAGTATGTGTCATCAGTATACTGGTTTAACCTGTACTGCAGTAGTTTTCACATTTCATTCACAAACATGGAAAATAGAAGTGGGCCAAATACAGAACAACATGAAACACCTTAAGGGACTATTAGATGAGGAAAAGATGTTATTACCCCATCTGACAGTCTCAACCTAGCCTTCAAACGAATTGCTTCACCAACAGCTAATATCTATCAATAGTTCAGTTTCAGACTGCCAGCTTAGAAGGAATTGTTGGTCAGTGCTATCAAATTCCTTTGCAAGTCAAACTATAAAACACTGACACCGCATTACAATTAAGTTCAGCATGTGTACTTCAGACAAGGCTGGACTAAAACTAACTGAAGCCCTAAGTATAGCCTAACAATGGTGTCCCTCTCAGGCCCACTGTTGCTTAACTGACAAGACATTAAGACTAAATAAGTGCTGAAGGTAAAATAAGACTGAAAATTTATAGCCCTTGAACAGTTTTCTTACAGGGCATCCCCAAGGCCAGACCCAGCACCTATATTAAATAATAATGGTGTTTTTTTATTTACTAAAATTCAAAAAGTTAGACAACTATTTCTGAAAAAAAATGCAGAGCATATTTGCATTTATGACATGCAGACTAGCATATTTATATATCCACTTGCTGATGCATATGCAAGTCAGCAGTATTCAAAACAGTATTTATACAGACAGTCCGAGCTCAGATGCAAGATGTAAACTAGGACAAGTACAGAAACATTCTTTTCTACAAAGGCAGCAGTCCTAAAGCCTTAAGCATCATGTAGGCTATACAATATTCCTATTTCACAGTTTTGTATTTCCACAGTAACAGGTGTCAGACACCACAGAGATCATTTGCTAGTGAAAAATGCAGAAAAATAAAATAAAGACAGTAAACTACCAGGCCAAGTCACACTTTATACTTTGCACCTTAATAAAAACACACATAAAATCCAAATAACATGAACGCTTTTGGGTCCAAGCCCTTCATCAGATAGCAAACACAATTAAAAGCACAATTTTAAATAAGACATTATCCAATCAAGCTTCAGTACTGCACCCTCCTTCTTTTTAATGCTGGTTTTAAAGATATAACACCATTTAAACCAGGGACTTTGTCTGCTGCTAATTCAATGATCCATTTCATTTTCTTATATTCTGTATGGTTGACTATGCCCCCCCCCCCCCCCGATATGAGTGCATATGATTTGTAAAACCATAAACCTGAATGTATGGTCAGAGTTCTTTTATATATGCTGAAAAAGTGCATTATGCTCATTTTTCAACCTTACGGATGATAAATGCCTAAGGATTCTCTCTTTTAGCATACAGTTAATTTTTCCTACATAAAAAGAGGTGCAATGCTGGCACTTGGCTAAATAGACCATATTGCGTGTTCTACAATCTGCATAATTATTAAAATAATACCCCCTACCTGTTAGAGGATGTATGAACTGATTGTACTCCATAATGTGTGGGCATGCCTTACAATGTTTACACATAAAAGTGCAATCACAAAACTGGCCAGCACCTTGGTGAAACCAAAAGACTATTATTGTGGCAACTCCAAAAGCTACTATAGGTACTATAGCTATAACAAAGCAGTCAAACCGGTTTTGGTATCCATATGCCTTCCTCAGTGAACATAACACAAAAATGTTTCATCATTTAAATACACATCACATTTCAATTAATAATTAATTGATCTTTTGCCTTTTTTATGGCATATTTGGGTGGTGAGGAATGCTAAATTAGTGTATTTGATGGCACAATTTGTAATACTACTGTGATATCATTTTGAATTGTTTCAGAGTGGTTTTAGATATTCACCAGCCTACCATTTCTAGTGATCTGGATTTTTCATTAATGTAGGGTTGCATCAAGACTCATCATAATTCATGCACTATAGTAAATATGATTATTGTTCATATTATCATCTAACTTGTTTTTTCAGACCAGAATTTTGGTCAGGATATTAGGAGTTATTTTTTATAGGACAACAAGTCTGTTTTGTTCCTTATTCCTGAGGTTTTTCAAGTTAACTTATTGGTCATTCATATTAAACAATTTTATTAGGTCCTGGGTTTATATGTGTGTTTGGTTGGTCAGCTGTTTTTGCTATTGCATACAGCACACTAGTTAATTTAGATGCAGTTTATGATACATAAGTTGTGTTTTCCAGCCAGTCAAATCATTGGGCCACCTTCATCATACCTCAGGGTTTCAAGTGAACTTACTGGTCATTCACACTGACCAACTTTATTAGGTCCAGGGTCTATATGTGTGTTTGGTTGGCCAATTTGACTATTAGTTACTGTATTTGCTATCTCATATAGCACCCTAGTTATTTCTGGTGCAGTTTATGATACACAAGTTGTGTTTTCTAGTCAGTCAAATTATTGGGCCACCTTTATAACAGGTTAGGGTTTTTGATTTAGAATTAACATTACATAATGGACCTTCATGCTCTTCTACAGAGTTTGTTTGCAGATAAACATGATTTACAAGCCTGTGGGCTGGGAACATCACAACCTGCTGGTAACAATTTTGTTAATAATGATCCCTCATATATCTGCAATATCCTTTATAATCAGCTAACGAAAAGTATAAAGTCATTAAGAATGAATGTGTGGCATTTAAAATTATTTACTGCCTATAAGACTCAAGCTATTACTCCACATGGACTAAGAATACGTATACAACCCTTAGTGAATGTCATAGATGATTCTTTATCTGAAGCTTGGTTTCAAGCTCAGCAAAAGGCCTCCATGTCTTTCATGGAGGTTCTGCTTTCCTTTTATGAACACATGACTGATAAATATATCATTGAGATCAATCAGATTTGTGAACAGGTTAAGGTTTATAAAGGAGAGTCTTTCTACACACCACATTTTCAAAAATTGGTTCAGGATTTGTTTTCCCTTAAGGAACAGCTCAAGGACAAAAAAGTACATAAATTCAATAGGGACGTAAATGATTACCAAAGAGGCAAACCATTTGGACCAGGTAACAATGTCAAGTTTGCAACACATGAAAATACCAAACCTACTTTTAAGAGGAAAATACCACATTCTATTCTCAAGAAGACCACAACTAGGTTGAGTTGTACTTCTGGAGATGAGTCATCCTCGGCCATTGAGGTAGAGACTGTTCACAGTTCCGATTCACATGTGGTGAAGAAAATTGTGGGTTTTGACCCTTTAGGAGGAACAAACACGGGGGAGGGGTCGCAAATATACAACATCCAGGAAAACTTTTTGAAGTATTGATACCCCGGTAAACCCTATTCATAATGTGCACAATATTTCATAAGTGCAGTTGTCAGATGGTGAAATTAACCTTCTCAATAAAGGCTTGAATTTCATACCTGGTTTTCTGGTTTATGAAGATACGTTTGCTAATGACATCATGGCTTTTTGCTGTTTGATTAATTTAAAATTGTATTTTCAGTCTCAATCACATACTCAAAGATCT
Organism: Protopterus annectens; assembly: GCF_019279795.1. Taxonomy (NCBI): domain Eukaryota; kingdom Metazoa; phylum Chordata; order Ceratodontiformes; family Protopteridae; genus Protopterus; species Protopterus annectens. The sequence continues at coordinate 383,470,928 of NC_056735.1, read as the reverse complement.
ACTGATTTTACATTTTGTAAATCTTCATTTATGCCTTCGATGGATAGACATGAGGCAACATTCCAACAATGTGTACTGAAGGATTTGCACTTTTTTGGCTCTGATTTTCAGCTTCAGAGATCTAATCTTACAAACTTGGAAAAACAAGCCCTTTTAAATCTAAAAGAGAGGAAAGATTTGATCATTCTCCCTGCAGATAAGGGTGGGGCTGTAGTGGTTCTGGACTGGGTCATGTATTTAGCTGAGGCTAATAGACAACTATCAGATGGTTGATTCTATATGCATATGTCTTTGGATCCCACTGAGAGATTTAAGAAGGAAATTGATGATTTTCTCAGGAATGCCTTGGAGGAGGGGATTATTAGCAAGATGGTATGTTTCCATCTTACTGTTGCTGATCCCCAGTCACAGTATCTGTATTTGCTACCTAAAATTCACAAAAATCTACAAAAGCCTCCAGGTAGACCTATTGTTTCGGGTAGAGGCTCTTTAACTGAATCCCTATCGGCATTCTTGACTAAATATCTCAAACCTTTATTACCATTAATCAGGTCCAGGATCGAGGACACCACACAATTTTTGCACATTATTTCAGACACACAGTTGGAACCACATTGGCTTATGTGCACCCTAGATGTTAGCGCATCATATACCAGTATTCCTCATTGGGCTGGTTTAGAAGACATTGAATACTGGTTGAAAAGGGCAAATATATATCCAGCAGGCTTTAATACACTTTTGATTTGTATGACTGAGCATGTTCTCAGTAAGAACGTATTTTATTTTCACGACAAATGTTATTGGCAAGTCAAAGGTACTGCCATGGGAGCGTCTTTTGCTCTCATATATGCAGATTTGTTCATAGGATTCCTAGAGGAACAATTGATTTATAACACTTGCCATAATTTATATATTTCTGAAACTGACATTTGGAGACGGTATCTGGATGATTGCTGGATGGTATGGAGAGCAGATGAGACCTATTTTCAGGAATTCATGCAATGTTTGAATGAGAACAAGTGGGGCATTGACTTCATGGTACATTATCGTTCCACGGAAATTAATTTTTTTGATGTGACTGTAAGTAGGGAAGGGAACAAACACTTAGTACCAACGTGTTTCGGAAATATCCATAATATAATACGCTACTCCATGCTTCCAGCTTTCATCCCAGACATATAATTAATAACATTCCCAAATCTCAATTCCTCCATATTAGATGGATATGTTCCTCTGAAAAATCTTATCAGGAATTCCAAAATGATCTTGTCAACAGATCTGATCATACAGGTTATGATCATAATATTGCTTTGACTGCCAGTGATTGGGTGTCCACACAAACTAGATCTGATTTATTAACATAAAATCCAGAGTTCCGGATGACAACACTAATCTTAGGTGTGTCACCACTTATGGGCGTAATACTAATGTTCTTCAAAATATTGTTGAACGGTATTGGGGTATCATTAGATCAGATGATAGAATATTGGAAATTCTGGGACCTAGGTGTCTGTTTTCCTTCCGAAGGAGCCCCACTTTGCGGTCACATTTTAGTCACTATAAACATAGTAGGGAGATGATTTCATCACAAACTACCTTATTTAGAGATCTACTTAAGGGTTGTTTCCCCTGTGGTCATTGTTCAGCCTGTCAACATGTCCGTAAATCTAAGAGCTTTACCAGTGCAAATACTTCCAGGGTTTATGACATCTCATTCTTTGGGAATTGCAGCACAGACTGGCTTATTTATTTAGCCAGTTGTTTTTGCTCAGCATTTGCTGTGGGCCAAACATCTAGGTCTCTGCGGGTGAGGGTCTCTGAACATCTTAGTGATATCCGTAACAAAAGAGCTTCCAGCTCATTATTTAAACACACTTTACAGCATACTACAGCACAGTTTACTTTTATTATTATTGACATAATAAAAAGGAATAGACAGGGCAAAATGGGTTGGCACTCTGTTTTAAATACTAAAGAACGTAATTGGATCTTTAGGCTAGGGGGATTGTTTAGACCAGGTCTTAATGAGCAATTCTTTTTAATTATTAATTGAAATATGATGTGTATTTAAATGATGAAACATTTTTGTGTTATGTTCACTGAGGAAGACATATGGATGCCGAAACCAGTTTGACTGCTTTGTTATAGCTATAGTAGCTACAGTAGCATTTGGAGTTGCCACAATAATATAGTCTTTTGGTTTCACCAAGGTGCTGGCCAGTTTTGTGATTGCTTTGGGTGTTGTGGGCCTTTGCACCAGCTGTACTTGTGGTTCCTGCATGTGTATACACATAAAAGTGCCCCTGCATTGGGATAAATGTCTATCACCAGTATAACCATTATGTTTGTGACAAAGTAAATCTTTCAAGTTTTTATTTCTCCTGAATCTAAAGAATGGACTACGTCCTACTATGCCACCTATCTTATCTGTTAAGAGGACCTTTCAATTCAATTTGATAATTTCACACACACCTCCTATGTTACTACTATATGTTAACATCATACACATGTCATTGCCTCTACCATTAGATGCATGACTGCTCCCAGTCATAAAACCTTCTTGTTGCATATGAGCTGAACACCAAGGTTTTGCTCTGCCACTCCTATTTTGTTTGCTATGATTTATAATTCCATTAACTTTTTTCTATTATAAACCCTTTTACTTAAGTTCTTCTCCAGATCCACAATCATCTGTGCATATCTAGGAAATCCTATTGAGCTGTCGCCTTACTAAGCTGTTAAATGTATGCCTCAGATGCATGCTGTCAAATTCCAATAGGCTGTTTTTCCAGCAGCTCTTCTTATACAAAGACATTTGTATTATACCTCCACTATCTTTGTTTGAGGCAAACATCTAAGTAATCTATTTGCTGTTCTGAAAAATTCATAGTAAATCTTAGGAAATCTGTACTAGATTCCAAATGTGCCACAAAATGCTCCAGCTCAATGGAGCCACCTCTCCATAAAAAGAAAATATCATCCACAAACCTTACATAAAAACACAGTGACTCTTTCCAGTTGTGATCAGTGTTTAAAATTACTGTATCCTCCCAATAAGCCAAGACAAGATTTGCATAGGGATTTGCACAGGGTGTGCCCATTGCAATCCCCTGTTTTTGATGATAATAACTATTCTGACACAGGAAAACACTGTTTTCTAATACTAACCTGAGTAATTCAAATACAGATTTTTTCATATTAACATCAAAACCACTCACATTGATCAAAGTGGCATCAATGGCTTGTATGCCATATTCATTACCTATCACTGTGAACAGATTCTTAACATCTAACGTGACCAATATGTGGTCCTGATAATCACCATCCTGTAGATGCTCATATAATGAAGTTAAAAAGTGTCCCATGTCTTCCAGATTCCTGGGAAAATTCTGCAAAACCTGTCTTAATGTACATTCTGTCCATATTGATATATTTTCCATAACCCAACCCCTTCCTGAGACTATAGGTCTCATCGGGGAGTTGGATAAATCCTTATGCATCTTAGAGAGTGCTTTAAAGACCAGTATCGCGGGATGTTCAACCCATAAAAATCTAAACAATTCCTCACTCAATAAATCTGCATGTTTCAACCAAATTAGTCTCTGCCTTACATGGGATATAATCTTTTGTACTGTTAAAGGAGATAATTGTAAAAAAGCATAGCCATCTTATACTAATGACAAAACCTTCTCTTGATAAAAGTGATTGTTCATTATAGCCACTGCCCCTCCCTTATCAGCTGGTTTTATTACAATCCTGGTGTCATGGATTAGCGTATCCAGGGCAGTCTTCTGTGATGCCGTTAGATTGTAATACTTCCTATTCTGCTCATTCCCTAAAAAATGTTTTACATCTTCTCCACAAATTTTTAAAAAAGTATTAATTGTAGGGTATGTGGTACAAAGACACTAGGTTATTTCAAATTAGTGCTTCGCAAAGCATTCCTGTCTCCACACATGCACCTCAACAACACATTCCTACCAAATAGCATTAAGTCCATAATTACCTCACTGTATATAGAGCCAACACTGTGTATAAAAGTCAACCCCTTATTTAAGACATATAATTATTCCTCAGATAATACAAAATCTGACAAATTACATACAATGTTGTCACAGTCACCAGTCACATTGAAGTCCTCCATTTCTTGGCCTCCCTGTTGTTTGAATAGCTCCGTTTTCGATCCGCTTTCTTCTTCACCGGAATGGGTAATTGTGGAAAAGGAGTCTCAGATCTTTTCTCCAATGTCACAGTCTTGGGCCGTGCACCTAGCTTCACCATATCACTCTCCGTGGTAACGTTCTCACCCAACCTACACATCACATCAAATTATCCTTCTCCAGCTCGCGTGTTGGTTAGTGATGTTTCCGATGTACATGGCTCCTCCCTGGTTGCCATAGTGTTGGTGTTGCATTCCGTTTGAGTAACCACTGGCTTCCCCTTGTCAAATGTAGTTCGTACATAGTTTTTATCTTTCTTACTCAGCATGGGGATATTAAAAGAACTGGATTTTTGTACAGATTCTAACAAACATTGCCTTTCCCATGGCCAAGTAAAAATATTGCCTTGCACAAAGTCTCGATAGTTTTAATCTGTTGTAACTTAACATTATACATTGCCACAGCACAAAAAGTATCTTCCAACTTATTAACATAGTAATCTTCTTTAAAAACAGTCTCAATTTCCTTTTGCAAAGTCTCTGTTTCTCTCACCAAATTACTCTCTTGTGGTGAGAAAAAACTCCAGCAGCAACCAAATATACAAGAAGCTGGTCTCCAAATGTATTTGTTGCCACTGTGCTAGCAGCTCAGGGTAAGTCTCACCTTGTGTAGGCATGCATAGCACTCGGAGGCCCCTCAGGACTATTTTTGTGCTGCAAACATGCCTCCAAGTGATACCTCTGCCATTGCAGCAGTTTCAATTTCATAAGACTATTTTCTAATGCATTCAGTAATTCAACTGCCAACAAACAGTCAAGTGCAGAAAAATAAAATAAAGGCAGTAAACCACCAGGCCAAGTCACACTTTACACTTTAAGAAAAATACACATAAAATCCAAATAATATGAGTGCTTTTGGGTCCAAGCCCTTCATCAGATAGCAAACACGATGAACAGCACAATTTTAAATAAGACATTATCCAATCAGACCCGAAAGTGCTCATGTTATTTGGATTTTATGTGTGTTTTTATTAAGGTGTAAAGTATGACTTGGCCTGGTTGTTTACTGCCTTTATTTTATTTTTCTGCACTTCTGTTTATGGCCAGTAGACCTTAGGTGGAAGAATTTCAGTTTTTTGGCTTGCTAGTGAAAAATGAGTACCAAAAACGCATGATGCTAAGACTGCTAAATTAATTTGTCTGTAAAAGGATTGTGCCTTGCCAACTATAGTAGGTCCTGTAGTCTGAGATGTGTGAAGGCATTGCTATTTAGTATCAATACAAGTACTGTTTTATCTCATGCTAAAGATAATTAAATCTAAACAGAATCTAATGTCAGAAAAGCAGTTGCTTTTAACCAACCTCCTTTTCAAAAACCATGGAGACATATATCACATCATTCACAAACATAAATAATATGCACCTGTACTTTCATACATTCAAACACACACATACGTATATAATTTATACATATATATATATATATATATATATATATATATGTTGTTGTTGTGTGTTTCGGCTTTTCCCGGTTAGGGGTCGCCACAGCGGAACTCCAGTCCGCTAATGATTGGCAGTAGATTTTTACATGCTGAGTTGCCAGCCCTGACGCACAACCTTCAATGAAGGAATGCCCATTCATGTATGTCTCCACACAGAAGATGCTCTAGCTGAGAATCGAACAGGACAACATCTTACTGTGAGGCGACAACGCTACCGCATATATGTATATATATATATATATATATATATATATATATATATATATATATATATCTGGAGTGCCTTCTGTGCAGAGTCTGCATGTCCTCCCTGCTTTCAAGTTGGTTTCCTCCAGTTTCCTCCCACATTCCAAAGACATGCAGTAGATGTATTGGACACTCTAAATTGGCCCTAGGTGTGAGTGTGTGTGGTGCACTCTTGGGCTAGTAACCTGAGCCCGTAAAACCTGTAACTGCTACAGAGACAATGAGTGTTGAAAAGTGGTCATAGTCCGTAAACAGGAAAGATATATATATATATATATATATATATATATATATATATATATATATATAAATAGATAGCGATAGATATAGATACACACACACACACACACACATATATATATTTTTATATATATATATAAAAATATGTATATATATACATATATATATATATATATATATATAAATATGTATATATATATGTATATATATATATATATATATATATATATATATATATATATATATATATATATATATATATATATATATATATATAACATATATCCACACACACACACACATGCACACTCACATATATACATCTCAAAAGAAAACTTTATATATATAAAATATGTATATATATATATATATATATATATATATATATATATATATATATATATATATATATATATATATATATATATATATATATATATATAAATATGTATATATATATATATATGATATATACACACACACACACACACACACACACACACACACACACACACACACATATATACATCTCAAAAGAAAACTTTATCGATTTTCACATTCTAAACAATAAACTCATCAACACTAAAAATGTTTGACAAAGCACTGTTGACTATAGTGAAAATCAAATTAACAACAGAAATGCAAAAAAACCTTTTTTTTGCAGGGCAGCAAGCCTTTCTGCACCCCCTGACATGAGTGTTGCAACCCTCCTACTTATATATACCAACTCCAGGATTGCACAACAGTGAAGAAAAGGGAAACTCCCTAAACCTAACGCAGCAGCTGCAGACAGTCACTGGTATTACAGAGAAAAGATATCCTATCAGTGAAGCAATTTTGCAGGATTTTTAACTGTGTGTGAGCTCTCTGCAGCATGTATCATCAGCTACATCTTGCAGCAATGATTCATAGCTGTTAGCACTGCAGAGTCAGTGCTGCCTTAAGTACAGTTTACACAGACATAGAATTTCTGCAACTTGTCTGACCTTCATACATATAGAAGGTTTCTTTAGGATGACAGCATAAGATTTTCAAAACTTCAGATTCATGTCTAGGTGTGCTGTCATCTGTGATTTATAAAAGGTAAGAAACAATCCCCTCAGTTGACTGGTGATTCAATACTCTGTGCTTTAATGCTTTTTCCACAACTTCCCTACATCTATTAATCTTTTCATGATCAAAAAAATTCATTTTGAGCTACCTCTCTTTATACGTAATTTCTATTTCTTGTTCCAAGCAAGTAGCCCATCCCTGTGTTTCTGTTTCTAACTCATAATCGTGTGCTAAATTTCAGTTTCCTCATGTAACCAATGATCCCACAAAGTCCTCATTAGCAAGGATGTGTTTTCCCAAACCTCTTTATCGTCCAGTTTTGTACCAGCAAGTAAGCTCCAAAGGACACATTCTCACAAATTATAATAGAGCAATTCATACAGAAGTATTGTTGCCAGCACAATGCACTCTGAGATACTTTTTTCTCTTAAGTCTACTCAGCTCACTGTCATCTTTTGTTTCTTAAGCCCAGGCTAATTTTCTATGGGCCAGATTCAGATTCAGTAAAGCTTAAGTGTACACTGTTCTGTATGAACAGACAAGTACTTTGCTTTTATATGGAATGGAAGATTTTTTTCATATTAACATCAAAACCAGTCACATTGATCAAAGTGGCATCAATGGCTTGCATGCCATATTCATTACCTATCACTGTGAACAGATTCTTAACATCTAACGTGACCACTATGTGGTCCTGATAATCACCATCCTGTAGATGCCCATATAATGAAGTTAAAAAGTGTCCCATGTCTTCCAGATTCCTGGGAAAATTCTGCAAAACCTGTCTTAACGTACATTCTATCCATATTGATATATTTTCTGTAACCCAACCCCTTCCTGGGACTATAGGTCTCATTGTGGGGTTGGATAAATCCTTATGCATCTAAAAGAGTGCTCTCAATGTACAATTTCTTAATATCTTAAGCTGTTAGAAAGCCCAACCTTCCCCCCTTCTCCAACAATTCCAAAAGTTCTGTATTAAACTGAATTACTGGATTAAAGGACAAACATTCATAGTCTTCCTGTTGGTCTAACAAATCCAGAGCCATTTTTCTATATTGTGTATGATCCATTATTACCCAATTCCCTCCTTTGTCTGCTTCCTTAAACACAAATTAATTTGCTTTCCCCCATAAGACCTTCAGGGTTGGCCACTTGTTCTTGCACAAATTAAATGACCTGCACTTACATTTTTTATATTCTTTCTCAATATTATAAAATAACATCTTTTCAAACAGGCAAATAATTTGGCATGTTTTAGGAGGAAAAAATGCACTCGAAGAGCAGAGAAGTGAAGGAAGAACAAAACGGCCATAACCTGTATTAAATCTCATCATGTCAAATTCATCACTACAACATACGTCCTCAACACAATTAAATTCCACATTAAATTCATCATCATACTCATAAATAGATACATTCGTTAATAAATCTTCAATTTCCAAGTCGGAACCACGAGGCTGACTGATAAATTTCTTTGAAAAATAGTGCTTCAGATGTAATTTACGACAGAATGTACTCGCCTCTATTAAGAGGCTTGCTAACATGGGAGTCCTAGTGGGCACAAACGTGGCTCCCTTCAAAAGAACACTTTTTTTCTACTACAGACAGAGTCAATTCAGTCAAATTAATAATATTTAAAGATTCTTCCTTATGTAAATGTCCCGAATCACATAATACCACAGTTCCTTGAACAGAGTCCCTGGTGTTAGAAATAGCTCCCCTTACGCCTTCTTTTGTTGTTACTTCCCCAATTTCCTTGCTGAGATTGTTGCTGTCTCTCTGATTGGCTGTTGTAAATATGACTAGGGAAGAAGTTACAATTGATGGGAAGCAAATCTGCCACATATTGGTAAGGACATGATTTTGACATCCCTGGATAGGGTACAGGCTAACTGGTCCAGACAGTAAACTTGAGATAATTGTTACATTGCCTCAAGATGCCCATTTCAACAAGGGAGGCTAAAGAAATAGTTAGAAAGTATATATCCATGGTTACAGGTACTCTGTACTTTGGGTTGTAGAGGGAGTTTTGCCTCTGAGTTTTGGAGCTGATATACAGGAGGTACTATTTGTCTAAAACAAACAAACAATCTAAGTCTACACACAAAGAGCAATATGACACCTTGCACAAACCTCTCTGTCTATAATAAACAATTTAAGTCTACAAAAAAAGAGCAATATGACACATAGCAAAACCTATCTGTCTAAAACAATCTATAACTGCACACACAAACAGAAACGCGCCACCTAGTGCAAACCAGAGCCTCTTTTTGCAACTACTGACTATTTGAAGTATGCTAGAAATTGGGGGAGAAGGTGGTTTACAGAAAGTTAATGCTCTAAATGCCTACGTCTGTACAGTGCAATGTGCCATGCCAGTGCACAGTGAACAGTGTCATGCTAAACTGCCTTATTTATAACACAGAAAATTAGTAGCAAAAAGCTGAGTATAGCACACCAATCAGTAGCAAGATACTTGAATTTAGCATCAATGCATGCAATGCCCACAACTAGCCTGTAGAACTTCTTCTGCCATCAGAAGGAGCCAGTAAACTATTTTCAGCAAATTCTCACTAATTTAGCCACTCACTAGGTTACCCAAGAAATATAAATAGTGGTGCTTTACTTAATGACTAATGCCTGGCTACTACTAGTGCTGATCTCACTGCATCTAAGAATCAGTGTCCCTTTATACCTTTTCCTCATCAGAAGCAAAGCAGTAGCAATAATCCCAAGCAAGTTCTTAAGAAGCAGGTGTCAGGTTCTTTGGTGATCAGTAGTCTCATCCCAAATGTTTGATCAGTCTGTAGCCTTGTTGCAGCTTTCTCCTGGTAGATGCCCTGGATAGCAAGCACAGTAGCTCAGTGCAAGAGAGCTAAGCTTAACAATGATCCAAAAACATATCAGTCAATGAAGTCCCATACACATTGTCCAATTAGTAACAGTTATTCAATGCCTCCATGCTCCTTCCCTCACCAGGGCAATTATATTTACCACACTTCCATGGTTTAATATGTTAATAACTTTGTGAAAAGGTATTATCTTATTATTCAAATATGATCTGCTCCTGGTGAGCCCATGCAGAGTGGATGAGCCATGAAGTCAGTAGAATTCCAGCTCACAAAAACTAGCTGCAAAAAAAAAAAAAAGAAGTGCTACATGCCCACAATGTGACATAAAAGGATAATGTTCCAAATATTACCTAGATGCCCCATGTTTCATTAGCTGTATGGATGATCCAGGTGAGTGAAGATGGGAGTTTGTGGATAATACCAGCTTGCTCATCCTGGGTGAAGAGAGGAGGTCCAACTCATTGCTTGGCTGACACCTACAGGTAATTCTGGTGTACAGCCACAGCTGTATGGGTCATAGCAGCACTGCAGTGCACAATTGTATATCTCTGAGATAGGAGTTTTGCATGTGTGGTTGCACTCACACACCCTCTGCAAGCAGTAATTGCAAAAGTCATGGACAACTACATGGCTGGAGTTAGGTAGCAGGAGACTCCACAGGATTGGCAGACTGGCCTGTTCCCAACACCAGACTCTTGCCTTAAAGGCAAAAAAATGGGCTGATTAAGATTTCATTCTGGTCACAGAAGAAATATGCCATAGGGATCTCACCCTACCTGGGAAGTCTTAACTCTTCCCTAAAGGAAGAACAAATGGTTCAGTTAGGTGTTACTAACAGAGGGGGGAAAGGTGCAGCTGCACTGGTACCATAGAGAGATCATGGCTGAAGTTATATCAGGATTGCCTTGTACAATTCTGGCTACATTTCTGAAATGACAGAAATAGGGAAGGGATGGTTCAAGGAGGACAAAGATAAAGGCATAATGACTATACAAAAATTTACATAAGCAAATTGACCAGTTTCACTCTGCGCACTTTGACGTATTGCATTGTGAGAAAAGGAACCTACCAAAGGCTTCCAGTTGGCTTACAGAAATGAACAGGATAGAGAAACAAATTAGCTTTTTATTGAGAAATACATTAGAAAAAGACATGCATCAAAACTGCAAACCTGGAAATGTAAGGAGGACGTAAAAGCACTTTACAATATGAAAGTGGTGAGCAACTTAGACTGTGAGTAGCTTATAGAGGGAGAAAATGTGATAAATAAGTTCATATATGTATGGAATAAATACAGACATACACTAAACAGACAGAAATGGGGTAGCTTATTGAATTTAAGGTAGGTAGAAAAGTAGTCATAAGAATATGTTGAGTCTCTGAGTGCATGAAAATGCTACTTTTTGTTGACATTTTAACTTTATTTGTAAAAAAAAACTATAAAGGATTTGGTTACAACATAAGGTTAAACATTTTATTTCTAAAATCCTTAACTGTAGATATATGAGGACATTTGAAGCAGCACCCCAATGCAGGGATTTACTGAGAGCCCATGCTTTCACAGTGCATTTTTATTTCTTTGTTGTATCAGTTAATGACCATCTTGCCCCATTTGTGAAATACTCACCAGCACAAATAATACAAGAAGATATTACTTCATCAAGTCATGACATGTGTGGCCCAAGTCTTCAAGCACATTACATTATTACCAATTGCAGTGACCTGGTTCATTTACTTGTAAATGTTATTGCACAACCCCCATTTACCGAAACACAAAATAATGGACTCAGCATTTTAATCATACAGTCTGTTTTAATTTTTGGTCTTAATTGTAGTAGAGAATGTTCATTTTATTCAGAAATAGCTGATAAACATATAACCTGCTTAGTCCAAGCCATATTCAAAATGTTCATTTACTGCCATTACATTTATCTGTTGACCTACTGCATTAGCCTTACCTAACTATTGACACTGCAAAACTACAGCCTTACTTAAGTCTGACACTGAAAAACTATTATGTATTATACAATAACTCCCTATTAATATTCAAAAATGTGCGCGCTGATTGGCCAGCCCAACCAGCATGCCCATTGTAAATCCCACAATATACCAACGGAAAAAGGTCTGGTCACCCGGACTTTTTTCTGTTGGTATAAACTTCCCCGAAACCTTATTTTTTTACAATAAAAAAAAGAGAGAGAGAAAACACAGCAATGGAGACTTTCTTTTCTCCGTTGCTTCCATTTCAAAGCATTGATGTACTTGGTATGCATGTGAACGCAAGTCCCATATGCATGCGCAGTACATCAAAACGAAGAAGCAGTATACCACAATCAGCGGAAGAACAGCAATCTGCCATTATACAAAGACATAACTATTTTTTTTCTTAAATAATGTCATTGTATAATAGCTGTAACTGACTCCATGGTTGTGGTATATTGAAGATTTACCCACGGTTGCCTTTGTTCAATCACTCAGGCTTCGCCCTCGTGATTAAACCACACCAACCGTGGGTAAATCTTCAATGTACCACACCACATTGTCGGTTATTACTTAATTATAATATGAAGAAAAGAAATACGGCTTCCTTTTTTTAGATTTAAAGAAGTTGTTGTACTCTGCATTACTGTGTATATTCATACCAAGGGATTTCATGGAGCTGAACTTCATGACAACAAATCACAGAGAAAAAAAGCATACACAAACCACAAAAGGCGAAATCTTGGCTATACTTATTAGACTGAGTTAGTTGTGAAAGAAATAAATTATGTGACACAGTCCAATGCTGGGAAGTCACATTTGGGTACACATGTAACAGGATAAGCCATTGTTTAAGAGGAGACACAAGGTTTGTTTTCATTTCACTAATCCTGATGCTTTTCGCCATCACATGGTATGTGAAAGACTGAAATAAGTCTAAACCAGTGAGCAGTGACACAGTTTGGAATGTCAAGTGACCAGATTTATCAAAAGAGTCTTGCTTAATGTAAAAGAAAACAAACTTAGAAAATTAATCACTGCAAGTTTCAAACAGCAGCACTACATTTTGAATAGACTTTAAAACAATGAACAATTGTACTTTTTTTTTGCTGCAATGTTACTGGATTGCGAGTTCAGTGACTAAGCTTCTCTTTCTAAATGTAGTGTTTCACTGACATCTGATGACACCCTTTACCTCTATTGTTTGCTGTAATATTTGTTGAGACAGAAACAAAACATAGCTTTGTAAATCATGTATCTGACACTCAGATACACAACTCTGAAGCATTCTCAAATATATGTTCACTTACCTTTGCATCCTAGTTATGAGTATTCTAATGTATACAAATTAATTATTGCTGTTTCCCTTTCCTCTTCCCATAATAGAACTACATTGCTGGGCACAGATGCAGAATTTATTCTTAGGAAAAAAAACATCTCCTTCTGGTCTAGTATTTCAAACTCGTTTCTGTTTACCTCCTTATTAAATTTTTGCTTTGGTTGATATACAGTGTTATAACTCACATAAATATCTCTGCAATCACAAACACAGTAACGTATACACTGGCTATCATGAAATATTATCTGAAATGTCAGACAGACATGAAACACTAGTCTTTACACCAGCACTGCATGGTTTAATTTTAAGTCCTTTATGTATATATTCACAAATATATGAGCAATATGTTTTGTTGTATAGTATTTGTGTGACAAGGATATAAGCATGGGAGAAGTGTGAGCCTTTTTTCCAAGCTGACAGTTCGGAAGTAGTGAACTATATTACCACATTGCTTCTTTTCTTGTGGAATACAATGGAATGCATCTAGGATTCTCAACTTTTCAAATGCCCAAAGTGGGTCTTTTTTTTTTTGTTATGGAAACATAAGATTTTTAAAGGACAAACCTTTTTCATGACCAGAGCAAAGGACTGGACTTCTATTTTTGCCAAAATAAAGCTCAGTCTTGTAAATTGGTTCTATCATTTCATGTAATGTAAAGGTATTTCAGATACAAAATAATGCAGTGCATGAAGCTCACAGATTACACTCTGATAATGGCAAAAGATAAATATGTTAAGAGCTTCTCTAGTGCAAGAATCAACTGTAACAACATTTTGTAAAGCACCCCTAAGAGCTATTATAATCAGGTCTTAAGCTAGGTACATTACTCTCCAGCAAAGGACAGTGGCAGAAGGTAAAACAGCATGTAAAAGCTGTATGGACTTCATTCTGTCACACTTATAAACTAAAAGTGTGACAGAATGAAGTGTCTAACAGCTTTTAAAATTTTTAACTTTTCAGAGGAACACTTTGTCTTTGCCTGCTGTCTGTCTCTGATAGTGCCAATGTGTTTTATCGACTTTCAGTAGCTTTGAAAAGACAGTAAAATATTTCTTGTGCCTACACTTTTTTTTTCTGTAACTGGCAGTATATGGAACAGATAAAGCTCCATGCACCACAAAAATTATTAGTGTGGCTCCAGCCATAAGCAGCTGCCAACATTTACCTCTCAAGCTTTGCTTTCAAGGTGAATTTCTGGAAATCCATGTCTCAAATACATAATACAAGGCTTATTATTGGAAACCCAATTATAATCCTCTTTGTTTTATTTAACTGTTAGATGAAATATATGAAATTACTTTTGTCCCAAATATCAGGATATTTGCCATTTGTTATGATTTTTCGCAGGATGTAACTGCCCAAATAGGGACTGACCTGCATAAAGAAAGAGAGAGGTGGTAACCCTAAGCCCATTAAGACAAGGTCAAAAATCTGTATTTCATTTAGTTTTTTGATTCTGGTAGATTTTATTTGCCATTTTAACACTTGTGCTATAACTTGACCTTTATAAACATTTTTGCCTTGGCTTTCCAATAATAATTTCAAACCCAAGAGTTATTCTATAGCTATAATATAAACATATCTTCTGAGAAGTAAAAAAATATCACCAATTTAGTTTATGTACGCTAAAGTATGGTAAAATATTGTGAAATATTAAAGTAACAACAATGTGCACAATGCCACTAAAGGAAGCATGGAGGCAGAGTGTTTAGTTTTGCTGGGTTCTTATCAGAAGAGCAAACGATTAAATTAGCGAACGCTCTTTTAGCGAACTTTAAAACGTGAAAGCTGAAAATGTTGAAGGCATGGAACATCGATCCTTTTTTTCCCAGGGAAAAAAAATCGATTGGCCGTTCTCTGGACTTTGCTGTTTTCTCCAATGTAGTGCAATCTCAGAGTTGGTATATTTAAGTTGGGGGTGTGGGGGTGCAACCCCCTACATCAGTGGGTGTGGGGGCAAAGGCCCCTACTTTATTTTGCTTGTACATTGTTTTTTTTTTGGAAGAGAGAATTTTTTCCCTGGGAAAAAAATTGCTGATCTGTTTTTTCGACATTTTAAGGTGTCGCATTTTTAAGCTCGATAAAAGAGCTTTTGGTATTTTTAGTGTTCGATGTTATATAGTCACATTTTGCCATCTAACAACTTTTGCATCCAAGGTTTAAGCCTTACTTCATTCTCCTTGGCAAATGAATTTACCTGCTTTCCCCATGTTCTTGAAGATATGTACAGGTTCTCCAGTTTCCTCTCATTTTCTAAAAAAAAGGTTTGTACTTAAGTTGGTCTAAAAATGTTCATTCATATTGCATTTACCTTTATAGCTGGATTATAGCTAAAAATCAAAACAGTAAAAATTAGGTCCATGTAATGCAGGATGACCAAACAAAGGAAATCCTTGTAGCTGTGCATAATAAGTCCACCTAAAATAGCTAAAAATCCATTTTATTGTGTAATATATGTATATATATATATATATATATATATATATATATATATATATATACACACACAGACACACACAGACACACACACACACACACACACACACACACACACACACACACACACACATACACATACAAGGGATTGCTTTGCTTTGGTCATCCTGGACTATGTGGACCTAATTTGGTTACTGGTTTGGTTTCTGGTCACATGGCAAACTCACATATACTGGGTTCATAGCTAAAAATGCCTGCAAAGGTAATTTCACTTAAGTGATAAACAAATTATTAAATAAATAAGTAAAAAATAATGTTGAATATACTGTCCTAAGTTGTTAAGAGTTAGTTGCTGGAGGCGGTAAATCTTGATGGTAAAGAAGGTGACTGCAAAGTAAGAGAGTTAGATTTGAAAATAAGTAACTAAAAATGCTACCAAACTTTACTCTGCAAATAGAAAAGGAGATATCTGCTCTGTTTGTCTCTGTCTGGTTGACACAACTAAAATAAAAGAACAGTCAGTGATCCCATGGACTGGTAACAAAATGACCCATCAGAATAGTACAAACTTATGTGTGAACATTTTTCTATGCCTGTAAAGAAGACAAAGCCTTGAACAGATCGTCGGACATCCATATGCAATGCTAGATATCTAGTAGCAAAGCTTGGCAAGTATCAGGCATTCAGTGTGACAGGTTTTCCCCCTCTAGAGGAGGGCATGGGACAGTTGCTTGTGCAGTGAGAACCTCTGAAAGACAGCCCAACAACATCAGATGCAATAATGCAGAGATGCAAAAACAATCCTCTTTCTGAGTGTTATTGCCTAACCTTCTATTACAAGATGGAAAATTACAATGAATCTTCAGTGGATGACAGAACACTCACTGATCATTATTCAGTTAATCATTGAAATATCTCCTAAACCCTGTCCATGGACGATTAATGTGGGTGGGTTGTGACAGAGTGAGTTGTAGAAGCAAAGCAATATATACACTGGGAGGGCTGAGTATCTATATAAGTAATGCTGAAGAAAACACTTCAAATCAACTGGGGAAAGCAAGGCAAGTAAGAAATAAACATCCTCTCTTGTACAAACGTCTGAGCTAAAGAAAAGGTTTGGCTATCGGTAAATATAACAGTGTCAAGCAAAGTACTCATTAAGAGTCAGGGACATATTCCCTCCTTGGGAGGAGGAGACAAATGCAATTCTGTGAGAATGATCCTGCGCTGGATTCCAGAAACACTCATAAAAAACACACTTACACTCACTCACTGGAGGGACAGCAATGATCTGTGGTACCCAGTGCTTTTCACTTCTGCACTGGCCCAAACACACACACACATACACGCACAAACACACACACACACACACACACACACACACACACACACACACACACACACACACAAACACACTTACTCTGTTAGTCACAAATCTCTGTGATCTCCAACATACCCCCAACATGCAGTAAAGCAGCTGGGTACAACAGAGTATGAAATGATGAGACCATGTACATACATTATTTAAATGTCAAATAATTCTGTCCAATTACATGCAAGCCTGAAAGCTTTTATTCTTTGAAGGTGTCATAGGCTCATATGTTCGTAGGTGTATACTAGGCTAACATCCACTGGGGCCTTTATAAACCAGGCCTTTCAACCTAAATTTATCCCAGAAGTTATTATGCCTCAGAGGTCATTTTAAGGGGTGTATGTTAGTTATGGCATGATTTAATGGCTACTACTGTCCACCAGAAGCATAAATGTCACACTGGGGTAAATTTCCAATTTCCCATCCACTAGTCCAGATTATGTTTAAAATTGTTAAGGAAGAGCTTTGCTTCACCTTGATGGGAAGCCTATTCCAGAAAATGTGGATTCTCTGAGATACATACCTGTCCCTCCAACATGTCCTATTTAAATCACAAACAAAGTCTAAATCCTTAGATTGAGTATTTCTGGTGTTGTTTATTTTTCAGATATGCAAAAGGTCCATCAGAGTGGGATCCAAGGATGCTTTGTATGCCAGACATAAATTGCCTCTCAATAGTCTTGTAGGAAACAGTGTATAGAGATACAACTTTGATGTGGTCTTCATAGGAAATTGTATTTATGCCCCGTATTCTTTTTTGTAAGGAACCTCTGTGAGTGTTCTAGTTTCCTTGTCAGGTACATACTGAAGGGGGCATTATACACAATGATAAGTTTAAAAAATATAGAACACAAAACTTCCACCAGCAGACAAACTACACTAGTAGCCAGGAACCAAAACTTTGTGCAGAAAAAAAAGCACTAGTGTGGAAATGCAGCAGTCACAGTTCAAAATATCCAAAGATAATGTAGGCAGAAAACAGCAGGCAACAGTAAAATAAATCCAAGTGTGGAAACACAGCAATCACAATTTAAAATATCCAAAGGTAAAATAAGCAGCAAAAAACAGGCAGCAGGAAAAAGAAATCCAAGTTTAATGCATATACTAACTGGTCTGCTTATTTTACCTTTGGATATTTTGAATTATTTATTTATTTATTTTATTTATTTTATTTTACATCTGTTAACCGGGAAAGTCCGACTGGATACAGGTCCATTTTCAGTGGAGGCCCAGGAAGAAAAGCTCCAGGTGTACATTACTACATTACTAGTGTAACTACAGTGAAAATTATTACAGTGAATTATTACAACAATTGACATTTTTAAAAATATATATAGATGGGTACAATTTTAAGTGACATACACACAGGATAGGTTGCTAGTTAGTATCTAAGAAAGAAAATAGAGAATATCTTTTTTTTGTAGGAGAGAGATTAACAAAATTGTAAGCGGTTAGTGGCTCACAGATATAATCTTGTGATGAGGTTCACATTTACAGATTCTGTTTGTTTGGGGGTTAGTCAGGGTTTGTGCAGGGACAAAGCCAATGCATTTTCAGGTATTTCTTAAGAGATGATTTAAATTGGGGTAAGGAAGGGTCATTGGCGAGTTCTGCAGGAAGAAGGTTCCAGTTTTTTCCAACAGAGTTGGAGACTAGTGATGCACCAGTTGAATTGTTGATTTTAACAGCCTGCACGAGTACTTTGTTGGAAGAGCGAAGAGTCTTTAGGTTACTGTAGGGGGTGAGAATGTTAATGTTGATAATGATTATGAATGTTGTAATGTGTATTACTTGCTATATTTCTTAGTTATAGTTATACTTCTGACATAGATGGAAATTTCCTAAATTACTAATTCAAATACAGAATAGAACTGTATAATATGGAATTGACAATCACTATAAAAGTCCATCTTGGACTGCTTATGTGCATAGATCTTTACATCAGCTGTATCTTGTCACAGTTTCTTTAACTTTACTTCTAGAATATAATTGATGCATATTGTGTCAGTTTCTTTTTTGCATCAGAAAGATTATCCATTTCTTCTAGTCTATGTATAGAACAGAAAAGTCATATGAGGTGTACTTTTTAATCACTGTACCTTAGAAGCATTTCAGTTGTAGTCTTTTGGTTTAGAGAACAGTTAAGATCAGGGGACACTATGAATGAATGAAGCATGATTTATGCTATGGAGTTTGCATTTAGTTGGGAGAATATAGAGGGATTATCCCCACATGAGTGCTCACAGTCCCCACCGCCACCACACACATACACTTACTCGGAGTCTATTTTTGTCAAATGCAGCAAACAAATTTGGTAAATTGTGTCTAGTTAAACTGAGTATAGGCCATCTATATGGGACTGTGCAGATGCAAATGACTTTCATATAAGATAATATATCACTGTTCAAAATATTGCAAGAAAATGTATGCAGACTGCTTCCATTGCCATTTGCACATTTGGCCTAACTCCATCAATCTGTTTTTAAAATTCTGAAGTCTGAAACATGTATTCTGTTCTGAAACCTGAATTTATATGGTACATCTTGTGGCTTAACATGTAGGATTAAAGGTTTAATATACGAACAAGCTTTTTCCTCTGGCCTGGAGTTCATTTTCTCATTACTCACTTCTACACAATGTGGTACTTAATAGTCATCCACTCATCTTGCATGACCCATGTAAAGAAACATGTGCCTAGTGTGCCTTCATAATTAGCAAATTACTGAAACAAAAAATATATAGAGGGATGTAAGAAAATGCAGTAACTCTTTTTTGGGAGATCAGACCAAATAACCGTTATTTGGAAAACAGGCACATTAAATAATGCTATAAGTAGATTATGTATCTCTGGATCATACAGGATCTGTCTTTAAATTACATAGACCTATAAATACTTGAGATTATGGCTGGGGACAACATTTCTCTTTACTGCTCATACACACAATCCTTTAAAATTACAATTCTGTGGTTCATCTGCCATAGAGATGCATATCATAGACTCATAGGATAATACCAGGCTAACAATCCTAAAGGGCTTTTTTAAGCTTAGCCATGCTTCCCAGAAATACTACAAAGGCATTGCTCGCATAAGTTATGGGGGGTATATAAACCCGGGTATGAGTATTCGAGCAGTTACAAACTTCCTCTCTATATCAGAGACATAGGTGCCAAATTAGGGGTAAATTTGCAATTTCCTATT
This sequence comes from Protopterus annectens, assembly GCF_019279795.1. Taxonomy (NCBI): domain Eukaryota; kingdom Metazoa; phylum Chordata; order Ceratodontiformes; family Protopteridae; genus Protopterus; species Protopterus annectens. The sequence continues at coordinate 383,450,546 of NC_056735.1, read as the reverse complement.
CACTGATCCAAGTTTCACTTGAATAATTGTAGGGAAGAACATTGCTTCACTTGGATAGGAAGCCTGTTCCAGAGAAGGGGCAGCCTCTGAGACACATACTTGTCCCTCCAGCCTGTCCTATTTATGTTGCAGGCTAGGTTTAGGTCCCTGAATTGAGTGGTTCTGGTGCTATTTGTTTTGTGGATGTGCAACAGGTTCCATTAAGGCTGGATCAAATAATGCTTTGTAGGACTGACACAGGTCACCTCTCAGCAGCCTGTACAAGACCAATTATAAGGAAAATGCTTTGCAGCAGTCTGCGTAGGACTTATTTTCTATACTATGTATTCTTTTTTGTGAGAAACATCTGTTGTAGCTCCAGTTGTTGCATATGCCAGGACAGGTACATGCTGAAGGGTACATTGCACTCGATGACTGGTCTTATGAGGGCAGAGTATAATGGAGCAATGACATATTTGGACCTGGATGCTATACCCTTGCTTATAAATTGTACAACATGGAATTATTTTCTTAGTAGACACATGATGGCCCAAGGTAAAGTCAATCTCTATATGTGATCCAAAATCCATGACTCTTAGGGGTGTATTATTAATATAGTAATTTGCAGGTGTGGCCTATTTACTGAAGGAAACTACTTTGCACTTCTTAGCATTAAGACCTCAACTCTGGTACCAGTTATTAGTCTGTATCAGGTCCTCTTGGAAGAGGTTTGTGTCTTGAGCGATTCAATAACTGCACCTAATTTGTAAATATCTGTGAATTTGTTCAGCCAGGGGGCTTTGACATTAGCCTTGACTTCAGAGAAGTAGATGCCAAACAGAAGTGGTCCCAGCACTGAGCCCTGAGGGACACTACTAGTGTTGTTTCTTTTTATGGAGGAAGACTCCCCTATCTTAATTTCTTGGGTCCTATATGTGAACCAGATGGTTGTCCAGCTGGTGATGTAGGGGGTTATACCTAATTCGGTGAGCTTACAATGTCTGAGTGGGGAATTGTATCAAAAGCTTTTGTCAGGTTGAAGTAGAAGTATGGACCATTTTGTCCTCATCCATTGCTTGGATGCTTTTCTCTAATAAGTCCATCTGTATGAGTAGGCATTACCTGCACTTGATGAAACAAAACTGAGTCAGATCCAGCTTCTTAAAATTTTCTCTGTCATTATTTATCATGTCCATGGTAATTTTTCCACAGACTTACATATGGGACTAGTCTGGATTATGGGTCCATGGATGGCCCACCCTAGTGTAATGGGATAACAGTTGCAGTCTTCTATTTGTTTGACATGAAGCTTGTGTAGAGGCAAGAAATGAACAGTGCTTCTAGAGGCCCCAAAAAACATGTTTCATGCAATTAAGGAGGCATCCTGGGATATTATCAGGTCCCATTGATGCAATGTTTTTGCCTTGGAGAACAATATTCAAGGAGCTGTGGTTGCAGGTGTCTTGGGGGAGAATGTGAGCATAAAATTGTAGCTGCGTTTATTGTTCTATAGGTTTGCTATGTCCTCAGTCTCAGTATACGTGGCTCCATTTACAGCTAGTTTGGCAAATTGTTGTGAATTGCCTTTGCGATTTTCAGCATGGTTGTTCATAGCCTCAGAGGCTATTTTCCCCTCATATTTGGCTTTGATTGACTTAATTAGTCCACTGAGTTGTTTATTTAGTTTGATGAAGAAGTTCTTGCCTTGCTAGGGACCGCACTTCCTATTTTTGGCTAGGATTGTCCTCCCTTTGTTATATAGTCTGTTTTGTAGTTGAAGGATCTGTGTGGCGAACCTGTTATTGTGGTGTTTCTTTTTTATATACATTTTGAGTGTTTTTATAACATGATAGGAGGTACTGCTAGCCATGCCAGGAGAAGTGGGGCAGTAGATGTATAACTTATGCTGGCACAGCTAGCTGGAATTTTGTAAAGAATTATATGGGATCTGTGTTTCAAACTGATTTGTACAGATGCTTGTGTTTAAAGTTGTATTTGTAAAGTTGCTAGTGTTAAAATGTATCAACAGTGTTTCCTGCTGGACAGAAAAGAAATGTGCATGCATCATTGTAACTGTTTAAATGTATATATTGTAACAGCATATTCTGGAAGAGAAGAGGTTAATACACCTGACTCTGAAAAAATATTCTTGAAATTAAATTACTTTATGCATTAAGCCATAAAGATGTTATTCCACAGTTTTGAAGGGAGCCAGAGACACAATGTCTGTGCTAGAGAATACGTGGTAGCTCCTGTAGGAAGAGTGGAATGGTTTTATTGTTTTATGGTTTCCAGATGCTTTAATAAAACTTAGCTAAAGGTCTATTGCACATTGTAGCACATAGGTGCTAAACCCTGGCAGCTTCTAGTGAAGGGGGATAGTATGGGAAACAGAGTCAGATGACCAGATGTGTGTGATGTCATTTTGTATGCCAGAAATAATATTTAGATATTAGTAGGAGATTGTTCTCAGCATTCTGCATTCTGTCTTGGATCTGACAACAAGGACCACTCCTCCACATTATCCTGCCTTGATATATTCAGTAAGTAGGAAAAGTAATTCTTTAGATTTGTCAGGAAAAATAGTGAGAATAGTAAAGCATTTCTGTAACTGTGTGACTCTATCCAGCTGTGTTAATTTCAATATTTCCTGTGACTGACACTCTGGTGTTTACAGTAAATAGATATTTAATATTTTCATGTTCTTTTATAATTTATTATTAAATAAATTTAAACTTTTCATTGTGGCTGGTCCTTTTTTAGAAAACATTTAAGTTTTGAGAGCATTTGCTTGTATTTCTTTAGTGATAACTGTGGTCACTCCTGAAAGCCTGGCTGTTTGGTCAGCATTAACATTTGTATTAATATTAATTTCACTCAGTATAAATGGATACCCTTTTAAAAGCCTTATAGTAACTGAGTGGTGGCAGTGAATCTACCTTATAGTCTGGGCAAATTTGGTAGAGTGGGTAATTTGTGTCAGCCTTTCCCAGGTGTATGTGTGAAAATGAAATCTCAAAGAGTACGTGTGTCAGCTGCTTGGGCAGGAACCCAAAGCACTGGTTTCACACAGAGATTGGTGGAAGACATGGCTAGAACACTCAGCTGAGGACTTAACTCTGAAGCTGTGCCAGTGGGGAGCCTTACTGGGGACCTGAGGAGCAACAAAGAGAGAAACCTAGACCCCAGGCTGAGTGTGTTCCGGTATGTACTTAAGGAAAATTGTGCTTGACGCAGACAGGTCTGCATCTGGAAATACTGAGTGTATTAATTTGTATTCCAAGTGAATGTCCCTCTCTAGTGTCAGTGGTGAGGATTAAGGCTATTGATTACTGGCCCAGAGGGGGGACGTCACATATTGGTGAACAGTGGTGTGGATATTGAACTTCTAAAACCTGTAAGCAGTTGTCACTAAAGGTGTGCATTCTCTCAGCAACCACAAGGTAGAAATTCAAAGTTTCATATCACAGCAGTTTTATTCATTTATTTTTTAGTTAGTTTAGTTTAGTCAGGGAGAGCAGGCAAATATGTCAGCATTGGATTATGGCAAGCTGACAAAGAACCACTTAGCCAAGGTGTGCAAAGCCAAAGGAATGGTGTATGCCAACCTGACTAAAGCTGAAATTATTTCAGCCTACATTGCAGCTCAGACCTGTAACCAGGAGGATAACCAGTCTGGTGATGGGAATTTGCAGCCCCCAGAAACAGGATCGCTCACCTTTTCCTCAGAGGACTTTCAAGTCCATCTGGAGTTCAAGAGATTTGAACTGGAAGCCAATTGTTTGGAATTAGAATAAGCAGAGAGGCTGCAGTGTTTAAAGGTCAAAGTAGAATCAACACAGAGACAGCAGTGCTTAGAGGATGAAGAAAATGAGAAGGAGATAATGACTTTTCACCAGGGTCGTGGAGGTAATGGGGAAGGGAATAACTGAACCCCAGAAGCACTAAAGGTTAGTAATTTTTTTTCACAATTTACAGAGGGTGATAATTTTATTCATATATTTGAAAGAGTATGTAAACAGTCTAATGTTGACCAAGGGCTCTGGGTACGGTTCCTGACCCCCTTACTCCATGGTAAATATGTAAGTGCTGTTTCTAAATTGTCTGATATTGATTGTTTAAACTAAGAAAATGTCAAGACATTTTACTTAAATGCTTTAAGTTAACACCTGAAGCTTACAGAAACAAGTTTGGGAAAATAGACACAAGGCAGATGAAAGCGTGTGTGATTATATTGCTGAGTTAAGCACTTATTTTCATAGGTGGATGAGTGGGTGCCAGGTCACCACTTTTGAAGGGCTGACAGACTTTTTGGTGAGAGAACAATCCCTCAGCACTTTGCCTGAGGACATGAGAATCTGATTGGCAGACCGAGATTGTAATTCTGCAGATGAGCTGGGGGAAAAAGGGGATCTCTACTTAGTAAGCAGGGCATCACTGTACAAGAAGGGGATAACTAGTGCTGCACATGAATATAAGGGAACCCATGGTGGGCATCCTAAACTACCCCAGCAGAGTCCACCAGTAACAGGGGAAGCCACTAGTTCAAGTACATGGCCAGGATCAAGGGTTAAATGTTTTAAATGTAACCAGTGGGTGCATGTATCATATAGATGTCCAGGGAGGCAAGGTAGGGAACAAACGTTGGGGGAGCCAGCAAGCTGGAGAATAGTATTCTAGTGGTAAGTTGTACAGAGACAACAGGGGTACCAAACTATCAAAAGGGCTTATATCCTATCCCAGTGGATAGAAAACAGGCCACTGCTAAGAGAGACACAGCCTCTGACATAACCATTGTGAAGCCTGCAGTGGTTAAAGAGGAGCAGTACTTGCTTGGGCAGTCCACTTCAGTCAGAGTTTTAGGAGGGACTCCATTCCAAATGCCTTTGGCCAGGGTTCAACTTGATTGGTAGTGTGGAAAAGGAAACAAGCAAGTAAGTGTGACTGAGGATATCCCTGCAAATGTCCTGATAGGGAATGAATTTGATAATGCAGTACCATGTGTGCATGAAATTACATGCAGTCAGGCTTGGAGGCAGGCATGTGGGTCTGGTAGCCTGGGGGAGACCCAGACAGACACCACACCTGAAGCCAGGGCTGGTGTTGTGGCTATTTCAGGGAGGGAGCTACCCTATAGCAGTGAGCCTGATGGAGAGCCATAGCTGTTGGTAGGTACTGATGTTCCCTTGGACACAGTGTCGGCAAGGGCAGAGATAAGTGGTAGTACTCAGGCTGAAAGTGAGGCACTGCTGTCAGAGGATACCAGATGTCCTCTGGAAGGAGAAGCTGGGAAGAGTTACAAAAGTAGAGCTGAAAAAGGCTCAGCTCTCAGACTCAACACTAAGGGGCTTGACAGAGGTAGCTAGGGAAGCACCTCATTCTCAATGAATAGGGGAGTCTGTATACTGGAAGAAAGGGTTACTGTATAGACAGTGGACCCCTGAGGGAGGGCTAGACGGTGAGGTAATATAGCAGTTGGTAGTGCCTAGAGCCTACCATCTAGCACTTCTAGCCATAGCCTATGACATTCCTTTTGCAGGTCATATGGGCATAAAGTGTACCAAGAGATGTATTATGCAGAACTTTTACTGGCCTGGGATTACAAGGGATGTAACAGGGTACTGCAGGACCTGTGAGCAGTGCCAAAAAGTAGGTAAGGCAGGAGACAAGGTCAAAGTTCCTTTGATGTCTTTGCCTGTGACTGATTAGCCATGTCAGAGGTTAGCTATGGATATGGTGGGGCCTTTGAGTACCCCAAGTTCCACAGAGAAGAAGTACATCCTAGTCGTGGTGTATTATGCTACCAGATACCCTGAGGCAGTGGCTCTGCCCTCCATTAAGGCAGAGCATGTGGCAAATGCTTTGCTACAGATTTTTAGGAGGTTAGGTTTCCCAAGAGAAATACTGACTGACAGAGGTGTCAATTTCATGTCAGACCTGCTGGCTTGTCTGTGGAAGCACTGTGGAGTGAAGCACCTAAATAACACCTCTACCATCTCCAGACTAATGGTCTTGTGGAAAGATTAAACTCTATACTAAAGACCATGCTATGGGCATTTGCAGACCATTTCTAGAGAGAGTGGGACAAATATCTGCCTCATCTGCTGTGTGCATACACAGAGGTTCCCCATGAATCCACAAGTTTTTTCACCCTTTGAGTTGCTGTATCGACATAGGGTGAGGGGACCTTTAGATTTGATTCATGATGAGTGGGAGGGTGATTGTGAATCTTACAAGGGGTCTGTTGTGGCAAATGCCCTAAACCTCAGGATATGGCTCAGGGAGCTCATGGGCTTGGCCAAGGAGAACATGGCAGGAGCCAAACAGCAGAAAAAAGTCTGGTATGACAGGAATTTTCAAGCCAGAGAGTATGCTGTGGGACAGCAGGACATGGTTTTCATTCCTGTCAGACACAATAAGCTGCGGGCAGCTTGGGTAGAACTCTTCAAAGTGGTAAGGATGGTCAGTGATTTTAACTACATGGTAGAACTGCTAGACAGGAGGCAGGGGCACAAACTGTACCATATTAACATGATGAAGCCTTACCATGATAGGGAGGCTGTAGTGCTGAGTATTTTCAGTAGGAGGCAGAAGGAGTGTGAGGGGGATCTATGGCTTCAGACAGCCAACCAGCAAAATGCCAAGGGTTGCAGATGGAGCCTATGGTTGCAGGCATATGATATGACAGTGCAGCACCATAGTGGGGTCAGCAATGCCAAGACAGACGGGATCTCAAGACAGGGTATGGGATAATGTATTCCCAGATAGGCTCATTCCTCTCAAGCAACATTTCTCAAAGGGCACTTGAAAAACTAGCTTGAGTCTTCAAAGGGGGGAAGAGATGTGATGACAGGAGATACTGCCAGAAGAAGTGGGGCACTGGATATATAACTTATGCCAGTAAAGCTAGCTGGAATTTTGTAAAGAATTATATGTCATCTGTGTATCAAACTGGTTTGTACAGATGCTTGTGTTTAAAAAATGTCTTTGTAAAGTTGCTTGTGTTAAAGTGTATCAACAGTGTTTCCTACTGGACAGAAAAGAAATGTGCATGCATTATAGTACCTTAAATGTATACACTGTAACAGCATATTCTAGAAGAGAAGAGGTTAATCTACCTGACTTTGAAAAAATATTCTTGAAATTAAATTACTTTATGGGTTAAGCCATAAAGATATTATCCCACAGTTTTGAAGGGAGCCAGAGACACAATGTCTGTGCTAGAGAATAGGTTGAAACTGTTGTGGGAAGAGTGGAATGGTTTTATTGTTTTATAGCTTCCAGATGCTTTAATAAAACTTAAAGGACTAGTTTGTATTGTAGCACATAGGTGCTAAGCCCTGGCAGCTTCTAGTGATGGAGGGTAGTGTGGGAAACAGAGTCAGATGACCAGATTTGTGTGATATCATTCTATAAGCCAGAAATAATATTTAGATATTAATAGAAGACTGTATTCTGTATTCTGTCTTGTGTCTGACAGCAAGGACCAATCACCCACATTATCTTGCCTTGTTCTATTCAGTAAGTAGGAACAGTAATTCTTTAGATTAGTTAGGAAAATATAGTGAGAATAGTTATGCATTGTTTTTTCTCTAACTCTGAGACTATTTCCAGCTGTGTTATTTTCAATATTTCCTGTGATTGAAACTCTGGTGTTTACTGTAAATAGACATTTGCTACTTTCATGTTCTTTTATTATTTATCATTAGAAATATTTAAACTTTTTTATTGTGGCTGGTCCTTTTTAGAAAATATTTATGTTTTGAGAGTATCTGCACATATTTATTTGGTGATAACTATGGCCACTCCTGAAAGCCTGGTGTTTTGATCAACAAGGTGGGGCAGCAGTAGCATTGTCGCCTCACAGCAAAAGGTTCTCCCATTCGATGCCGGGTGTCATATATGATTCCCAGTTTATAGTGGGGTCGTTAAAGTCACCTATGAATATGCTGTTAGATTGAGTGTGTAGTTTCTCCAGTATATTTAAATATGTGTTATAGGTTTCTTGGGTCATGCAGGGGGACCTATAGTTTGCAAGGATATGGTATGGGACTTTGTCTATGGTAATTTGGGCATGGAGAAGCTTTATGCATCATAATGTTTGACCAGTCTTGAGGTTTGTTTGTTTTTTATGTAAAGTGACAAACCACCAGTACGCCAGAAAACCACAAACTGAAGAAAACCAAACCGGAAGCCAGGAAATGTGAATACTTCAATAATGTACAAAAAATTTAAAACATGTAAAATACAATGTTCTGAGTCTGTTTATCCATGGAAAACGTACTTTACTTAATCAAAACACATAAAATTAGCGCTTTCATTTCTACCATAAGAAACATCTTCAGACAGTTTAAAAGACAGTTTAAAAGAAAGCAATCCATGTTTAAATACCTTCATATAGTGATGACTTCATACAGAAAGCACACCCTTCATGATTTCAGCCAATGAGACCACATGGCTGTATGCATATTTATGAATATTTCTAAATATTAATAAATATCCATGAATATTTATAAAACCCTTAAAAAACATAAAATTAACATTCCAGCACATCTCAAAAATTTTATATATATATATATATATATATATATATATATATAGAGAGAGAGAGAGAGAGAGCATATATGTTAAATATAAATACAAAAGCAAGTGTTTACTCTAAAATCTTATTCAAAACAACTCAATTTTACATGTTTCCATAAATAGCAAAATATATGTTTACTTACTTTACTTAAAGTTAAACTTTTACTTACAACTCCAGCAAACTCACCAAAATAAACCACAAAAGTTTTGGGCAAGCATATATAAACTTCTTCACCCAGGTCACTCCATTACACCAACCCCACAAGGCACTGACCTTGGGAATCCCAAGCAAACTGCCAATGCCTTCAATACCTTTTTCACAGAGGCCATTCAAACTCTTGCCAATTAGCTAACACCTGATAGCTTAACTCTGCTAATCTGAAGTACTAGCCCACACCCTCCATTTCACTTGCAACCAGTCCCAACATCATGCATTCTCACCCTTATCCAAAAACTTAAACCAACTACTCCACCAGCTGACCAACTACCTGCTGAATATCTGCAAATAGCAGCCAAATCTATAGCCTATCCCATTTCCACCCTGATTAACAGAACCATAATCGAAGGTTACATCCCAACTATCTGGAAAATCTCTCACATTATCCCCCTACATAAAGGTGGTAACTGTAATGAATTTTCTAACTACCGCCCCATAGCCTTTATTTCTCCTTTGGCAAAAATAATGGAAAAATGCATCCACAGTCAACTACTAGACCACCTAATCCAAAATAACTTACTTTCCAAATGTCAACATGAATTCAGGCCATTCCACAGTACTACCACTGCCCTCTTATCCTTTTCTGACTGCATTAATAAAAGCCGTAACAACAACATTCTTTCCTCTGCACTCTTTATCAATCTTTCAAAATCATTCGATATGGTTAACCACCAGATACTTATAAATATCCTCAAATCCCTTTCACTAGATGCATTGGTTATAAAATGGTTCCAATCCTACTTAGATAATAGACAGCAGGCTGTGCTATGGGATAGCAGTCTATCTACCCATCTTCCCATTACCCTTGGTGTCCCTCAAGGCTCCATATTAGGACCTCTTCTATTCTCAGTTTTTATTAACAACCTTCACTCAGTAATTCCTCAAGCTACCTGTATACAATACGCAGATGATTCCACATTAATATGCTTGGCCACTTCTCCATCTGAACTACAGTCTCTAACCCAAAAGGTGTTTAACACAGTAGAACAATGGTTTACACTGTGCTGCTTCCTCTTGAATCCCAAAAAAACAAAACTCTTGCTCTTCACTCCTACCCGGAAGTTCTTCCCAGTAGATTTCACAGTCATATCTAATAATGGTACTCTCATATCTCCCGATCCAACTACCAAACTCCTTGGAATAACAATAGACAACAACCTTAACTTTGACACTCATATTAACAACACAATAAAAACTGTAAATAGAAAACTGGGCTCCCTCTATAGGATCAAACCCTTCCTTACTCCAGCCGCCAGAATAACTATTGCCCACACCCATCTAATCTCTACACTCCTCTATGCCTCACCCATTTATACTAATCTGCCAAAAAATAACCTCAACAAACTGGAAAACTCCTACAATAACATTGCCAGATTTGCCACTGATAATCCATTTAGAACCCACCACTGTTAAAATTTAAAGCAGCTAGGATGGCTTGAGCTACAAAATCAACTAAAATTTCACCAACTTATCATTGCCCACAATACCCTTTACCAACCTACTAATACTCCAATACTTTCCACCCTCATTACCCCCTACACAAATCTTAATACCTTACGCTCTTCAAATAAACTACTTGTTTGCATAAGTATATCCAACAACTTGGTCGGAGACTCTCTGTTCTCTAACACTGCTGAGAAAAATTGGAACCTACTTCCCAGTGAACTTGCATCACTGTCCTCAATATTACCTTTCAAATATAAACTGAAATTATACCTTACAACACACTGGTTATACCCCTGTACTAACCCTGACTAACTTCCTCTTTCTATTACTAGCTACTGCTTACCCACTGCTTCTCTGTACTAAGTCCAGTTTCCTTGATAACAAAGATAATTTTATCTTGTAGATAATACCAATGTTTGTAGTGATTTCATTTTTATGGTTTGTTATATGTATGTGATAGGTTTGTAATATAGTTGTGGAATGAGCTGTTATAATTTGTTAAATTATGTACTGTACCAACATTTTTATTAGAATTGTGTTCTTGGAGCTTATCTCCCTGAGCCTCTACTGAAAATGGACATATATCCAGTTAGACTAGCTCAGTCAAACAAAGTAAAATATATAAATAAAAATAAATAAATAAATCAGATCATCTTTCCAGTGCCTTCAGCCTAAGAATACAGTTGATAGAAATATATTAATTGAGACCTGGCCAAGTATTAGCCCTTAAACGTAGCTTCCAGGTCAATTATTTCCTCTCTGGATATATTGACCACGCTCTGCCCCTTTCACCAACCTTCACTGAGTCCAGCACAAAGAACTTAAAAGAATGCCCATGAAGATCCATACAGTGCTTGGCAAGGGCATTGGTACTATTATTTTTTTCTGATTGCTCTAAGATGTTCATAAATGCATTTTTTTAATTTCCTCTCCATTTTACCAGTATAAAAACCTGCACATATATAAAGTGAGATACCTCCACCTTTTGCCCCTTTCTGTGTAGCAGCTGATCTAAATGTGTGGAAGGCATTATAACCCTGCACTGCCAAGGTGCTCTCTGTGACTTTAAATGATGTCTCACTAATTGCAAAGATATCTATATTTTCTAGAAGACCTTGAAGGAAGTGGAGTTTCTTGTTTGGAGTTCTGACATTGAGCAATAACACCTTTAGATTTTCTTGGGTTCATTTTGCTATGTGAGAAGGTTTATCAGGTTGGTAATGCCTAAGAAAGGGCACTATGGGGAGGGATAAGTTTTAGCCAATATTTGAAAGCCTAGAAGGGACAGGTGCAGACCATTCCTGGAAAGCAGTGGGATTTGTTGATCATATCCTCCTCGGCTGCCAAATATTGTACCCTTTTCAAATGTCAACAAAAACTAACCCAGTTATTAAAATCATTATCTTCTGTTCATATAGTGGCAGTATCCTTGGAAAAGATGGAATTATGCTCAATGCTAGGCAAATACCAACCTGGGAAACATATTCCAAGAGCTCCAAGGTGTGTTTCATCATGTAGTCTTGGGTGGTGCATCTCAGATCATTTACTCCCACATAAACTATGATTCAGTCATACTGGTACTTGTGGGTCAATGACCTGAGTGCATGAGTGGCCTGACAAATCCATCCCCTGAGGGGCAACTGATTATAACTTTCTCCTTGTTCAGCCTACTGAGAGGGGCATCAGTTTGCCTCACAATGTAGTCCCCTATGACCAAAATGTTGGATTGTGTGGTGGTCTGCCTCGTGGGTTTAGCATTAGATAAAATGTCAGTTGAGGCTGAATATGCCATGGAGGGTGTTGCTTTAACAGTGTGTTTTTGAGGTTGCTGAGGAAATTTATTTTCATTACTATGCCTGGGAGGGCTTTGAGGTTTTGGATTGGGTAGATTTCTTCTAAGAGCCTCAGCATATATATATGTCTATGTATTTGTCCTGTAGTGTAAGTCACAGGTATTCTGTAGTGTAGTGAGTTCTGGAAACCTGTTTGGTATTTGATTTGGTGGTTGTGAGTCAAGAACCTTGCCTCCAGAGACAAGGTATAGGTACATTTCTCACATACTGTATCAGATTATCTAAGAATTAGGTGTCTGTAAGAAAACATGAGACAATTGCTACATTGTCTCAAGACTCTAATTTCTACCAGGCTGGCTAAAGAGGGAGTAGGAAAGTGATGATCAATGGTTTCAAGTATAAATATAGTGAATTTCAAGGGGTGTGGTATCACAGGATTTATGTTCCTCTGTGTGACCACTATAAAGGGGAACAAATTCACTAGGGTGCCAGCTGGTTAAAAAGTACAAAATTAGTAAAATTTCACAAAGTGATGCCTCGTTTTGCATAACCTGATGTAATTTGAGCAACTACGTGTTTATAAACTCTTAGGGAGTAGCTTTTATAGGGAATTAGCATTTCTAAGCACCTGCATCTGTAGAGGGCATCTCTAACTGCTGCTGCGTGATGAGGACCATCTCACAAATGCAGTGATTTTATACAGGCCGAGAAAATCAACAAACAAAAAAACAAGTTAGCCCTCTGGCCAATAGCAAATACGCAAACTTCGAGGTCACAAACTGATTCCAAGCTCAGAGGAGACCTAGCTACCCTCTACTGCCACTAGAGTGCAGACCAAAGACTTCTTAATATAAAAATGGTCTGGTACTCCCAAAATAGAGAAATAACCATTGTCCGGTGCTCCTACAATAGAGAAATAACCAAGTTATAACTATAAACCCAAACAGAAGTGCAGAAAATCAGAATAAACAGCTATGGCAATAATACAAGGCAGTAAACGTTAAAACAGAGAGAAAATAGTCCAACGATATAAATGCATCCCTAGGACAAGATTAAGTGCAATTCAGTAATGTGGAGTAAATATTCAGATCTGGATGAATCTGAATTCAGCACAGCAGTCAAATGCATTGGCTAATCCTTCAATGCAATTTTAAAGTGTAAAAACTTTAAAAATGCACAAATAACAACAGCTCTAATACATATCAAGATAGAGGATTAATTACCATGTTAAAGTACTTGTCTAGCACTGAGTGCATCAGGATTCAGCAAAAAGCCTCCTCATTCATGCATAGTTGCCAAGTGAGTGGAAGCTTTCACTTTATACAGTCACAGAAAATCAATAAACAAACAAGCTAGCTCTCTGGCCAGATCTACTAAAGAGTTGTCTCATTCACTACATAACTCTTTTCCAGCTGTCTCATTCACTACTAAAGTATTATGTAGTGAATGAGACAACTTGGAAAGCAGTTTTAATTCTTACCCTTGAAGATGCACTTCATCATCACATATACATAGCATCTGCTTTTTACTTGCAAAACCTGCATATTTCTCAAAACCAGAGCTGTACATTCATATCTGGTAAGCAAAAAGCAAAATTGCTGTATTACCCTTACTAAAGCAGGTTGACTGCCCATAACCTGCAGACTACTTCTCCTCACAGGTACACTAATCTGTGGACTGCTTAAGTTGGACCACTATACATCTATACATCATATTTTAACAAACACACAAATCACAGTAACTCTTACATTAACAGAATATATTTTTACCTCTCTAGCTATTACACATCATACTTTAGCATGCACATCTAAGGCTTTTTAGTTACAAGCCATCTGGGATAAAAACTTGAATCAACCCGTGTCATAGCTGGTATGTTTGCTTGCTACAGTGCCTGTCTGATTTATTTTAAAAGTCTGAAGAGAAAAATAATATGTCTGATAAGGTTAATTTGGGAATTATAGAGCAATAGGGCTCCTTGATCAAGCTGGAACTTTAAAGTTTGTTGAAGTAAATTAATGGTTCTTGCTATTAGCAGCAGTTCACTGCTGAATGTAAAAAGGGGTGATTCTCTGAGGAACTCAGCTAACATTCAAACATCTCAGAGTTCCCACTGTGAGGCCTAGGGTGGTTACGTGACTATGTTTGGCAAATCAAAATATCTTTTAAAAAGACCAAGTAGGAAGAGGGATGCAGGGGTGCTTACTAAAAAAAACAGGAAAAATATCCTGAGAAGCACTAGCCTGCCTAGGTCAGTAACAGTTCGCAATCTCAGCACCCAGAATATCAAGTGCTGAACTATGGAGACCATATGGCCAAAAATCTGAACTATACTAAGTCTTAGACTGCCATTTCTCAGAATGTTTCCTTTTTTTCTGAGTTATGGCAATATCTGAGTTGGTATATATAAGTTTGGGGGTGTTGTGGACTTGTCCCTCACATTAGGGTTGCAGGGGGTCTTGCTCCTTGCAAAAAAAAAGAGGTATGAAGGAAAGAGAGATGTTTGATATTGACTGTTTTTCTTCATTTTTGGTCTTTTTCTGTATTTCAGCACTCAGTGTTTGGGTGCCGCTTTTTCAGTAGGTCAGCAGTCTGCTCTGTAGGTAGAAAAAAGGCCCCCTGGCATGAGATTTCTTTCTTTCTACTTTATGAGACTTCCCCACTCACTATGCATCCAGTAACAGGCAGTGGAAGACAGTATTTTACAATTTGTCAGAATACAATTGTAGTGGTGCAGTTACTCAAATCAAATTCTACCTCAGAGACTGCCTTCCCTATCAAGGACTGATATCAAGGTATAGACAAAAAATAAATAAATAAGGGGTCCTAAACGAAAGACCAGCACTGGTAGAGTTTTAGTAGAATCTAGAACAGAAGCTGGCATTAAAAAAGGAATAATTAGTACAGCATATAAAATATTGCATGATAACTATAGAATCAATCAGAGAAGGTTAGAAAGGATTGGAAAGAGAGATTGGATAAGCAATTCATAAAAAACAATGGGAGGGTATATGTATGTCTCCCAAATATGCAACAAAATCTAGAAGAGTTGGGATTTTTGCTTGGAAATGTTTACATAGATATTTTTATACCCCAAGTTGACTGCAGAGAATGTTTCCTTAGGTAGATAGCAAATGTTAGAGGTGCGATGAGGAAGAAAGAGATAATTGGGAACATATTTTCCGGGAGTGCAGTGAGTAGGTGGACTTTAAGGATTCCCTGCAGGATGCACTGTCTGAGATGCTGGGTGGGCAGATTGGTATGATGAGGGAGATGATTTTTCTGAGCTATGATACAGAATCGGAATTGCCTAGACATGGTAAGGCCTTGCTGTCTCTAATTATGGTGGCTAACACAGAGCAATTATTAGAAAATGGAAATCAAAATCTAAACCAACTATATTAGAAATAGTGAATATAGTAACAGAGATAAAACAACTGGAATTGAGATCTTTAGAAAAAGGTAGGAGCAAACTACAGAGGAAAAAATGGGAACTGTGGGAACAATACATACAGGGGAAGAATGAGGTTTAAAAGAAGGCAGGACTTAAATGAGCTACGTAATGTCTTGACTGAAAAAGATTGGGTAGATTATAAGTGATGTAAAATGTTTGCGACTGGGAGTGTGTCACTATGGTTTGTGATGTAAAATGCTTGCAACTCTGATTGTATCGGTGTGGTTTGTTTTCATTTATATAGATGTATGATTGCTTATGTAGTAAGTGATAGTTTAATAGAGATATTTCTTATTTAAAAAGGGGGCAAGAATTAAATAATTTAATGTTGCTTAGGTTATATGATATATAGCACTACATGTGAAGCATAATATTTGTTAATTTTAGTTTGTTAATACAGTTTGATTACTTTTATATAAATGTATGTCACAAGTGATAATTCAATAAAGTGTTCAAAAAATTTCACCTCTGTACTGTTAATCATTACAGGTATGTGCTCACAGGTTCATACTAAGCTAACTGCCCTTGTGAGCCATTTTAAGCCTAGCCAATTGTCCCTTGTGAGACTCAAACCCTGCACCTTGTGTTTGCAAGGCAAACACCTTAACCATTAAGCCACCCTCCCTCAGAGGCCATATCAATGTCATTAGGAATTCAGCAGAATTTTGTCTTTGCATACATGCTTTATCTGTGACTTCAAAGCTAATGCTGTCAATTTGTTTTGGTTTCTTAAATTATTTTATTTTATTTTTTGCATTTTTATTGTTAAGTAGGTCACAGCAGAAAAAAGGACCCAAGTAGTCAAGTTCACCTACCTATAAAATAAATAATAACATTACTGGCAAATTGAAATTTAACTGAGAAGAACTGTTGTACATTATCTGAGAAAGCTGCTTGTAGGAAATTATTACACTGCTCTCTACAGCTGCCAAAGCAACTGAATGACTTCTGATCATTTTCCACATTCACTTTTATTTATTTCATTTTACATTTGTTCACTAAGCAATACAACTGGTCAGAAATCTCTTGTCAGCCATGATATGGGCCACAGGTTATATAACACAGGCACAACATTTAAAGAAATTGTAAAACTACTATTTAAAAGATACAGTTACATTTATAAAAATTGTTAAGTATAAAGAGATTGAAATGTCTCATATATAAAATAGTATAAACACAGATAACTGAATAGTTCAGAAAAGAAAAACAGAATTGGTCATAAACATTTATAGGTCAAGGTACTTTAAAAACTGCATAAAATGAAACTTTTGGTAATTTGTAGTGAGACACATTTTATAGAATGTATAATAGATACTACAAAAGATATGCATGCATTTACAAATGTTGAATAAGAGGGAATAAATGCTGGTGAGAACAAAGACAAGTAATGTTACTTGGAGAGATTAGATGGGAAGTTTAAGGATTGGGGGTACCATTTGATAACTGTAATGTAATAGTGTATTAAGAAACCAGTATGATGGCTGAGAGAAGACAGGGTAAAACATAATATCAAGTTGTAAACAGTAGGAATACAGGCCTACTCAGAATGTTAAAGATTAAGAGGCAAACTCATTCCAGGTGATAATGAAAGTGTATGTAATATATACAGAGGTATGCTAAAAACAAAAAATTTCAGGAGAAATATGTAGGGATCTACTGAAGACAGAAAAAAGTAGTAAGTAGGGGGTAAGGTAAGGGGAAGATTAGCTGACAGCAATGTAGGAGAAAGGATGAGGATAAAATGGTAAGATTAAGATTTAGCATTACATTAGGGGCCAGATTCCAAAAGAGTTGTTCTCAGTATGAGGCTGCCCTGTTTCCGAAAGACTTGCTCTCAATTTAAGTGATTTACTTCAGTGCAAGACCTAGCTATATATAGACTTACTGTGGGGACCAAATTCCAAAAGATCTGCTCTCAGTATCAGTGGTCACAATCCTTTTCTTGGTTTTCTTGGTTAAGCCCAATGTGTAAACAAAAGCAATGTCTTTTGGCTTTTCCTTGTTAGTGGTCACCAGTGTGGATCACCAGTCTGCCGATTGTTTGGAAGTGGTGTTTTTATGGTTTTGAGTTGCCAGCCCAGAGTCCAACCTTCATAGAAGGTACACACATACACACCTGCATGTCTTTAAAACTCACTCAACTGCAGGGAGGGCATGCAGACTCCGTACTGAAGGCTCTCCAGCCTTGATTTAAACCAGAGAACCTCTTGCTGTGAGGCGACAGTGCTAACCACTGCACCACCACAGCCTTCATTACACTTTTAGCATCAGCTATACTTCACATTTCTTTCCATTTTAATGATGTCACACTTTTACTGAATTAATTCCATTAGAGAAACTTAATCTGCAACTTAATTAAAAATTATTTTTGTATATTAACAGTTCAGATTACCCATCTTAGGATGGGAGCCCTTATCATTTAAACTTAATAGTTTTAGAATGTAAAAGTTAGTTCTTTCACCTAATATTTTGCATATAATAATATGTATTTATAATATGTCATAATATAAATTCTTATGATCTTGAATAAAAAAAAGAAACAGAAATACTTTGGTTGACTTATCATATTCTAGGCGATGGGTCAAGATTAAAACATCTGATAGGTGCAGTAGACACTCTGAACAACTTGGTTATGATGTGATAGAAGAAAGTGAAGCAGCCTTGACGAGTGGATGGGAAACAGAGTTTGCCCCGGAGATCACTTCAGTAGCTCTGCTGGACAGAGGCACAGGGAACTAATCTAAGGGGGTGGCAAAAGCCAACACATTTTGGCTAGGCTTATAAATGCCTTTGGGCAGATAGCCTAGTACCTACCTATGAACCTACCTATGAACCTAAAAGATTGCATGGTAGAATTATTGTAAACTGAATACTGTTTACAGTAATGAGCAAGCCAGTTGGCTGTTATGGCCAAACAATGTACATTACAGCTAGATTCTAATTTGGTCTAGATGAGTTAGGGATGGTATAGGTGGACATGCAAGTAGACTGCAGGCTTCTTCGAGCCATGGCTAACAGTAATGCTAATGTGAGTGTGGAAAACTCATATTTAAGACCAGTTTTGACATTTACAGATTTACTAAGATTTTAATATACGAAGAAAAGAATAGTGTTTGATCCAGAAGTGTAACAAAGTATATACATGAGCAGACATATGAGACTATGCCTTGACTTAGGACTGAAAAAAATAGGAAGAATTTCATAACTCTAGAGGAGGACCCAAAAGGCACAATGTGCATATTGCTTGTTTTTATCAGATGGCCATAGATTACTAGGCTAATGACCTGGGAGGCCTTTCTAAGCCAAGCCAAGTAAAAATAATGATTTCCTGTATCCAAATATGACATTGAGGGCCAGGCATGTATAAGCTACCTCTGCCCACAAGGGACATGGCTGCCAGGCCCATTGTAAATTACAGCAATAAAAAAAGAAAGGGATGTCTAACAAATGGATAACAGAAATTATTTTTACAGTAATTTTGCTGTACAACATCAATTGCATGACATACTCTGTAGTGCTTAGGAACCATGGTAATAATTTTAGCAATTATAAAAAAAAGAAAGGATCTGAGAACTGAGAATTGTGGCATACTTATTTTAATTATGGTATGAGGACGATGGACAATTTTAAGTCCCCATACATTATGAATAATCTATGAAGCTACTATCCATGCATCAATAGCCTTGTTACCCTTAGCCCTGGTTATGTTAGGTTTTGAAAGATAACTGTGTAGTCATACAGGTCAAATGTCTGAGTGAAGATGGTGCATTTTAAA
Source organism: Protopterus annectens (assembly GCF_019279795.1). Classification (NCBI taxonomy): domain Eukaryota; kingdom Metazoa; phylum Chordata; order Ceratodontiformes; family Protopteridae; genus Protopterus; species Protopterus annectens. Next base: position 383,431,302 of record NC_056735.1, on the reverse strand, counting down.
TCCACAAGCTGGATGGTATTCACTGAAGAATTTACAATTAGTCTTAAGCAATGTTACGTATATTAGATATACCCTGGCATGTAGATAACCCTTCAGATTTCCTCCTCACTGTTTCACAATGACTGCTGAGGCAAAAGATTTATATGCGCTTAGGTTTACAGGTCTTTCTGATAAGGATTTTGCAATTTCACAATAAAATGTTGGGTTTGGTAATAGCTGTAAAAAAAATTGATTTTAAGATATTTTTTAAGTAAGGCTAACAATGGAAAAGAGGAACCCCTATAGGCTTCAGAGACAAACTGTTTATGTCCTAGAAAGATATGTCTAAGGTCCATCCTGACAAGATCTAACGTCAAAGATGTCATAGGATGATATTCTCCATGGAACTGAAAGCCCATTGATAATAAATGTTTTCAAACCAACTCTCAAAGGCATGCACTCCTCCACCACATATGATAAGAGATTATGTGGTAATACTGACAGTATGGTAACTATGCATCTGTCTTGTCTGTAGCATAAATAAAGTACATATTTTAGGTATCAGCACTAAGAGTTTTTGTGGCTGTTGTGTTTGCATTACCTGTGTTTGGAAACATCCATGCACCATTCATGATTTCTACAGGTGCCAACATTTCATAACCATGCTAATATCTGGCTAACACACTTTTTCAGTTTTGTACTAGATAACATGATACAGCAGCCATACTTAACCTCTGCCTTACATTATTCACTAGTGCTTCTCATGCATTACATAGTCCTATTATCACAACTCCATTTTTTCATGTTAATTATTACCCTTTAGTGATACTTATCCATGAGGCAATTGTTTGGCACAGGAATAAAGTCTGATATCATATCATATCATTGCTGAAACCTGTGTCTAACAGCGCTCTTTTCAGACTATCTGGAAATATACAGAGCTAAGTATATTTTTTTGGTTCTTCAGAATTCTGTACTGTAAATTGTTGCTGAACTAATTTTATTCAGAGTTGTGCACTGTTATTTTTGATTCACTGTATAGTTTTTCAGATCTCTGCTGAAAGTGTTTTGTCCCACCTCCCCCTATTTTCTGCTGTGTCTTAAGTTGGTATAACTGTTTTTTACAGCTTGTGTCATCTGACTATCTGAAGGATTACTTGCATAATAATAGACCCTGTTAGTTAATAGCCTGCATATCATTGCTGAAACCTGTGTCTAACAGAGCTCTTTTCAAACTATCTGGATATATACAGAGCTAACTATATTTTTTTGTTCTTCAGAATTGTGTACTGTAAATTGTTGCTGGACTAATTTTATTCAGAGTTGTGCACTGTTATTTTTGATTCACTGTATAGTTTTTCAGATCTCTGCTGAAAGTGTTTTGTCCCACCTCCCCCTATTTTCTGCTGTGTCTTAAGTTGGTATAACTGTTTTTTACAGCTTGTGTCATCTGACTATCTGAAGGATTACTTGCATAATAATAGACCCTGTTAGTTAATAGCCTGCATATCATTGCTGAAACCTGTGTCTAACAGAGCTCTTTTCAAACTATCTGGATATATACAGAGCTAACTATATTTTTTTGTTCTTCAGAATTGTGTACTGTAAATTGTTGCTGGACTAATTTTATTCAGAGTTGTGCACTGTTATTTTTGATTCACTGTATAGTTTTTCAGATCTCTGCTGAAAGTGTTTTGTCCCACCTCCCCCTATTTTCTGCTGTGTCTTAAGTTGGTATAACTGTTTTTTTACAGCTTGTGTCATCTGACTATCTGAAGGATTACTTGCATAATAATAGACCCTGTTAGTTAACAGCCTGCATATCATTGCTGGAACCTGTGGCGAACAGAGCTCTTGTCAAACTATCTGGAAATATACAGAGCTAAGTATATTTTTTTGGTTCTTCAGAATTGTGTACTATAAATTGTTGCTGGACTAATTGTATTCAGAGTTGTGCACTGTTATTTTTGATTCACTGTAGAGTTTTTCAGATCTCTGCTGAAAGTGTTTTGTCCCACCCACCCTCTTTATTTCTGGTTTGTTGTTTAAATTTAGTGGATTTTGCAGTTGCCCGCCCCACTGTAGATTTGATCTGGGACACTACCCCCAGTCCCATCTCTTTACCACATTCTACATAATACACTCCTTCTGCACTTGTTTTTAGTAATTTTAAATTTAATTGCATTTTTTTAAACTGTGTTTGGTCGAATATTGCTACATACTCAAGTGTGCTAGCTTGCACTGCTTTTGAATTGTTTTTACTGCTGTTTTAGCTACTTTTCTGTAAAAAAAAAAGAAAAAAAAAAGAAAAAAACTGTAAGCCTGTTTCCTACCTTTCCTGTAACTAGTGTAGTCCAGATACAGATTTGCTGTATCCAGGACTGCATGTAAGCTCCTGAGCCCCCCAAGCCTTTTTGTGTTGGAGGGAAGCCTAGCTTGTCACTGGGAGTGGTAAGCACTAGGTAACCTGTCTACCACATAAGGAGTGGTTTTGGCCCAGAAATTGTAGTTATTGGCCTTCTGGGCAATCTTTTCCAACTCTTTCAACTTTCTGATTTGAAAGCCCGCATTTGCACTTGTCTCTTTCCTGTAACTACTCTAGTGCAGATACAGATTCTTAGTTTTAGCAGTTGAATTTGCTTATTTGTGCTCAGCACTTGTTCAGAACTTGTTGTAAGCACTAAATATGCTACTAATTACTACAGCACTAAACCTTCCTCATTACCTAGAGGGAAAACAGTTGTTGCACTTACTTTCCTCACTTGCTTAGAGATAAATAGCTCTTGTACTCACTTTCCTCACTTATCTAGAGGAAAATGTTTTTTTATTCAGGCATGTCCAAGGGTCAGCTCCCAGTGTTCTCTCCTGTCTATCTGATGAATCTGGGCATCTTGGGGCAATGTAGAAATTGCCTCATGTACACAGACAACCCTCTCCTCCTACCACTCAACAATACAACCTGTGAGAGATGCACTTATCTAGCCAAACTGGAGGGAAAGCTCTCTCCAACAAAGACTGAACTTGACATTCAAGAGGAGAAGGTAAACACTTGCACCACACCACACTTATCACATAGTCTCACTAAATCTAAACCACCAAAATCCACACATAGAAACACAAAAAAATTTGCGGAGACTCTCAATAATAATCTGCCCAAGCAACAGAGACCTCCAAAGCAGAAACGCAAGCAACTTCTACTTCCCAACACAACCGAAATGACACATATCACACAGACTCAGTGTGTCACTCAACCACAGCCAATAAGGCAAAACAATGTATCCAACACACTAGTCATAGGTGTCTCTATAGTCAGGCACACTGATGTCCCACTCACCAGGCTAAACAAGGAGAAGGTTACTGTCAGTTGCCTGTCAGATGCCAGAATCTGCCACATAACCCCTGCACTCAGGTCACTCCACAACAAGTACAAATATGACTCTGTCATTGTCCATGTTGGTGTGAATGACCTGAGACATACCTCCCTGGACTACATGAAAAGAGACATGGAAGAGCTCTCCGACCTTGTAGCCCAGGCAGGTATGACCCTAGCCCTGAGTAGCATTCTGCCATTGCCCAGAATGATACCGCAGTACAAGGACAAAATGATTGACTTCAACAATTGGCTAAACTTCTGGTGTCATTCTAAGGGGATCCAGTATCTGTCTGCTTGGGATGACATAGTCGATAGACCATGATGCTTTGCCAGAGATGGCCTGCACCTGTCGCCCCTGGGATTCCAGATACTGGCTAAGGCTCTTGCTGCCCCTATGGTGCCTTTTTTAGGCAAGGTTCAAATGACAAATTCACCACCATAAAAGGAACAGGCAAGCAAAAACTGAGGTAATGCTACTCAATGCTAAAAGTCTAAATCTCAAAATGCACTCACTTGAGGCACTCCTTAAAATGGAGAACATTGATATCTGTGCAGTGACTGAGACCTGGTTCAAGGCTCCTGAGAGCACCCCTGCACTATCAGGCTACAACTCATACCATACTTTTTGGCCATGTAACCTGGACCGGAACACCAAAGGCGGAGGTGTGTCCATATTCATTAAGGATATCCACACCTCCAGGCTAGTTGCTCAGCATAATGCATCTGAGGTTATCCAAGTGCAACTAACTCTGGGCAAAACTGCAATCCAAATTGTAGCTTGCTACAGATCCCCCACCATTCCCCAAGATTCCCACTCCTCTTTTTTTGATGTACTGGAAAATATTAGGGTTCAACCAAACTCCGTAATAATGGGCGATTTCAACTACCCCACCATTAACTGGGAAAACTACTCGTGTACCAACTCCTTCACACAATGCTTTCTGAAATTCATAAACTCCAATGCCCTGGATCAACTTATCCACACCCCCACCAGGGGCAACAATATCCTAGACCTGGTCATTGCCAACATGAGTGACCGGTGTTCCACACCTGAAGTCAACTCCTCGTTAGTCCGATCAGACCATAATCTAATCACCCTTGATATCCACATCCCGCCCCCACCCTCCCATTAAGGAAACCACGGTAAAAAATTTCTCCAAAGCCAACTTCATGCTTCTTAAGACAGAAGTGGTGAACTTCATGACACCCATGCAGATGGACAATACAGTTACGACTGCTGAATCCTACACAAATGCACTCTATAAGCACTTACACAAGTGCATGGATCATGCTATCCCAAACAGAACCAAGACGCTATCCTCCAAAAAAAAAGAAAGCCAATCTGGTGGTCCACTGTCATAAACAAACTGTACAACAGAAGGAAGAAATTGTTGCAAAATAGAGTAAAATCCCATGAGTGGAGGAGCTCCCTGGTCAGCCTCAATAAGAAGCTGAGATCCCTTATAAGATCTTCCAAACCTAGCTACGAAAACAAAATCGCCACTGATTCTAAGGACAACCACAAAGCATTATATAGCTATGTCAAGAATCTCAATGGCAACACCCAGATCTGCTCTGAGTGACAGCACAATGGCACGAAAATTACAGAACCAACTGATATTGCCAACATCCTGACAGATAGGTTCAGTGCTAACTTTACGCCCCCCCCCCATCCCCTAAAGGGCCCATATCTATACAGGAAGAATGCAGAGTCCCTGTAATCACAACTATGCAGGTAAAAGCTGCACTCTCTAAAGCCAAGAACACAGCATCCATGGGACCGGACAACATCCCAGGCTGCATTTTACATGAACTTCAGAATGAACTGGCTCCCTACCTAAGCACCACGTTCAATCATAGCCTCACATCAGGCTTTGTGCCCACTGAATGGCGTACAGCAACAGTTATCCCACTCCACAAAGGGGGAGCCACCACTGATCCCAGGAACTATCGCCCTATTAGCCTGATGAGCCTGGTCTGCAAGGCCATGGAACATATCATCATAGAACTCGTAAACAAAGACATTGGTAACCTCCAAACTCTGGATCCCACCCAGTTTGGGTTTGTGAAAGGCAGATCATGCCTCCTGAACCTGATCAACTTCTTTGAGACGGTCACCAAAGCCGTATATGAGGGTAAGGTGGTTCACACAGCCTATCTTGACCTCGCCAAGGCTTTCGACACCATCCCCTATTCTGGAATTATAGCTAAACTCACTAAACTAGGTATAAATCCCTATGTCACAAGATGGGTTGCCAACTATGTCACTGACAGAACCCACACTGTGAAAGTTGCACACTCCAAATCTGACCTAAACCAGTGACAAGTGGAGTACCACAGGGTTCAGTCCTGGGACCTCTCCTGTTTGGTATCTACTTCTCTGAAGAACAGGTTAACACAGAAGACCTCTGGCTAACGAAGTTCGCAGATGACTGCAAACAAGGAACCATAGTCGAGTCCCCAAATGATGTGGAAATCCTACAGAAGGGCCTTGCTTTGTCATCCCCTTTGGTAAAAACTCTGTACCCATGAACTACTACATAGACAGCAGTCTACTTAACACTGAATGTGGTCATTGTTCCCCTCTACACGACACTCATTAGACCCATTGTAGAGTACAATGCCCCTTTTGGAATGTACCTCACAAGACATCTGCAGCAGCTGGAAAGGCCACAGAAGTACCTCACAAAGAGGACTACTGGCCTCAAACAGATGCCTTACACTTACCGTCTCAAAAAAACTCCAGCTTTACTCCGTAGCATATCACCTACTCCAAGGTGATCTCTGCCTAACATAAAGCTATGTCAAACCCAGAGCTGTTGGACATGCTACACCTAAAGAAATCCCAATCCCTCTGAGCTACATGCTCTAGGGACCTAAACCTTGTCACCACAATAAACAGGACTCTGGAACAGGCTACCCATCTATGTCAAGCAAAGTTCTTCATTAGCACTCTTCAAGAAAAATCTTGATGAGTGGATGGGAAATAGGAAATACACCCTGGGGATCACTTCTGTGTCTCTGCTCAACAGTGGCACATGAAAATAACTTTCTTGGGTGGCGTAAGTCAGGGAACCTTGTTGGCTAGGCTTACTTAGGCCCTCGGGCCGATAGCCTAGTACCTACCTATGAACCTATGAACCTATATACTGGCTGATAAAGACAATTGCAGCTGGCTAAATCTGTGACCATGGAAGTGCAGCAATTCACACTGTCCAGTAATTCTTCAAGGTAATGGAATACAAGTACTGAGGTGAACATCTGAGAATGTGGCTACTTGGAATACATGAGCAGCAACAGCATTAGCATGTGAGGAAGTATTCTTAGCATTAACGTCAGCATTCCTCTAAAGATATATTGACAAAACCAACAAATGACTTGGGCAAGTCTTATAAATATACCACTTAACAAAGGTCTATAAGCTACTATACAAGAGACTGGACACTGAGAACAATATGGAGAAAAATAAAATAACCATTGCGTTTTTCCCTTGCCTCAAAGAGATCATTAACAATTAAATTACTGTTGCCACAGTACTATGTTGGGACATTATTCCACTATAAAAAAGGTTACAGGTATCAAGAAAAATAATATATGATGTCAGTAACCCCCCATGCTTCTATTAATGTTGTTACCCAGTCAGAGAGATGGTAAAAGATCTGCAGGTTTATAGCCTACCAGGTACTAACAGTGGCTTTTTGAGGACTATCAACATGATCATTTTCAATGTCAGTACAAATACTTCCTATGATAAGGAGCAACAATTGGTAAAAATATATATAGAATCCAGATGCTTATAGCTTTTGGCCAAAAATGTCAAGACTTTGTCCAGCTCATTAAACACAATACTCATTGCAATCTTCTCAGATAATCATTCCATACTTAGAACATGATCAATAATTGGGACAGTATCTTGAAAACTGGGCAGTTACTACCTAGCAAATTACAGGTTGTAAATCTAAGACATGTTCGGTGATACTGTATACAGAATTGCAGCTTTGAACAACTAGTAACGTGAGTAATACAGTCTCTGAACTACAGCCGTCAGAAATCAGGGGTGTGGCAGCTTGTGAAGTCACTGATTGTGTAACTACAGCCACCAGAAAATCATGGGTGCGGCAGCATGTGAAGTCACTGATTATATAACTATAGCCACCAGAAATCAGGGGTATGGCAGCATGTGAAGTCACTGATTATGTAACTATAGCCACCAGAAATCAGGGGTGTGGCAGCATGTGACGTCACTGATTATGTAACTACAGCCATCAGAAATCAGGGGTAGGGCAGCATGTAAAGTCACTGATTGTGTTAGTTTCCCAAGACAGGGAGCCAGCTGAGGCAGCTGATGAAATGACGTGTGGCTGATGAAGGGGCACTTCTGCAGTTGCCGAATATGATAATTATTGCCAAGCATCAGACATGCTACAAAACACCACTAGGAATACAGGGTATGATTGTGCTGTGTGTCATCAGGGTAGAACTTGAGACAAATTTGATAAGCATGAAATTCCATCAAAAGAATTCTGCTTGATACTAAAGTGAATAACATTTCATAGCCTGGAGTAAATAAGCGAACTCTCCCTCCTTCTCTCTCAGTTTAGTTCTGACTGTGGCAACATCTAGTATAATGGCATCTACTAAACAGAGATAGCTGTAGGACATGAAAGCATTCAGAATAGTAACCAAGGAATCATGCATCTGGTTGCAGAGGATGTTCGTTTGTCATCCACTGTAAAATTCTTGTTTTAGCCACATTTACCATATAATCTGAAATTACCCAGACTCATTTAAGGACTGAAACAATGGCTCAGGTTCATAGGTTCATAGGTTCGTACTAGGCTATCTGCCCTAAGGCATTTATAAGCCTAGCCAGAGTGTATGTGGCTTACACCACCCCTTAGGATGAGAATACTATGCCCTTTTAGGGTTTAGTTTACTATGCCTCTGTCTAGTAGTGACACAGAGATGACCCCCGGGGTAAACCTATGATCTCCCATCCATTCGTCGAGATTTCTCTTGAATAGAGTCAGTGAGGGGCTCTGCCTAACATGGACTGGGATTCTGTTCCAGAGTGTAGGGAGCCTCTGGGTTATGAATCTGTCCCTCCAGCACGTCCTATTTATTTCTGTGTTGAGGTTTAAGTCACTTGTTCTCGTGGCTCTGATGGATTTGGATTTTCTGAGGTGGAGCATGTCCATTAATTCAGGATTGGACATGGCCTTGTACGTCAGGCACAGATCACCTCTGAGTAGGCGGTATGCAACTGAATAGAGCTGTAGTTTTTTCAGTCAGGTGGCATATGACATATGTTTAAGACCCTTTATCCTCTTGGTGAGGAACTTTTGGGGTCTTTCCAACTGCTGCAGGTGTCGGGTGAGATACATCCCAAATGGGGCATTGTACTCAATCATTGGCCTGATAAAAGAAGAGTACAGGGGCACAATGACCTCTCTTGATCTAGATGTGAAACCCTTCATGATAAGGTGGGCAATATAGAAGGTCTTCCTAACCACTTTGGCAATGTGAGTGTCAAATGAGAGGTTACTGTCAACCTGGGTCCCTAGGTCCCTGATTACCTCTTCCGTACTTAATGGATTACCGCCTATGTGGTAATTTGTTGGTACCTTGTTTTTCCCAAAGGGTATGACTATACATTTTTTGGCATTCAGCTTAAGGCCATGGCTCTGGCACCAATTATCCGTTTCTATGAGGCCTCTCTGAAGGATGTTTGTGTCCACTGGAGTATCAATTATGGCGCCCAGTTTGCAGTCATCTGCGAACTTTGTCAGCCACAATCCTCCTATGTTTGCCTGTACCTCGGAAAAATAAATGCCGAACAAGAGGGGTCCCAGGACTGAGCCCTGTGGGACACCGCTTGTGACTGGCTTAGAGTCTGACATAGCTCCAGCAACTCTGACCCTGTGGGTTCTGTCCTTGAGCCAGTTTGCAACCCATCTTGTGACATATGGGTTTACATTTAAGCTGGTGAGTTTGTCTATGATGCCCGAGTGGGGTATTGTGTCAAATGCTTTTGCAAGGTCAAGGTAGGCTGTGTGAACTGCCTTACCCTCATCAATGGCCTTAGTGACTGTTTCAAAAAAGTCGACCAAGTTCAAAAGGCAGGATCTGCCCTTGACAAAGCCAAATTGGGTAGGATCCAATGTCTGTAGGTCCCCAATGTCTTTGTTTATGAGTTCCATAATGATCCTCTCCATAGCTTTGCAGACCAGGCTCGTCAAGCTTATGGGCGGTAATTTCAGGGTCCGTAGAAGCACCGCCTTTGTGAAGTGGGACCACTGTTGCCGTACACCACTCTTTGGGTACGTATCCTGTAGTAAGGCTAAGATTAAACAGCAGCCTTATGTGTGGGTTTAGTTCCTCTTGGAGTTCATGTAGCACACAGCCCGGGACACCATCCGGTCCCATTGATGCTGTGTTTTTAGCTTTAGAGAGGGCTCTCACCTGGACATCTGAGATGTTAGGGAGGCTACACTCTGCTGGGATAGTTATTTCTCCTTTTGGGGGGGAGCGGGAGGAGAAATTTGCACTGAACCTGTCTGCCAGAATGTTGGCAATGTCAGTGGGTTCAGTGTATTTTGTGTCATTTTGGACTAACTCTGAGCATATCTGGGAGTTTCCACCCAGGTTTCTAACATAGCTAAAGAAAGCCTTGTGATTGTCTTTTGTATCTTTTGCGATTTTTCTCTCAAAGTTGGCCTTGGATGATTTTATGAGTGATCGTAGTTTTTTGCTAGTACTGATCAGAGACGCCTTCCCTTTTAGGGATTTTGCTCCGTCATGTAGTAGCTTCCTCCTCCTGTTGTAAAGTTTGCTTATGGCTGGGGTCCACCAGACCGGGCGCCTGCCTTTGGGGGAATGGGTCTTGGTTTTATTTGGGATTGCATGATCCATGCATTCCTGAAGGTGCCCATAGAAGGCATTTGCAAAGGATTCAGCAGTGTGGGTTGTGGTTTCCACTGGCCCAGGGGCCTTGAAGGATACCACTTCAGTCTTAAGAAGAGTGAAGTTTGCTTTTGAGAAGTTCTTCACTGTGGTCTTTTGTGCAGGGGGTGGGGGCGGGATGTGGATTTCCAGTGAGATTAATTTATGGTCTGATCTTACCAAAGAGGGATATACTTCCGTTGTGGAGCATTTTGTCCCCATGTTTGTGATGATCAGGTCTAGTATATTGTCTCCTCTTGTGGGAATGGTGACTAGTTGTTCCATTGCATTTGAGTTTATGAATTCTAGGAACCTTTGGGCTAGGGTGTTGGGGCTTGAGTAATGTTCCCAGTCTATGTTTGGGTAGTTGAAATCTCCCAAAATGATGGTATTTGGAGAGACATTCATACTCTCCAGTGTCTTCAGGAAGGCTGTGTGGGGTTCCTGAGTTTGAGAGGGTGGTCTGTAGCATGCTACAAACTGTAAGGCAGTTTTGCCTATGGTTAGTTGCACCTGGATAGTCTCCGATGCTTCGTGCATTGCCACTAACCTGGAGGTGTGGGTATCTTTGATGAAAATGGATACTCCCCCTCCTTTTGTGGTTCGGTCTAAGTTTTGGGGCCGGAAAGCATGATATGAGGTAAAACCTGATAGTGCTGGGGTGCTCTCAGGAGCCTTGAACCAGGTTTCAGTCACCGCACAGACATTGATGTTCTCCATACTGAGGAGGGCTTCGAGGGTGTGTATCTTGAGGTTTAGACTTCTGGCATTGAGCAGCATTACCCTTAGTTTTTTTCCACTTGTGTTTTCTAGGGAGGTAGGTTTGTCATTTGAGCCTTGCCTAAAAAGGCACTATGGGAGTGGCAAGAGCCTTTGCCAATATCCGGAAGCCCAGGGTGACAGGTGCAAGCCATCCCTTGAAGCAGCGTGGCTTGTCAAGCATGTCATCCCAAGCAGACAGACATTGGATCCCCTTAGAATGACACCAGTAATTAAGTCAATTGTTAAAACTGATCATTTTGTCTTTGTACTGTGGCCTCATTCTTGGTGAGGGTAAGATGCTGCTCAGGGTCAGGGTCATACCGGCCTGGGCTACATAATCAGAGAGCTCCTCTATGTCTCTTTTCATGTAGTCCAGGGAGGTACGTCTCAGGTCGTTCACACCGGCATGTACAATGACTGAGTCATATTTGTACTTGCTGTGGAGTGACCTGAGTGCTTGTGTTATGTGGCGGATTCTAGCTCCCGACAGGCAGCTTACTGTGACCTTTTCCTTGTTCAGTCTGGTGAGCGGAACGTCAGTGTGTCTGACTATGGAGTCACCTATTACAAGTGTGTCTGGCATGTTGTTTGGCTTTAAGGGCTGTGACTGTTTAGCACACTGACTTTGTGAACTATGTGTTGCATATGCTATGTCTTGAGGTGGTGGTTGCTTGGGTGTCTGCTTTGGAGGCCTCTGTTGTTTTGGTAGATTTTTAATCAGCGCCTCCGAGTATGTTTTTGTGTGTTTATGTGTTTGGTTTGCTGTTGTGATAGTTCTATGTGAGACTGGGTTTGTGGTGTGCGTGGTTACCTTCTCCTCCTGACTGGTCTTGCCAGTATTGAATTGAGAGAGCTCAGCCTCCAGTTTGGCTATATAGTTGCATCTCTCGCATATATTTGTATTTGTTGGGAGGAGGAGAGGGTTGTCTGGGTTCGTCAAATAAACTACAAGGTCATCTGCATAAAGTAAATTTTCATATTCCTCTCCCCATATCCTTATCCCCTTAGTTCATAAGGCCTTCTGCACCACAGTCAATAGCGACAAATGCAACATAAATAGCAGAGGGGAAAGTGGGCACCCCAGCTTGATTCTCCTCATCAAGGTGAACTCTTTAGACAGTTCTGCATTTCCCAAACAATTTTCCTGTATTTTCCGTACAATTGCCCCTTCTTACATAGCCATAATCAATTGAACAAATCCCTTTGGGAATACAAATTCTTCTAAAACTCTACAAAAAACTCCTTTCCCCAAAGTACAATAATGGAGCTAGACTAGATATTATAATTATATTTCACAGGAGCATCTGCATTTAATTGAAAGCTTCGTCACATACCCAATAACTATTTCAGATCACTCACCAATAAAAAACTAAGATAAAAAAACAGGGTAATGAAGTAAAAATTAGACACTGATGTTTTCTACTTACCTGTTAAAAAGAGAGGAATTTAATGAATAGGTATTAAAATTATTTGAGAGTTATTAGGGAAGGTAGAGATTTCTTTAAAAGGGATAGCTACTGATTATTATAAAATGAAAATTGAGTTTAAAAATAGGGTAGAAATAAAAGAGAAAGAGATAGGGTTAAAAAGTTATAGGACCTACTTAGGGGCACTAATAAATGTTAAACTATTACAGAATAAGGGGAATCTCCCAGAACAAGAAGAGGAGCAACTGCAGAGTGCTAAAGGGAAAATAAGGGAGTATTTGTATATTATGCTTGAGTTTAGAAATATTGCTGTTAAGCAACTCTTTTTTTGATAACAACTCTAGAGCACAAAAAAACTTTTAGCACAACCTAGGCAACACAAAATAGAAAGGATTGTCAACAAACCTAGGGAGTATATAACAAGAAAAAAATAGCAAAATATCCTGTAGAGGCTTCTCCGCTTTTTGGATGAGATGAAGTGAAGCATATTGAAGATATTTTAGAAATTTTATGAAAATTTGTATAAGGTAGAGGAAATATGGAAAACAAGAAAAACAAAACTGGAAATTTTAATGAAAAAGTTAATTATGCTAAGATTAGAGGAAGATGAGGCTCAACAACTAACAGTTAACACCAGGAGAAGAGATAAAAACTATGATGTATGGTTAGTCTACAGGGAAGTCTCCAGGAACAGATGGTATTCCTGTGGAAGTCTGGAGGTTAGCAGGGAAGAAAATTATAAAGATCTAAAATATTTTAACAGTATTTTAAAAGGATGGGAAGCACCAGCATCTTGTAAGGAAGCTATATGGTTGTAGTACCCAAAGATGGGCCCATCAGACTCATCTTCATATAGACACATTTCAGTTTTAAACCATGACTATAAAAAGTGTTTATATCTATACTAGCTAAGAGAATGGCAAAGTTGTTACCAAAACTGATGGCTATGGATCAGTGTGGGTTTGTGAGGGGGGAGGCAAACATTTGACAGCATTAATACAGTAATGATTTTCCAGAGGGAGGTAGGATATAAGAATGCACTGCTATTGCTGGTGGGTCTTGATGCAGAGAAAGCATGTAATAGAGGAATCTGGGCTTTTATGAATGGAAGCATTTGCATTTCCTGATACAATAATAGGATTAATTAGGATGATGTATGAAGGATTAGAGACAAGAATTAAGGTGGAAGGGTTCCTCTCTGATAAGCTGTGTTTGAAAAGTGGAACAAGGCATGGGTGTCCTTTTTTCCTTTGTTATTTGTTTATGTTTAGAGCCATTGGCAAAGAAAATAAGTGACTCAGAAATTCAGGGATATAATTTGCATGGTAATCAAGAAAAGTTGGATTTATTTGCGGATGATATTATTTTGTATGTGATAAATCCAGAAAATAACATTTCTGTGTTATGGAATATTTTGAGACAGTTTCAAGTCTTTTTGAGATATAAAATTAATGAAGATAAAACAAAAGCTATAGTGGTAAATTATGTACCCAAACATGAATGTGTTCAACAATACCCATATTTTTGAGAACATGATAAGATAAAGTATTTAGGAGCATGGATTAAAAAGGATTCAGTTATGGCAGCTAAGGATAAGTGGAAAGAGACTAAACAAAAGTTAATACACAAATGAGAAATTGGAAGCTTTTGTTTATGGATATGGATAGTATGGACAGTAATATGCAAGCAGTGTTAGCTTCTTTAATATTATATACAGGTAAGGCATATTTTTATCAACCAGAGAAGTTGTGGACAATAATTAATAAAGAGTTGACAGAATTTATTTGAGAGGGAAAATAGTGAGCATAAATGGGATAAGTTAATCATTCCTAAAGAAAAAGGTTGTTTAGGATTACCTGATACCTATGAGTAATTTAGAGCTATGCAGTTAAAGCTCATGTAAATAACGCAATTAGAATGTTATGAATCATAGTGGAAAGAGATGATGATGAAGCAGGGGGAAGTTCTGGAAATAATGACAGAGCAGGGATTTGGCTGCAGATCTTTAAGGAGAATAACAACAAACATATTGAGTATTATATTCATAAAGTTGCAGAAAGTATTCTAAGAACTAATCAACATGGGAATGGAGAAAGGAGATTTTGCCACAAGGGATGACTTCAAGTAGGGTTACAGAAAATAAGCAAGATTGGACTGGAATTTACTGGAGAAAACTGGCAAAGGACCCAAGATATTGGGAGTAAATAACTAGAGAGGGAAAGATAATTGGGCAGGATGAGAGTATGCAGACGTTTGTGTTGCAGGTTAGAGACTGCCTTCCCTACCAGGGACTGATAGAGCATAGGCAAAGAGCAAGGGATAGGGGAGTCTTCAGTGAAAGACCAGAGATTTTAGTTGAGCATAGAGTAGAAGCTACAGTTAGAAAAGAATGATTAGAAGGGCATATAAAATATTGAATAATAATTATAAGAATCAATTAGAAGAGGTTAGAAAAGATTGGGAAGAGAGAGAGAATGGAAAAGCAATATACAAAGGAACAATGGAAGGACACATGTATGACTCTCAAGTATACAACAAAGTCCAGAAGGCTTAGGATTTTTGCTTGGAGGTGATTGCCTAGTTATTTTTATACCTCAGCTATACTTCAAATAACTTTTCCTCAGGTAGACAGCAAATGCTCGAGGTATGATTTGAAAGTGAGAGGTAGCAGGGAACGTGTTTTCTTCGGAGTGTGATGAATTGGTATTATTAAAACTACACTAGAGAGTAGTCTGTCAGAAATATTGGGAGAGCAAATTGATATAACTAAGGAAATTAGTCTTTTAAGCTAGGACACAGGATCAGAATTGCCTAGACATCATAAAGCTTTATTAAGTTTAAGGCTATTGGCTGCCAAAAAAAGCAATTACTAGAAAATGGAAATCAAAATCTAAACCAACTATAAATATTGTTAATGAGATAAAATAATTTGAAGTAAGATCTTTATAAAAAGGAAAGAGAAAACTATATAGAAATAAATGGAAGTTGTTGAACAATACATACACCCCCAGATTCACGACTGAAAAATTCCATGCAGGAACAGTGTAGCCATTACTGCATAGAATATGGCCACAGAGCGATTCACGAACGTGCCGTTTTGACATGCACGAGCGGCCCTACACTGTTCCTGCACAGAAAGACATGCAGTATGCTAATAAGCTCATTTGCTGGTGAAAGCCATGCAAATGAGATGATTTAGCGATCCAGGAAGTAGGCAGGTCTCTGTGCAGGAACAGTGTAAAGTGCAGAAATGTATTCAGTTACTAACCAAATACATTTCTGCAAAAAAGAAAACAGAGCCATGACAGCTCCAATAAAAGCATGTATTAAAGTGGTTGGTCATGCCAATGGCCAAATATATAGCCATTGGCATGGGCATGTGTTTAATTTTTATAACTGAATACATTTCTACAAAAAAGAAAACGGAGCTATGACAGCTCCAATGAAAGCATGTATTAAAGGGATTGGCCATGCCAATGGCCAAATATATAGCCATTGGCATGGGCAAGTGCTTAATTTTTATAAAAATAAATGTTTATTTTTTTTGGCCAATCTCAGCCGTTTAAGCATAGGCCAGCACCACACAAATGGGATGATGGGGAAAATAAAAAAAAAATGAGAGACAGAGAAAAGTCCATTATAGCTGAAAGCTGCATTTTGCCATTATAGTCAATGGCACGCAGAATCAAAACAATGGCAGGGAACAGTGGTTGCTAAGGGGGAAGGCTCTTCTATAGTGTAGTAACTATGGAGTAAGGCAGTGGGGTATCTTAATGAGTGGACTTATACTGAATCACAAAATTCTTCTAAGTGTCACACTGCACCTAACCATGTAGGTGCTCTAACACCACCATGTAGACAGGAGGAGCAACTAACATAAGAAAAAGGTTTGTCATGCTTGCTGTAAGCACACTGGAGCTCCATTGGCCAGGTATGTGCTTAGCTAAGCACAGCTAAGCAAGGGGATGTGTCTGAGGCTGTACACACTTATTCCATGAACTAAGGAGCGTGTTTCCACCAAGCAGGGGGCTATTTATTGCTGTTTACATTAGCTAAATGGGTCTGGGTGGCTCGCAGGGGCATAAACAGGAAGGATATAGGAAAAGAAAAAGGAAAAGCAGAACAAGGAAAATGCTGTGCAAACAGCAATATGGGATACTGCAACACACAATGGGCCACTGAAAGCACTCAATAATACAACTGGTAAGTGGCTGCATAGTTGAAAATGGGTGGAAATGTAAAAATAAATAAATAAATAAAGGGCAACAGCACAGTAAAGGATAAATGAAGTAGAAATCACTAATATGGGACTCTTGCAACTCACAATGAGCCAGGTAAAGCACACAATAATATAGCTGGCAGGTGGCTGCATAGCTGAAAATGGGAGGAGCTGTAAAAATAATTAAAGGGCAACAGCACAATAAAGGAGAAATGAAGTAGAAATGAGTAATATGGGACTCTTGCAACTCACAATGGGATAGGTAGAGCACACAATAATTAAGCTGGCAGGTGGCTGCATAGCTGAAAATGGGAGGAGATGTAAAAACGAAAAAAGAGGGAACAGCACAATAAAGGAGAAATGAAGTAGAAATCACTACTATGGGACTCTTGCAACTTACAATGGGCCAGGAAAAGCACATAATAATGCAGTTGGCAGGTGGCTGCATAGCTGAAAGTGGGAGGAGATGTAAGTAGAAAATAATTAAAAAAGGGCAACAGCAGAATAAAGGCAATCATGCACAAATTACCAGTAATGCCTCTAACACTCACAGTGGCCAAATCAAAGCCATGAGTAATATAGGCAGCAGCTGGAATGTATCTTAGCCAACCAATCATACAGGCAGCATCTGCAGCACAACAGTATAAAGTATGGAAACACCTTACAGTCTATTTTTTCCCACAAACTCTGCACCATTGGTGTATATATGCAGGGGAATTTTAACTAGAAAAATGTTAAGGACTGTCATTGCTTTGATCCATCAGTATGTGCTAGAGACTGAGGGCAGAGAGGAGGATAATGCTGACAACAGCCACAGACCAAGGAGGAAGAGAAGAGTGTTCAGACCTAGGGTAACCTACCAGGGGCTACATGATCTGGAGATAGTAGAGCACTAAAGCGTGGACAGAGACATACTTCAGCAACTCACCAAGCTGTGCAGGCCTCAACTAAGAGCTAGAACCAACAGAGGGGAACCCATCGCAGTGGATACCAAGGTATGTGTAGCCTTAAGAATTCTAGCTACAGGTACTTTCCAAAGACCTACTGGGGACATGATGGGGGTCTCACAGACATCTGCATCCAAGTTACTCCACCCGTTCCTGGATGACATGCTACCACATGCTGGTGAGCACATTTACTTCCCCAACACCCGTGAGGAAAAGACCAGCAATATGCATCCCTATCATCGTGTAGCAGAATACCCAGAGGTACTAGCTGCCATAGACTGCACGCACATCCACATCAAAGCACCACCCGATGAACAGGGGAGGGTCTACAAAAAACACAAGGGCTTCCCCTCCATCAACTACCAGGTCATGTGCAATGCCCAGGGTATTATCATGAATGTGTGTGCTGGCAGCCCTGGAAGCTATCACAATTCCCACATCTGGCATTCATCACAGCTATACCAGACATTTGCCAATGGGGGCATCCCATATGGCCATCTAGTGGGGGATGCTGGCTATGCACTGGAGCCGTGGATGATGACACCCATCAGAAATGCACACACACCCACACAAGAATGCCATAATAAGGCACATGCACAAACCAGGATCATTATAGAGTGTGTGTTTGGGATGCTCAACTCACAGTTCCGCTGCCTTGACATATCTGGTGGTGCCTTGCAGTACTCTCCAGCCAGATGTGCACACATGTTCATAGTATGTGCCATGTTACACAATATGAACCTGTGGAAACAGCTGCAGCAGGAACAGCACAGGGAAGGGCCACACAGCCCCCCACCATTGCCAACTTCTCCACAGGCACAGAGAGACTCAGAGGAGGAGGCACCTAAGCTTGTTCCTGTAGGAAGACGGAGGCATGCCCAGTATGGTCAGGCCTTGGTAAAGAGGCAATACATAGCACACACACTCTGACACTGTAGGGACCCCAGGGACTGACACCTCCCTCTGACTCACACACACAGTAAAATGGATAACACACATCACATTACCTGTAACTTACCATGTATAGGCAGTGTACTGTGTGCATCCAACATAGTCTGCCCTCAAGCACTGTCCTCATAACTGCTGCAAGCACAAGGTAAGTCAGTCTTCTTAACAATAAATGAATGGAATAGTATGTTCTGCTAGCATATCTATGGTAATGCTGCATGCATGCAAGGGAATGGGGTGGCCTACAGGGATAGCAGCACACAACTACTGACAGCTATGTTGGCCACCAGGAAATGTCTAGCCAAAACTGGTCTCCACACACTATGCAGTAGTACCCAAGGTGGCAAATCCCACTGCAGTATAGGTGTGGGGACAACTACGTGGGGGCTCATAGTTCACAGGCATGGATGTCAGGGTGGGGGTCCCATAACCACCCCTCACTCCCACAAAGAAATCAGCTGTAGGACACCACAAAGAAATGTCTGGTAAAGGCACACAAATTGTAGCAATGTAGAATTAAGCCCTACAGACTCACACAGTCTGAAACTCAAAT